>NC_134124.1:31326803-31630970 GCF_040939455.1 Microcebus murinus
GAACCTGGAGATCGGCCTCATGACCTACGATGGGAACACTGGGCTCCTGGCCACCAAGAGCGACGAGACGGGATGGACAACTTTCTATGAGTAAGTGTGATTGTGAAGTGTCTCTGAAGAGCACCTACCTTGCCCCAGCTGGCATCAGGATTGGCCGTTCGTGTAACTTTTTAAATTGCTTAGTGACATAGTCTTCCCAACTTTAATGATTTCCTATGGCCTCAAGATATTCACGTTCCCTCTCTCCCTGACTCTTAAACGATTTGCTCTATTGGGTCTCCGGTATTGAACGTCCTCCCTACTAGAGTTGGGAATTCCCGTTGCCTGCGCTTGCCATTCAAATTCCAGGATACTGGACACGCACAGCACCTGGGAGATAAAGTGTTGATTAACTTTGCTGATTACTCGTGTTTTGCCATGGGTGCGGAAATTAGAACCTAAAAGGCAGGGTCCCAGTGGGGCTCTTGTAATTTGCCAATAGGTCCAGCAACACACTTGATTGCACAGGCAGGTAGATAAACTCTGAATTTCCTCTTTAGCAGAAGCAGATCAATACAGATTAAGCGCTAGGTATATTAAAAGATGAGAGTGCTGGTCATATTTCCCCTAACAATTATCTCATACTTAATAGTCCCGCAGCTTGTTTTGCCAAAAAAAAACAAAAAAAGCTGTGTTCCCTAGCTCCAGCAGGCGGTTCTTGGTCAAACTGCCTGCTGCTGCAGGTATTAACTAGTGGGACGCTGGCTGGAGGAAGGGGCTGAGACGTGCTTTCCCCAGCAGCCGGCTGAGACGGGAATAGCATTTGTAGTATTATGCTCTCCTTGGTGGTGAGAGAGCGCATTAAACCCCTATATACTTGGAGTCCTTGCTTGCTTTCTGTCTGGCTGCTGCCGCTACCTGAGAATTTAGTAAGTTAGGAGCTTTCACAGAGAGAGAAGCACATGTGAGACAGAAGACCTCCTTGTTGAGCCACTCCTAAACCCAGGAATGTTCACTTCCTGTTTGTATTCCGATGGGCTGGGGCGAGGGCATTACTAAAAGGAAGCTGTTGCCACCTGCTGGAGATGGGATGCATTGCAGTATTGCTTTCCCCGGGTTCTAGCTTGCTTCTTTGGGCAAAGCTCTTTCTCCGACTTCTGAAGCTTCCTAACGTCCTTCGGGGACCTGGGCCTCGATCAGACTTTACCAGCCAGCGACTCTGCCCTTGCGGGTACCGCCTGAGCGCCATCTCTGGCTTTCACACCAAGTTAGGTTAAAGCTATGCATTAAATCCAAAACCGCTGGGATTTTCCCTTCCCTCCCGGCAGTTTCACCTAAAGACTCGAAGCATTTCAGGAATAATTTGTTGGCTCTCCTGAATGAGAGGAAGAAATGTCAGTTTCAGGGAGACAGGCCTGAATGAGCCCTATCTTAGAGACCATAGTGAAGACGCTCAGGTTTAAGAGCACCCACAGGCATGAACTCTATCGAAAAGGGAAAATATTTTCCAGGAGGGGACCCTAGATTAACGAAACTACAGGCATGGGTCATACATTTTTTTAATGTTTGTTCAAAAGTTACATTAAAGCTGAATAATTTTTTCTCTCTCCTAATTTGATGAGCTGCTTTTTTTCCCTCCTGTAATATGGGTAAATCCAATGATCACAAACCCTCAGATGTGTAGGGTTTTCTTTTCCCTCGTAAAAAGATGATGAGTTCTTTTTGATTTATGGCACTTTTTACACACGGTCAGCAAATTGGCAGTTTAAAAATCAGAAACATGTGCCACTTCCCGTCAGCCTCATGACATGGGGTCAAGACCGATAGCTTTAGCCAAAACTTCAGAGAAAGGAGAGGAAGGGGAGAGGAAGGAATAAAACTGCACAGAGGCCGTGAGGCTACTAGAAAACAGTCTGTCCTTCACTGACAGCTTCCTTACTAGGGTTCCTTGCTCCCTACCCTGATGCATGAGGCAGCATGCAAATCCCCCCATAGTGAGAGAAGTTGCAATATCTTCCCTCCGCATAGAACTTTGTGGGTAGAGGCCAGGTGTGGTGGCGCATGCCTGTAATCCTAGCACTTTGGGAGGCTGAGGTGGGAGGATCACTTGAGCCCGGGAGTTGAGGTCTTAGTGAGCTATGATGATGCCACTGCACTCCAGGCTGGGTGACAGAGCAAGACCCTGTCTCAAAAAAAAAAAAATACTTTATAGATAGAGAAGTTGTTTATCTGCTCAGTTGTCACAATGACCCTCTACGTATAGGTTTGATTGCCCCGATTTTATGAATAAAGAATTTGAGGCTCAGAGAAGTGAATCGATTCCTCCAAGGCCACACAGGGAGTCAGTAGAGAGGCAAGACTGGAATCCAGATGTCCAAGTCCAACGTTCTTTGCGTGACACACCAGTGTCCCAAAACAGGGATGGGAATAGAATTTGGAACTCTACCTTCAGACTCCACCTGGGACCTGTCCCTGAATTTTGGTGAAGATGTAGCTCAATAAGGCCAGCCCATCAATAACTCTGGGAGCAAGAGAGAGAGGTGGGGGGAAAGAACACTGATATATCACCGTGGCCCCATTTTATAATCAGCCAGTTTCAGAAAGTTCCAGGAAGCCCCAGCCTTGGTATTAAGATTTCCCCAGATGTAGGCCACTGGGTCCCGGTGGAAGAAGCATCCTGGTTTAGTTATAGCCCTGAAGGAACACAGATTTTCACAGCCTTCCCTAGAAGACATGCCAGGAAGCTTCTGGATCTTGGTGTTGGGACAACAGGGCTGCGGACAGCAGCTCTGCCACATGCTCCCTGGCCGACCTTGGACAAGTGGTTTAACCTCTCTGAACCTCAGTGTCCACATTGGCCACATGGGGGAAATAATGCAAACTGCACAGGGGCGTGGTGCTAATCCACCGAGATAGCACATGTTTACAAATTAGCAAAGCACTTTACCCTTCTCTCTCCTCTTTGTGTCGAGAAGTGGCTTTTGGAGAGCTGGGCAGGACCGGAATGGACGTGGGAATGCCCTTTGGAATTCCCACTGTGCCTGCTCAGTTCCCAGACTGGGGAAGACAAAGCTTGTATCTCTGAAAGGCACAGGACTGGACTTAAAATGACAGCCACCCTTTCACACTCTTTTTCTCCTCTCTCTCCCTTTTTTATTTTAGTCCCTAGCACTTATCACTCACCATCTGACATGCTCTACATTTTCAATCTTGGTTTCGTCTTGCCCTCTTCATCTAGCATGAGTGCAAGGATTTTTGTCCCTTTTGTTCCCGGCCATATCCCCAGTGCCTTGAACGGTGCTTTGCACATAACAGGTGCCTGATGAATATTCATTGACTGGAGTCAAAAGCAGCCTCTAGCACCACGCTGACCAAGGCCGGGCCGGTTTCATTGGGTTGGCACTGGATCCCATCACTGGAACTCATAGCTTCTTGCCCCTGCATGCAGAGTTATTTGCAAAGAGATCTAAATCTGAAGATACCCCTTGGGGGAAGTAAGCAGAGCTGTAGGCAGCTGAATGTTGAAAGCTAAAGAAAATTTCTCCCTGTTGCCCATGAGATTCTGGTCTCTACCCCAATGCTCTGTTCCCCGAAAGTAGAAACCCCAGTTTCACTACTTCTTGTTGTTTAAGGAAGGAAAGCAGCCTGGACATGGCAGTTGTCCCAAAACTGCAGTGGATTGCAATTAAAATCCTTGCCTGCCTGGGCCCCAGAGAATGAACTCCTCATGCAGTCCCTGCGTGGTGGCGAAAGGAAGGAACCGCGTGTCGCTGAGTGCTACGCTAGACACCCCACACCCCAACGCTCAGAAGTGCTTTACTGTCTTCTTTTTAAAACCCTTTTGTTTCTGCTTGTAAAACATGAACATAAGGCATATTGACTACAAATAATTCCTAAATTATGGGAATATACAAAGAAGAAAACAAAGATTAGTCAAGATCCCACACAAAAATAACTACCATTAACATTTTGATGTGTGTATTTTCAGAGAATTTCTCCTGGATTTAGACACTCATATTTTTTAACCCTCCCTCAAAAAAACTACTTTCAGGGAGTGTATCTTTTTTTTTTTTTTTAATTTTTTTTTTATTCCTTTATTTTTTTTTTTTCCATTTTCAGTTGGCCAATTAACGTTTTTTATTTATTTATTTATTTTTAGTAGAGACGGGGTCTCGGCTCTTGCTCAGGCTGGTCTTGAACTTCTGAGCTCCAACGATCCACCCGCCTCGGCCTCCCAGAGAGCTAGGATTACAGGCGTGAGCCACAGCGCCCGGCCCAGGGAGTGTATCTTGTACTCTACTCTTCCACTCAACGAAGAGTAGAGTACATTTGTCCACGCCAATAAATAGAAATCCATGCCATCAATCTTGACGGCTTCGTATGTTTCTACTTTATGGATAGATGATCAATTATTGAGTGAATCTTCAATATAAGAATGTTTACGTTGTTCTAATTTGTCACTATTGCGATCCCCCGCCCGTCTCCCCCAACACCTTTACCCAGCTGGCTGTCCAGCTTAATGCCATTCCACTCTCGGTTTTCACACATCTGCAGAGCTTGACTTTTTCCAATTCTCCCCAGAGGCAGAGTTTCTCAGATCACTTTTTTTTTTTTTTAAGACAGAGTCTCACTCTGCTGCCCGGGCTAGAGTACCGTGGCATCAGCCTAGCTCACAGCAACCCCAAACTCCTGTGCTCAAGCGATCCTCCTGCCTCAGCCTCCCGAGTAGCTGGGCCTACAGGCATGCACCACCATACCCGGCTAATTTTTTGTATATATATTTTTAGTTGGTCAATTAATTAATTTCTATTTTTAGTAGAGACGGTGTCTCACTCTTGCTCAGGCTGGTTTTGAACTCCTGACCTTGAGCAATCCGCCCACCTTGGCCTCCCAGAGTGCTAGGATTATAGGCATGAGCCACCGCGCCCGGCTACTTTTATTCCAAATAAAAGTGAGCACCCTCCGTCTTTGATGTTATAGTCTTACGCACTAAGTGACAAAGTCACATAGGTCACTGTGGTTCTTTCCTCTGCTCACGGGCCTTCCGCACACGATCCTGCTCTGCAGACCCCACGTGCCGTACAAGCTCCAGTTTCCGCTACTCAGAGCCTGCCAGCTTTGTCCTTCTCCCTAGTCCAGAGGCAGTCACCCCCAGAGGTCAAGCCATTTTGCCCTCTTTTCCACCCTCCAGGCAAAAGGCCTTCCTTGTTCCTCCTCCAGCAACAGGACTCAGCTGCAAGGGCTCAAAGAGCTCGGCATTTGGACCTCAGAAAGAGCCTGCTCTCCGCTGCTCAGCTGCAGGAGGGCGCAGGCCGTCGGGGCGCAGCGGGTCTTTCAGGGTGGGGAAAGGCTCTCCCAGCTGGAACGAGGCTTCTTGCTAAAGGAGGTGGGGAGAAAAACTCCTCACCTTGAGAAGGGGGTAAAGATGACCCATAGACAGAAAGAAGGGGGCCCAATTTCAGACCAACTGCAGGCAGCAGGGCGTGATCACTGGTGCACCTAGACTTGGGGATTGAGGACAACTGACATCATGTGAGTCTTTAGGAAAACTGTCTAAAAAGGCTGCTTGGGGAGCTGAGCTATGGTTGGTTTGGAGATATAGGGGCAAAGAATAGGTTGCAAGCAGCCAGGCCTTCTGTGCCTGAGCCCACGTATGGAGGTGGCGTTTGGCCCGGGCTGAATGTGCAGAGGTCTATGACAAGTGGGACAACGTCCTACCCCTGTGGAGGGCTCAGGACATGGATAGTCCCAAATCCAGATTTTTATTTGATTGAGCAACCAATGAGAAAAGAGTGGGGTTTGTTCAGCAAAAGAAGTGATCTGGTGAAACTGATATTTTGGGAAGATTAATTTGATAGCTTTGTGGAACGCATAAATTAAAAAGCAAAAGATGGACCAGGCATGGTGGCTCACGCCTGTAATCGTAGCACTCTTAGGTCCTCCAAGGTGGGAGGATCGCTTGAGGTCAGGAGTTCAAGA
This sequence comes from Microcebus murinus, assembly GCF_040939455.1. Classification (NCBI taxonomy): domain Eukaryota; kingdom Metazoa; phylum Chordata; class Mammalia; order Primates; family Cheirogaleidae; genus Microcebus; species Microcebus murinus. The sequence continues at coordinate 31,332,762 of NC_134124.1, forward strand.
CCAGCCTGAGCAAGAGTGAGACCCCTAAAAATAGAAAATAGAAAAAATTGTCCAGGTGTGGTGGCATATGCCTGTAGTCCCAGCTACTTGGGAGGCTGAGGCAGGAGGATCGCTTGAGCCCAGGAGTTTGAGGTTGCTGTGAGCTATCATGATGCCACTGCACTCTAGCCAGGGCAACTCTGTCTCCAGAAGGAAAAACAAAAGGCAAAAGATGCTAACCGACAGATACTTAGCTGTTCTCTCTAACTGGAGAAAGCATCGTTAAGCACACACAGCCTGAGACGAGGTGGAATGTTTTCACTGAGCTGAAGTCTACTACGTCACTGAGTAGTAGAAATCATCACCACTGCTTCTCCGGGCGGTTGGAGTTTTGATTGTGACAAGGGGTCTTCGTGCAATGCACCACCCGGCCACCCCATCTTCCCATCTTTCTTTCTCTGGCCCGTGAGTCTGTCCCTTGTGTGGTTCTGAATGTTGGGAAAGCCTTCAGCCCCGGTGGCTGTGCTCGCAACCAATGTTTCTTTTCCTCCAGCTATGACCACGAGGGCCGCCTGACCAATGTGACACGCCCCACGGGAGTGGTGACCAGTCTGCACCGGGAAATGGAGAAATCGATCACCATTGACATAGAGAACTCCAACCGTGATGATGACGTCACTGTCATCACCAACCTATCTTCCGTGGAGGCCTCCTACACGGTGGTACAAGGTGAGCCCCTCCCTCCTGACTTTCCTACCCCTAAACTCACCCCAGACCCAGAACCCAGCCAAGCCCAGGCCTGTGAGCTACCTAGCCTGGGGGGACATCCAGAGCCCCAGAGTAACCCCTGGGCTTTCTGTTTTATTCAAATTCCCGTAGCAAACTAACTCTATAAGAGGCTCACCTTGTAGAAAATGATGTATCAGATACAGCAGAAGGTCATCTCCACCTGCCCAAATGTCCAGGCATTTGGAAACGCCTACATGGTCATCTGAAAATGTCCGTCTTCATCCACACATACTCTCTCCCTACCTCCTACCTCTGATCACCACTGTTCCCCACCAAACCAACACACATGGGTATCTTCTCGGAGGCCATGCATTCTCTTGGTCCCACCACTAGAGTTTGTACTTTGCTGTTCCACTGTGAGTCTCTCTTTTAAGCATTTGTTTGTCGAGTTGGTTGCCCTGGGATCAGAGCTCTTGAGCAATCTCTTGCCAAAACTGAGATCCCAGAGGTTTCTGACCACCCCACTGCTATGGGTGCTGTTAGACAGGCGGTGCAGCCCAGGGCTGGCAAGAAAATGAATTGCGCAGATTAATTTTCCTTTTAATTAAGATATAATGTTGGTGGGCTAGCCCGTTGTCAGAGGATAAAAGTGTCCTCTCGGTAGATAAATGGTGACATTTCTGGACTATTATCCCACGACAGAGCCTGTTTCAATGACTCTATTTCTGCTCTGCCAAATGATTAATGATGTAGATTCTGTCTCGCGTGATGGCTGGAGTCGCAGGAGCGACAGGTACACACTTGCTCGCTACCCCGAAAGCTGACACCTTGGAGGCCAGCCCAGCCCAGCTCGTTCGCCCAGACAATCAGGAAGCAATATATCTGTAAAGAGAGTGTCTGACTCACATTTCCTTCCTGTAACTTTTCGATAAAGGAAAAGGTCAGAAGTCTGACTGACTTGTGTAGATTCTGCTGGGGAAGGAACACGCCTTATCAGTACCCTCTGCCCGTGGGTACTGGTGTTGGTCTGCCCGTGCTGGTGGGGTCTCTCCAGGGTTCTCTGGAGCAGAGGAGCCATCGTGGTGAATCAGAGCAAAAGCAGGAGGGCAGGGAAGGTTGCTTTTCTCTGGATTTTCTGGAAGAATCCTGGACTTGCTTCGCAGCTGATCTGACCCGTGGTTAGACCATCACATCACCCTGGGGTTGGATGGGAGGCAAAAGGGAAAAAAAAAAAAAAAAAAACCTGAAGTAGTTTTCCTTTCATTTATTTTTTCTTTCATATAAGCTAAAATATATATGTTAAAGTTCAGGAATTTGATTGACGCAAATTGTGCAGGCACTAGACATCTTTAAATGTTTAAATGTGCTATTAATAGTCCTCAGTGAATAAAAGAAAAGTATCACGGCATAATCACTTCTGGAGTGCTACATATTATGTTTTTCTTTACATGGATCGGTAGTATCTCTGCTGCTCACCTTCACATCACGTGTGTGTGCTAATTGAAGGCAGCCTTCGACGGATGGCTGCGAAGTACCATGGAAACTATGAGAATAGGGGTTCTATTCTCTTCTGACGGATAGAGCAGATAACTTATTTCCCTCTCCCCACCCCCACTTGCCTCCCTTGCAGATCAAGTGCGGAACAGCTACCAGCTCTGCAACAACGGGACCCTGCGGGTGATGTACGCCAACGGGTTGGGCGTCAGCTTCCACAGCGAGCCCCACGTGCTGGCGGGCGCCGTCACCCCCACCATCGGCCGCTGCAACATCTCGCTGCCCGTGGAGAACGGCCTGAACTCCATCGAGTGGCGCCTGAGAAAGGAGCAGATTAAAGGCAAAGTCACCATCTTCGGCAGGAAGCTCCGGGTAAGTGGTGCCACCCCAGTTGTCGCTGCAGAGCGGGGAGGGACACACTCTTCCCGCCCAGAGCTGAGGACATTCCCCAGCCTCCAAGCCTCCATTGCTCCTTTCTTCCCTGGCAAAGGCAAGTTCTTCTCCCAGGAGGTAGACGCCGTACCCCTTTGGAACTCATGCGTTGGGGAAAATGTTCTGCATTTTGAAGAACTGGATTTGAAAAGGCGGCTATTTCCTGCTCGGGCACTGACATGCTGTGGCACAATGTAGGGCTTTGGTCTTCTTTTCACTCTGGCCATCTTCTCCCTCCGTTTTCCCGAGATGGCCAGTTCAACAAATGAATGGGTCCTAGTGACCGCTAGGTGCCGTGGAATTCGCTAAATGCCAGAAGATCAAAAATTTAAAAGGAAAGTCTTTATACTGGAGGAGTTGACAGTCTGATAGAATATGCAGACCAAGATAATCCCAGGGTAAGGAGAAGACAGCGGATGCCCGAGGTCCAGTGTGATCACTGAGGAGGAGACGGTCACTCAGCTGAGGGGCTCAGGGAAGGCTTCCTGGGGGAAGTAGCGACCAAACCTCCAGCAGGGAGTGTCAGCCAACCCTAGCTTCCCCGGGCCAGGGGACTTGCCCCACATTACATCTTCTAAAAACCAATACAAAGCCGAGTGTGGTAGTTCACGCCTGTAATCCTAGCACTCTGGGAAGCCAAAGTGGGAGGATCGCTTAAGGTCAGGAGTTTCAAACCAGCCTGAGCAAGGGCCAGACCCCATCTCTACTAAAAATAGAAAGAAATTAATTGGCCAACTAAAAACATATTTAAAAAATTAGCCAGGCGTGGTGGTGCATGCCTGTAGTCCCAGCTACTTGGGAGGCTGAGGCAGGAAGATCACTTGAGCCCAGGAGTTTGAGGCTGCTATGAGCTAGGCTGATGCCACGGCACTCTAGCCAGGGCAACAGAGTGAGACTGTCTCAAAAAAAAAAAAAAAAAAAAGAACCAATATATAACATTTATTGAGGAGTTTCATGATGCAAGCTCTGTGTTAAACACTTTACTCATAATTATCTTATTTTAATCTCTGCAACAGCCCCGTGGGGATGGTTATTAGGACTCACCTTTTCAGATGAGAAAACACAGGCTCAGAGCAGCTAAATAGCCTGTCCAAGGACACAACAGCTAGAAAGGGCGAGGCCAGGCCTGGGCCCCAGTTCCTTCTTTCTTTCTGGCACCTTTGCCAGTATTGCTAACCACCAGGCCACACAGCTTCCATTTGGACTCGTGTTCCTGCAGATTATCTCTGAGCTAGTGGATCCGGCTCTATAGCGTCTTATCTTTCACCAAGAGGGACCAATTCCTGCCATCGAGCCAACACTTTCCCTGGGGGGCGGGGAAGGAGTCCTGGGGATCCCAGTCTTCATCAAATTCAGCACATGTTTATTGAACACCTACTGTGAGCCGGGCACTGTTCTGTGCACACAAAGCAAAGCCCCTACGCTCCTGCAGGTTACATTCAGGGGCTGGGGCGGATGGGAGAGAGGAGAGGATAATAAGGAAATTAATAAATAAAATAATTGCAGATCAAGACAAGTACTAGGAAGGCACGAAACAACGGAACAAGGCAGAGTTTAACAAATCCTGTGGAATTCCTGAGAGCCGAAGGCCCAGCATAGGCAAGACTTGGGTCACGACTTTTGCCATGTGACTGGATTGAAATCCAGCCAGCCCAGGTGGCCTCCCTGCAGAGCCAGGCCCCTCCGTATTAAGATTCTGCCTTTGTCTGGCTGGAGTTTGTCTCCACGTTAGGTTATCAGCAGTCTCCCATGTTTGCCTTCCTCTGCTGGTATCTGCAAAGTTGCAAGCTGCAGTATCTTCTTAAAGACAAAAATGGAATGAGATTAGTAGCTAAATCCTTAATGACTGGATTTCAGGGCTGTGTAATTGATTTTTGATACGCTGCACTGTAGAAGTTGATTATAAGTAGTAATCGTGCCTTTTCTCTGATAAATCAGTTATGCATTTTGACTAAGTTTTCAAAATAAAGATAAATGTGGCCCTAAAATAAAATGGCTATAATCCCAAACTCTGAATATTAAAAATCTTAATAATGGTACTTGTGGTAATTAGCAGAAGTTAGGCACGCAAGTCTTATAACTGAATTTCTGCCAGGGTTAGATTTGCTGGCATCATGTTTATGCAAATCAAAACACAGCTTTATCTATCAACACCTCAACATTTAATTGTCTGGTGTTAGTTCCTGTAACAACAATCACATATCCATTTAGCTCTCTTAAATGAAAATCACTATGAGATTATAACAGGTTGAGTGGACTGAAAATGTAATTTGAAAATGAGGGAGAAAGCCTGGAATTTATTTGCATCTCATTTATTTTAATTCAGTTCATAAACTGTTTAGTGAATGAAATAAAAGCAACTCCTGGAAACTGTAGGAGAGCAGTTGGAAGAAGGTGTAAGGGAAAGGTTGGGTGTGATGTGGATTAAGGGAATTGGGGGTGGCCTTCCCCTCAGATGCTTCCTGAGCCCACGGCAGGGAGTTTATCTACAGCAAAGATATCAGATCGGCCCCCAAAAGGCAAAGGCCAACGGAGATCCCGGCCAACAACACATGGGCCCTTCCCTCCTCACCTCCGATCTTGCCATGTCTTCACACTCCTGCTGCACTGTCGAATGGGGCCGTGAAATTCTTCATTCATTCAAAAGATGTTTACTGAGTGCCAAGTTCATGTCGAGCGCTGTGCAATGAGTGGGCTACAGATAGAGAAAGGAAACTGAGTCTGCGCCACCAAGGATCTAACAGTCTCGTGGAGATCGTGACGTAAGTAATGTGGGGGAAGCTATAACAGAGGCCAACGCCACAAGGAAAGGGACACTTAACTGTGTCACGATGAGCTCCTAGGAGCCTTGCCCATGGTCACAGAGACAGTCACAGTCAGAAGAGGACAGGCTGTGGCCAGGGAGCAAATTGACCCTGAAACCTCAGAGACTTAACACACGGCAGTACGAGTGCATTGGGCAGCTCTTCTCCACGGTGACTCGCTCCAGTTGCTCTGCCCTGTGACCCTGCCCGCTTAGGCACATGGCCTGTGCAGTCGCCGCAGCAGGGGGGAGAGAGCCCGGGTGGTTCTCGGGGCCTTGATGGGCAGGCCTGGGCTTGCAGGCCTCACCTCCACCCACCCTGGTGAACCGCTGTCAGGGGACCGCAACTGGACCGCGAGGAAGCCTGGAAAATGTTGTCTTTTCCGAGTGCCTAAGAAGAGGAAGATGAAAGAAGACTCGGTGAACACACAGCAGGGTCTCTGCCACCCTCACCAGGTCTCGGGGTTGACAAGGGCTCAGGAGGGGCCTCACAGAAGAGCCGGAGTCAGTTCTGAAGAGGAGTAGGAATTAGCCAGGTGGAAGATTCAGGAAAAAGGTGATCAGGCCGAGAGTGTCCCCTATGAAAAAAGTCCAGAACACCAGGCCGGGCGGGGTGGCTCACGCCCGTAATCCTAGCACTCTGAGAGGCGGAGGCGGGAGGATCCCTTGAGGTCAGGAGTTCGAGACCAGCCTGAGCAAGAGTGAGACCCCCCATCTCTACTAAAAATAGGACGAAATTAGCCAAACAACTAAAAATAGAAAAAATTAGCCGGGCACAGTGGCGTGTGCCTGTAGTCCCAGCTACACAGGAAGCCGAGGCAGTAAGATCACTTGAGAGCCCAGGAGTTTGAGGTTGCTGTGAGCTAGGGTGACGCCGCGGCACTCACTCTAGCCCGGGCAACAGAGTGAGACTCTGTCTCAAAAAAAAAAAGTCCAAAACACCAAAAAGGGAAGGCATTTCAGAAAACGGCTGGAAAGAAGGTGCGTGTGTGACAGCACGGGACAGGACAGCGCGTGTGACCTGGGACAGCACACGGAGGGGAGCGTGACGCCGGCTCGCGTGTATCCTGTTGGAAGAGCGCCGTGCTGGGAGATCCATCTACTTCCTCAGGTGTGGAGGAAGACAGGTCGGAAGGGGACAAGCCAGGAGGAGAGGAGCGGCAAGGGCATGGCATTCACCGGAACAAGAAAGCAGCTCGCTAGCAGCGAAGAGAGGAAGAAGGGGGAGAGAGAGGTTGGAGAGATTCAGCGCCTGCAGTTGAGAGGACCGGAGACCGGCAGGGCTGCTGTGTCACACTGAGCTCCTAGGAGCCTTGCCCACGGTCACAGAGCCTGGAAGGCCGGGTGGCCCTCGGCACTCTGCGGGCTGCGTGAGGAGAGAGGCTGGGAGCTGGAATCCAGAGATTCTGGTGGCCCCAACCCTGCCTCTTAGAATGGGAAGGAACTGAATGAAGTTTCAGATACAACCATCGAGCCAGCACCACGAAATCATCGCTCCCACGGACAGCAGGGAACTTAGGGACACTCTGTGGGGCAGCGTGGGGACAAATGGCCTGACCTTTCCCAGGCACCGGGAAGTTCTGGGGACATCGGCCAGTCGCAGGGTGTGAGGGCCCAGGGCTCCGAGCATCCATAGAGCTCAGAGAAGCCCAAACAGCTCAGAGAAGCCACGCTAGAACAGTGCCCAGTGAAGCCCCAGCCCCCCTGGGAACCCTTCTTCCACAAGCTCCGGTCAGGGACACCTCTTAGCAGAGGGAAGTGGCGGCAGCTCTCCTGCACGGGCTGGTAACTGCAGGGTGGCAGACAGATGGGCCGGGACCACAGCCTCTCACCAAAAGCTTTGTAATGGGATGTCAGTCTCTTCCTCGAAGCTCAAACTCAGCGCAGGAAGATTTTCATTGTGCCCCCTGCCCCGGGACTCCTCAAAGAATCTCCTTCAAAAGGGACCTTTCCGCTCCTCCCCTCCCAGCCTCCACTCCGTTCTCCACTCTCTCTGACCTTGCAAAGACACATGAAGTATATGCGTCTATAAGCTCCCTGAGCACGGGGACCATCTCACCGCTGCAGCCCTGGTGACAAGTGCCACGTGGTGGGTATTCAGACAGCAGGTGACAAAGGAAGACATGTTCAGACTGTGCCTTCTTTGGGCTCCTCCTTAAAGGTGCTCAGTGTGTAAAGGCTCCTGCCGCCCCAAGGCAGGTGTAAGTTCACACATTGCCCCGTATCCGACCAGAATCTTCCCACCCCAGAAGGCAGGAAGTGCATTCAAACCAACTCCATGCAAAAGGGCACATGCTGTCTGCCCCAACGGGCTGCCACAAGAGAGGAGCTGGCCTTAGACTCCAGGATGGCCATCAGAGGGACTGTCTCTCTGTGTTCTCTCCTTCTCACATCCCCTCCCACCCCATGGCAGTGTTTCTCCTGGCAAAGGGCCTGATTTCCTCCTGCAGTGGGTAGACTCATGTCCTCCTCACCTCGGGAGATCAGGCAGACTGGGCTGAAGTTGACTCCAGGCTGACATCATCTCAGTTTAGCGAACTCAGGAGAAAGAGGAAGGGATTTCCCCCAGCACTTCTATTTTTTAAAAAAATATCTTATGGACCGGGCACAGTAGCTCACACCTGTAATCCTAGCACTCTAGGAGGCCGAAGCAGGAGGATCACTTGAGCTCAGGAGTTCGAGACCGGCCTGAGCAAGAGCGAGACCCTGTCTCTACTAAAAACAATAGAAAGAAATTAGCTGGACAACTAAAAATGTATACATAAAAAATTAGCCGGCCATGGTGGTGCATACCTGTAGTCCCAGCTACTCACTCGGGAGGCTGAGGCAGGAGGATCGCTTAAGCCCAGGAGTCTGAGGTTGCAGTGAGCGAGGCTGACGCCACAGCACTCTAGCCAGAGCAACAGAGCGAGACTCTGTCTCAACAACAACAACAAAATCTCATGGAAGAACAACTGGCCTGGCAGAGATGGGGTTCACATCCCTGGGCCAGTCAATGGTCAGAGAAATGGGGATCTGTGGTCTGCCAGGTGCAGGTCACATGCCACACCTGTGTCCTGTGATAGACATCTCGGTAAAGCCACCTACTCAGGGAAACCTTAGAGAAAGGAGGTGCTGCACCCACGGAGGAGGGGACACTAGGTTAAAACACAAACACTCCAGATAGAGGCTACCTCCTCCATCCTGCAAAGCCTAAGTACAAAGCAAACCACTGGCCCTGAGGGTCTGTCAATTCGATATTTCCCCCACCCGAGCAGCCTTTTTTTTTTTTCTAGGCTTTTAGAAGACAGAACTGAAAATGACCCCTTCTATTAAGACTTAAAACTTCTGTTCTTTCCTAAAGTGGGTTTTGTGCATGATTCCCTTTGAAAAGGAACGCATCTAACCACCCTCTAGGATATTTCTTCCTGATTACGATTTACATAGAGATTGCAAAAGCAAGAAACAGCTACACGTGTAGGTAGCAGAACAAAAGAAAAATTGCTTCCAAGATAATCTTCCATCATGATATTGGTATTAGCGTTATTAGTATTCCGAGAAGAGGTGGGAGTTAGTAATTTTGTTTTGGTTTCCATATAATTAATGTGACATTGCAATTACACGTTGGCGTGTGTTACTTTTACTTCTGTGGCAAATCACGGTGACACAGGAGAGGGGTGGGGGACTGACGTGCACGTGCGAGTGTGTAAACACACACGCGTGGACTCAATTCTGCAAGGAGTCCACTATGGCCCATCTGTTAGCACGTGCACGTCCTCATGAAAGTCTGAACCTTATCAGCTCCTTCCTGCCACAGTAACATTCTCCGCCTGACCAATATTTTATTTTCCAAACACCTACGACGTTCTTGACACTATACCAGGCCCTGAGTGAGCACTGGTGAACCGAACGTACAAGAGAGTCAACCTTACATTGTAAGCAGCGCTTGTGTAGACAGAACAACTTGCGATCAATTTAATATCAGCTTAAATAACACATAATTAGAGGGGCAAGCCTCTGCAAACACGTTAAATAATGTATTCCCAACCAAACATTACTTTTGCATGATTTCTGTTCTGGATGGTGAAGTGGAAAAGTGGAAAACCCCTACCGGAGCTTACGCCTTAGCAGTGGGAAACAGATGATAGGTAAATGTACAAATAATATCAAGACATGGTGATGGGTGCTGTGAAGGAAAATACAGGGTGAGGATAATAGGGGATATATGATTTAGGTTAAGGCCAGCCTGAGAAGATGACAGTTGAGCTGAAAACGGAATGAAAAGTAGGCAGGAATTGTCTAGGCTTGGGGTGGAAAGAAAGCCTTCTATGTTAGGGCAGCAGCATGTGCAAAGGCCCTGAGGCAGAAGAGATTGTTGCCTGTGTCCTGAACAGAACGAGAGGAGTAAACTAGCTGAGGGTGAGGTCGAGGGGGTGGAGCCCTCTTGGCACTGGTAAGGGTGGTAGAAATACAGTAAACTTTGCAGATTTACCCACCGCTGCATGTGAAGGAGCAATCATTGGACCCCCCTTCTTGGCGGCTAGGAAATGCACAGCATGCCCGACCACTGGAAGTTCGGGCGGAAGGATAACAAGCACAGCCCCTTCAGGTCATCCGGGCCAGACAGCTCCCTTCTCCGCCATCCCCTTGCCAAGGGACCATCTTCCTCCACTGGAATCCTCCCAGCACCGCCTGCAAACAGAAGCCCTCGCCCGTGCAGGCCCTTGCTCAGCACGCAGCTTTCCCTCGCTGACCCCTTCGCCGGGGGTCAGGGGATTCTTCCTGACTCTTCTCCAACCTCACCTGTCCGAGTCTTACTCCCACTTTCAGCCCCCACTGAGACAGCACTTTCTCTGGGGAAGTCCTCGTCCGCCCCAGTCCCAGTTCCGTGTCCCTCCTTCGTTCCCAAGCTTCCTTCCCCATGTTTACTGTCATAACCACACTCATATTTTTTTTATTTCAATAGATCTAGAAGCTACAAGTATTTTTTGTTACATGGATGAATTGTATAATGCTGAAATCCGGGCTTTTACTGTACCCGTCACCAGAATGGTATACTCTGTACCCAGTAGGTCACTCTAATGTTGTTAGTTGTTGGCTCAACCTGTTTAGCCTCCTCTGGCCTGTAAGTTCCACTAGGACAGGGTCGTAACAGTCTTGCTCTGTCCTAAGTGCTGACACAGTAACAAGCACATAGTAGGTGTTCAGTAAATACTGAATGAATGGGATTTTAAGTTGATGTCATGAAAATCCACTCCCTCCCACTTCTATCTATTAATTCCAGGTCCTAGGAGCCTTCCAGAATGATTCTACTTGCTGTTTGGAATGAAGTTTTTCAGATATTTGGAGATCACAGATGTCCTAGTCATATTTTCTATTCTTGGTTTTTCCATGTTAGAACTTTAGATCATCAAGAGTTGGCAGGATTCTCCTACCCAGTCTAATTCTACCTTCTCATTCACAAATGTTCGTTGAGCACCAAGCACTTTCCAAAACAATAAGAACACTAAGAAAAATGAGATAAAGTCCCTACCCACCAAGAGCTCACAGGCCATTACAGATAAGGAAACTGAGGCAGGAACAGTAAAGGTATAGCTTTGGAATGACAAAGCTAATCAGTGTCAAAACTGCAACTCAAATTCAGATCTTTCCACCTTTCCACCTTACCTCCATCCAAAAAAGTGAGTCATCCAAAAATAATGTTTGCTTGGGGAATGCATTATTTAATGTATTTGCAGAGGCTTACCCTTCTAATGATGCATTATTTAAGCTAATATTAAATTTATAACAAGTTGTTTTGTCTGCACAAGCACTGATCCCGATGTAGCATTGAGTCTTCTTGTATGGGTGCTGGGGAGAGCTCATTTCTAAATCCCAGAGGACTGACCCAGAAAGGAAATGAAGATGTCATCTAGGCCAGGTTGCTCCTCTGGGGAGATATTAATAAATAACCAAACTCTCCAAGGCAGGCACTGCTGCTTTTATTTTATATTTTTTTATTAGAAGTAAACACATAAAGAGCCTTCCTGCTTTTAAACATCGCCAGCCATGGAGACTCTCATGACCTCCCTCGAAAATCATTTTTAGGTTTCCCGTACTCGAAGCCGAACGGGCAAAGGGTTCTTCTGCACGTCTAACTGAAATCTCTCCTGCTGCGTTCCAGTTCCATTTCCTGGAGGGGATCCAGCCCTGTGCAATTTCCTCCCTCATGTTTCTCGAATCACGGGCTCCCGTCATTGCCCCCAGAGCCGAGTTAGAGTCACCGGTTATAGGCCCAGCAGGGCCGTTTTGACGACAGCGTTTCCTTTTCTCCGGGTTTTTTACGAACCTCCTCGTGACAGGCGTATGCTTGGTGAGATCAAAACATTCTGGGGGGAAAATTCCACCGGGGAAACTGCTTCCCAAAGTCTGCCCTCTGCAAAAATAAAAAAATCATGCTAAATAGCTGAGTTTTATTAACTGGGGAAGCCAGGCTGAGGAAAATGCCCGATAATTAAAAATAATGGCTTCCTTACAAACACAAAATTGTATTAATTTAAAAATTGGTTTCTCTATCACTGAATTCCTACCGAGCCGACTGGGAAGGGAATTGTGCTGATCCTGGCGGTGAAAATAATTCAAAATAACTTTTATGTTCTCCAGGAAGCCTCAAGGTTAATTTAAATATTGCTAGACGGGTAATTTAATTTGGAATAAGAAAACAGTGTTGCTAAATTAAAGCCCCTACACCCTGAGCCTGGGGGCCGGGCTTGCCTGTCGGGCCCTCCGGTGGCTCCTACCCTGCAGCCAAAGGTAGCTCGTCTTTGTAAGCGGCCCCTCCTCATTAAAGACGTTCCATTGGATTACACAACCGGCCTGAACTCCTTGGCTCACCCTTCCGGTGAATTTATCAGATTTAATTATTAGAAGACTTGGGCATTGTAGTAGAAATTTCACATTTCAGAAGTTAACTCAAACCAATGCTATCGCAATAAGCCCCTTTCCCCGGGACATGGTAAATTTGCCAGTAAAAACCCACCCGAAATTATCCATGGCTAGTGGTCAGCACCTATTATGACTTGGGTTTTTGTTGTTGTTGTTGTTGTTGTTTTTGAGACAGAGTCTCACTCTGTTGCCCAGGCTAGAGTGCTGCGCCGTCAGCCTAGCTCACAGCAACCTCAGACTCCTGGGCTCAAGCGATCCTACTGCCTCAGCCTCCCGAGTGGCTGGGACTACAGGCGTGCCACCATGCCCGGCTAATTTTTTCTATATATATTAGTTGGCCAATTAATTTCTGTCTATTTATAGTAGAGACGGGGTCTTGCTCTTCCTCAGACTGGTTTCGAACTCCTGACCTCGAGCAATCCGCCTGCCTCAGCCTCCCCAGTAGCTGGGACTACAGGCATGCACCACCATGCCTGGCTAATTTTTTCTGTATATATGTTAGTTTGCCAATTAATTTCTTTCTATTTTTAGTAGAGATGGGGTCTCGCTCTTGCTCAGGCTGGTTTCAAACTCCTGACCTCGAGCAATTAGCCCGCCTCAGCCTCCCAGAGTGCTAGGATTACAGGCGTGAGCCACCACGCCCAGCCCCTAGGGAGCTTTTAAAAAGCAACAAGCCATGGGGGGCGGGTATATACATATATAATGAGTGAGATGTGCACCATCTGGGGGATGGTCATGCTGGAGACTCAGACTTGTGGGAGGAAGGGGGAAATGGGCATTTATTGAAACCTTAAAATCTGTACCCCCATAATATGCCGAAATAAAAAAAATTTAAAAAAAAGCAACGAGCCCCCTATTCCCGGAGGGGCTGAGTCAGCAGGTGCGGAGGTGGCTCAGCAGCCATCGGCTCGGATGGCTGAGAGACTTCAGAGCGAGACATCCCAGGTGGCTCAGGATTGCACACTTCATGGAGAGACCCGGGTCCAACACACCGGGTCTCAGAGGCGGCACAGGCTGGGGGTGAAGACAGCGAGCTCTGGGCTGGGATCCCGCTCTGCCCCTCACCATTCATGTAACCTCGAGCAGGTCATTGTAACCTGTCTGCCCCTCGTGTGCAAAGTGGGGGCGACAGCAGTGCTCGCCTGAGAGTGCTGCTGCGGCACTGAGACAAAACGGGCTGGCGTGGACACCAAGCCCGCCCGGGACACGTTGCTGTTGCTGTCGTCGTTCACCCTCGTATACCAGAGCAGGCGCCAAGCCTGGTGTTAGCGGAGATTTAATGGTCAATAATTAATAAATGGCCGGGCGTGGTGGCTCACACCTGTTGTCCTAGCACTCCGGAGGCCTAGGTAGGAGGATTGTTTGAGCTTAGGAGTTGGAGACCAGTCTGAGCAAGATTGAGACCCCTGTCTCTACTAAAAATAGAAAGAAATTAGCTGGACAACTAAAAATATATAGAAAAAAGTAGCGGGGCATGGTGGCGCATGCCTGTAAATCCCAGCTACTCAGGAGGCTGAGGCAGGAGGATCACTTGAGCCCAGGAGTTGGAGGTTGCTGTGAGCTAGGCTGATGCCACGGCACTCTAGCCCTGGCAACAGAGTGAGACTCTGTCTCAAAAAATAATAATAATAATAATAAATGCAACGGGCTACCTATGATATGAGCAAAGAGGAGCAAAAGGAAAAACAAGGAAGGAAAGGGAAGGAGGACGGGGAAGGACGGTGAGGGGTGGGAAGTAAGCAGGCATGGTGGGAAGCGAGGGGGCGCTGAAAATCCTTCCTGACTGTTGCCACATTCTTTATCCCACCTAATAAAGTGTCGTGAGAGGTCTTGAACGGAAATTCTGAAACACATAAGTTTGAGAGTCTTGGTGGCCGCCTGCAGATGTCCCAAACGAAGCAGCCCAATAGGGCCGAGCTGCTGTTTCCAGAGGACGCGATCTTTCCGATCTTTTCTGTGCTTTGCTCTGAAAATGATGACCAATCCCCAGTGATCCAGCATTAACTTTTGGACCTGTTAAAAAATAATCGGCCAGGCGCAGTGGCTCACGCCTGTAATCCTAGCACTCTGGGAGGCCAACGCGGGTGGATTGCTCGAGGTCAGGAGTTCAAAACCAGCCTGAGCCAGAACGAGACCCCTGTCTCTACTATAAATAGAAAGAAATTAATTGGCCAACTAATATATATAGAAAAAATTAGCCAGGCATGGTGGCTCGTGCCTGTAGTCCCAGCTACTCGGGAGGCTGAGGCAGGAGGATCGCTTGAGCCCAGGAGTTTGAGGTTGCTGTGAGCTAGGCTGACGCCACGGCACTCACTCTAGCCTGGGCAATAAAGGGAGACTCTGCCTGAAAAAAAAAATAAATAAATAATAATCCTACCACTCACCCTTTGCCTTCTTGGCTTTTCTTGCCAATGGCTGCAAGTTTCTTGATATGAATCTTAGAACGATGTTCTAATTGTTCTATCACAATTATTCTGTCCTCTTCTCTCTGGGATGATTCTATGGAAACAGCAGTGGTTTGGGGAGTCTGGTAGTCCTAGATTCAAATCTCACCTTTGCCATTTGTCTGGCTATGTGAACCCTCTGAGCTCAATTGCCCTTATATAAAATAATTTCTACCTACGTCATGAGAATTAAAATGGGATCAGGTATATAAAATACCTAGCATAGTATGTGTCAAAGTATTGGAGACTCGTATCCATTTAGATTAGATTCAACTGCTTATAACAGAGACAAGAAATAACAAGGACTTAAACAGGATATAGGCTTATTATTTTCTTATGTCCTGAAAGGAACCTAGAGGAAAGCAGTCCGTGGCTATATGAATAAACAGGGAAGATACCTAGGTCTAGAGGGATCTAGACTCTTTTTCTGTGGTTGAGCCATCATCCTGGAGGTTTCCATCCTTAGTCACCTCATGTTCACAGGGTGAGTGCTGGAGCTCCAGCCATCATGTATACATTCCACCTAGGAAAAGGAGGAAAGCAGGATGAACCAAAGGCTGCCTACCTCTCACCTGAGTCAGCTTCCTTTAAGGATATTTCCCAAAAGATCCAGCCAACGACTACCACTTACATCTTGGCCTCCCCTATCTCCAAAGAAAGCTACAAAATATAGTTCTTTACCTGGGCGCCAAGCAGTCCCCCAGAATGCAGGTGTCATGTGGTGTTAGAATTATTCCTGGGCTCCCCCCAAAAGCTGCAGCGTGGAGGCCTCAGGGGTATAGAAATGCTTCCCAGTCCCTCAGCACTGGACACATTTCAGAGCGTTGCATGAATGTACAACACAAAAAGCGGCAAAGCTAATTCAGTGTAATCGGTTGAATCGGTTCATCAGTTGAAGTCTGAATCAGACTTAAGTTCCAGGCCAACCCCGCTACTTCGTTGCTGTGTGACGCTGAGCAAGTTATATAACTTCTGTGTTTCAAGCTATTTGCACATTTTTCAAATGATCTTTTTGAGCATCAGCTCAGACGGTGGATGCGGAGTCCCTAATACAGTGCCCGTACGTATTAGCTTCAGCATATATTAAAGTTATCACTGCCATCGCCATCATCATCGGTACCCTATAGTGCTGTTACACGGTTAGGTTAAAGTGAAGAGATACAAGACATCTCTGAAGTCCCTTCCTCCCGCTGTTTACATCTTCCCTTGCCTTCAGCAGCTGCCCAAGGGACGTCTGGATGTGCAGTCAATTATGTTGTTAGAGTCTGGGCTGAGTCTGCCTCCTTCCAATCACCTCCTGCCGTCCAGCCAGGGCTGGCTGAGTCTCGGGAGTCCCTGTCCCTTGCCCCTAACCGGAGTCTAGTCTCCCAGCGCTGCCTTCTGGGACAGGCTTTCTTCTCTGATCAGATCAAATTCTAAATAAATATTGAATTATGTCTGATGTGCTCCACTATTCCTTCCAAATCTGAGTCAATCCCTTCTGCCCTTTGTTGGAACTCCCCAGCCCTGCTGAGGCCTCCCCACTGATGGCATGCATTTTGTTTTTTTGTTTTTTTGTGTTTTTTTTGAGACAGAGTCTCACTCTGTTGCCTGGGCTAGAGTGCTGTGGTGTCAGCCTAGCTCACAGCAGCCTCAAACTCCTGGGCTCAAGTGATCCTCCTGCCTCAGCCTCCCGAGTAGCTGGGACTACAGGCATGCGCCACCATGCCCGGCTAATTTTTTCTACATATTTTTAGTTGGCCAATTAATTTCTTTGTATTTTTAGTAGAGACAGGGTCTCGCTCTTGCTCAGGCTGGTTTCGAACTCCTGACCTTGAGCGATCCTCCCCTCTCGGCCTCCCAGAGTGCTAGGATTACAGGCGTGACCCAGCGCACCCGCCCAATGGCGTGCATTCTTGACAGTGGCAAGATCTGTCTCTAGATTTTAGATAAGGGTGCAGATACACAAATTCTCTCACCCCCAGAGTGGCCAGGCAGGGCAGTCAAACCCCAGGGTCCAGGACTGTTGCATGTGGCTGTTTAACTTGTCACTGCACAATTTTTCACCATTCACACTCTCTACAGTGTGATGACACCCTTTGTAATTGTGCAGTGCCCAGCCTACCTAACTGCCCACGGCAGCCATGCCCAAATGGGCCATGTCCAGCCACCAGCCGTCTCATTTCTGTATTCTAACACACCATACAAATATTACCCTTTTTTTATTTCAGCATATTAAGGGGGTACGAATGTTTAGGTTACATATATTACCCTTGCCCCACCCGAGTGAGAGCTTCAAGCGTGTCCATCCCCCAAAACATTACGTTTTCCTGTGTGTGCCATGATATTAAGGAGTTTAGAAAGCACGACTGGAAATCACTTCGGGGTTATTTGTTTTCCTTCCTCCAGTGCATGTTTATGTCCTGGCCATATGCCACCCTCGCCCTCCACAGACGATCGAGCCTGGTGGCATCTCTCAAACCAAGCCCATTATCTTTTCCCAGGTCCATGGGAGAAACCTCTTGTCCATCGACTATGACCGGAATATTCGGACAGAAAAGATCTACGACGATCACCGCAAGTTCACCCTGAGGATCATTTACGACCAGGTGGGCCGCCCCTTCCTCTGGCTCCCCAGCAGCGGGCTGGCGGCGGTCAACGTCTCCTACTTCTTCAACGGGCGCCTGGCCGGCCTGCAGCGCGGGGCCATGAGCGAGAGGACAGACATCGACAAGCAAGGCCGCATCGTGTCCCGCATGTTCGCCGACGGGAAGGTGTGGAGCTACTCCTACCTGGACAAGGTGCGTGCCCGCGCTGCCTGTCGGGGGCAGGGGCCGGGGAGGGGTGGCTCTCTGCTGTCCCCGCCACTCTGTGCAGACCGGCCAGCCGGGCCACTTCGCCATAAGACATTTTCACATCTTTGCTCCGACCCCACGAGGGCTCCCCCCCATACTCCTGCCCGAACGGGGAGGAAGAAAATCGGAAGGGAAATGTTATTCATAGCTCAGCACTATTACCATTAAGAAGGGGGGGGAAAGTGCTAGACACTCAGTAATGGCAAAAAGGACGGATTGTCTGATTTTATGCCAGAAAAAGAAAAAAATGCTGTTGAAGCAGGCAGAATCATCCCACTGGCAGCGGCTAATCATTACTTAGGAATTGGAAGTGCAGTGATTCATTTCTGCCTTGCCCTAAATTAAGCCATCAGGACAGGGAATTTTGCCTAAAACTCAGGAGCACAGAGCAACACCCTCCCACTTGGCCTATTGGCTGAAACAGCCAACAGATTCTCTCTACATAATTCCCCGGGTCTGAAAGTGCCAAAATCAGGTCTCTGTGCTGGAGAGAGGTCAGGGTGGAGTGGCAGTTAAAAAAGAAAAAAATGAAAGGTCCCTTTGGGCTCATGTCCAGACTTTTGAAGGCCACCCTGGTCACCTAGTCATTAGACAGGTCCTTGGTCAGCCCGGGCCTGTCACCTGCGCTGCCCTCCGCACGGACCCTTCCCCCCTGCCTCTCCTCATTGCAGTCGGAGCTTGCAGACAGAGTGTTTCCCTCCTGCACAAACGCCGAATCCTGAATAGTGCTCTCATCATGCCGTAAAATACTGGAATCTTTCAAAGCAAGCCCATTATGGTGGCTTGACCAGGGGAGGTGGCAATCTCCCACTTGCCTCCAGTGGAGGCCGCTTGTTTCTTTCCAAAGCATCAGTCACTCTGGGTTATTGCATCTTTGTGGTGGCTTTGAATGCAGGACGTGCTTTCTCTGTAGAGATAGTCAGGATGGCAAAAAACATAGCACGTGTGTCACAGCTCTCCCCTGCCGGGCCAGTGGCAGTCATTTGTACCCAGTCTCGGGACTCCTTGTCATTGAGCCTGGAGGCAAACTCCGCACCTCCCCCCATCGGCCCTCCAAGCCCTGGATACCCAAAGCATGGTGCTAGCAACATCGGGGTCGCCCAGGAGCTTGTGACAAATGCAGATGCCCAGGCCCTGCCCCAACCCCACTGAACCAGAGGCTGCCCGTGTATGAGACCCCTGGGTATGCTGAAGCACATTAAAGTTTGGGAAGCCGCGGTCTAGGCAACCACCGTGATCCATCAGAATTGGCGAGCCCGGCAAAATAAATCTATTTAATCTCTGGCCTGAGCTTGCCATCCTTCGTGGCTTTCGAGATGGCATTTGGCGGGATGGAATAAATTCTGTCCGTCTGAGTGCTTGGTCCCTGGGAGCCAACTCACGCGTCCCCCTCCCGCTTTCCTCCCCGCAGTCCATGGTCCTGCTGCTCCAGAGCCAGCGCCAGTACATATTCGAGTACGACTCCTCCGACCGCCTGCACGCCGTCACCATGCCCAGCGTGGCCCGGCACAGCATGTCCACGCACACCTCCGTGGGCTACATCCGCAACATCTACAACCCCCCCGAGAGCAACGCCTCCGTCATCTTCGACTACAGCGACGACGGCCGCATCCTGAAGACGTCCTTCCTGGGCACCGGGCGCCAGGTGTTCTACAAGTACGGGAAGCTCTCCAAGCTGTCGGAGATCGTGTACGACAGCACGGCCGTCACCTTCGGCTACGACGAGACCACCGGCGTGCTCAAGATGGTCAACCTCCAGAGCGGGGGCTTCTCCTGCACCATCCGGTACCGGAAGATCGGCCCCCTCGTGGACAAGCAGATCTACAGGTTCTCGGAGGAAGGCATGGTCAACGCCAGGTTCGACTACACCTACCACGACAACAGCTTCCGGATCGCCAGCATCAAGCCCGTCATCAGCGAGACGCCGCTGCCCGTGGACCTCTACCGCTACGACGAGATTTCCGGCAAGGTGGAGCACTTCGGCAAGTTCGGGGTCATCTACTACGACATCAACCAGATCATCACCACGGCCGTGATGACCCTCAGCAAGCACTTCGACACCCACGGGCGGATCAAGGAGGTGCAGTACGAGATGTTCCGGTCGCTGATGTACTGGATGACGGTGCAGTACGACAGCATGGGCAGGGTGATCAAGAGGGAGCTGAAGCTGGGGCCCTACGCCAACACCACCAAGTACACCTACGACTACGACGGGGACGGCCAGCTGCAGAGCGTGGCCGTCAACGACCGCCCCACCTGGCGCTACAGCTACGACCTCAACGGGAACCTCCACCTGCTGAACCCGGGCAACAACGTGCGCCTCATGCCCCTGCGCTACGACCTCCGGGATCGGATCACCAGGCTGGGCGACGTGCAGTACAAGATCGACGACGACGGCTACCTGTGCCAGCGCGGGGCCGACGTCTTCGAGTACAACTCCAAGGGGCTCCTCACCAGGGCCTACAACAAGGCGGGCGGCTGGAGCGTGCAGTACCGCTACGACGGCGTGGGGCGGCGCGCTTCCTACAAGACCAACCTGGGCCACCACCTGCAGTACTTCTACTCCGACCTGCACAACCCCACGCGCATCACCCACGTCTACAACCACTCCAACTCGGAGATCACCTCGCTGTACTACGACCTCCAGGGCCACCTCTTCGCCATGGAGAGCAGCAGCGGGGAGGAGTACTACGTCGCCTCGGACAACACGGGGACGCCGCTGGCCGTGTTCAGCATCAACGGCCTCATGATCAAACAGCTGCAGTACACGGCCTACGGGGAGATTTATTTCGACTCCAACCCGGACTTCCAGATGGTCATCGGCTTCCACGGGGGCCTCTACGACCCTCTGACCAAGCTGGTCCACTTCACCCAGCGTGACTACGACGTGCTGGCCGGCCGGTGGACCTCCCCGGACTACACCATGTGGAGGAACGTGGGCAAGGAGCCGGCCCCCTTCAACCTGTACATGTTCAAGAGCAACAATCCTCTCAGCAATGAGCTGGATTTGAAGAATTACGTGACAGGTGAGGACGTGGCTGCCACACGTGGGCAGTGGCTCCCTGTGGGGTGGGGGTCCCGGCAGACTGTGGGGAACCGGGAGGGAAGGCCTGACAGCTGGTGGCAGGAGGAGCCCAGGGAGCTGCAAAGGCAGGCAGTGCAGCTGGCAGCAAGCAGTGTCTAGAGAAGTGAGGGACGTCAGTGCACAGCGTCGCCAGGGCCGTTTGAAGACGTCCTGGCCGCTTGCAAGCCCGCTCCGTTGAAGTGACTTTGTAAGAGCCCTTCCTAGCCCAGCAGAGGAGAGCAGCCTAAGAAGCCCCAAACATGGGGCTCTGGTGTCAGAAATACCTGGTTCAAATTCTCTCTTTTCTATTTAGAAGCCAAAGGACCTTGGGCTAGTTGTCCAATCTCTCCAAACTGCAGTTTCCTTCTCTGTGAAAAGGCGCTGATAAAACCATCCCATAAGCCGGGCGCAGTGGCTCATGCCTGTAATCCTAGCACTCTAGGAGGCTGAGGCGGGCGGATTGCTCGAGGTCAGGAGTTCGAAACCAGCCTGAGCAAGAGCGAGACCCCGTCTCTACTATAAATAGAAAGAAATTAATTGGCCAACTAATATATATATAAAATTAGCCGGGCATGGTGGCGCATGCCTGTAGTCCCAGCTACTCGGGAGGCTGAGGCAGCAGGATTGCTTGAGCCCAGGAGTTTGAGGTTGCTGTGAGCTAGGCTGTCGCCATGGCACTCACTCTAGCCTGGGCAACAAGCGAGACTCTGTCTCAAAAAAAAAAAAAAATAGAACCATCCCATAGAGCGAGTGTGAGAAGGAAACGAGCTTACGCGGGTGCAGTCCGGTGTCCGGCAGAGCGTGGATATGCATGAGGCGGTGTCTGCCCGTGCTACTGCCACTGCCGGTGGAGCAATGAGCTAGTGTAGGCACTGAAATGACTGTGACCCAGTTTTTTACCTACAGAGGCTCACCTGGTGATAGACGGATACCAATACCCAATGACAATACAAAGCAGAATTAAGTCTGCTGCCACACAGGTGTCTGGTCGGTTATTTATAGAGTGGCACCCAGAACATGGGGATTCAGTGGCGAACAAGGCACACACCCTTCTCTCTCTTTTTTTTTTTTTTTTTTTTGAGACAGAGTCTCGCTTTGTTGCCCAGGCTAGAGTGAGTGCCATGGCGTCAGCCTAGCTCACAGCAACCTCAAACTCCTGGGCTCAAGCAATCCTGCTGCCTCAGCCTCCCAAGTAGCTGGGACTACAGGCATGTGCCACCATGCCCGGTACACCCTTCTCTTAAGCGTGTGTGTGTGTGTGTGTATGTGTGTGTGTATACGTGTGCATGTGTGTGTATAGATCAATTCAGATTTGCAAGATTTGATGCAATACAGAAGGGCCCGTGTGAAACTGGATCTAGAGATTTACTAGGATCTTGGTTGGCAAAAGTGAGCTCGAGCCTGAAAGAGGCTGTGAGCAAAAGCCAGAAGACAGAGGGAGTTTGGAGATGGGCGTAAGAGGAGGGGCCAGGGAGGTCAGATGGTCTTCTTCCCCATGATAAGTGAGAAATTGCTGAAATGAGGGTCCCTGTCCATCCATCCATCCATCCATTCACCCATTCAACAAACATTTATAGAGTATCTAACACGTACTAAATACTGGGGATTCTTGCAATGGGAAGCAAGATTTTCTGTGTCCTCAGGAAAGTAAGCAAGGAAATCAGGATAGATAGATGATAGATTATAGACGATAGGTAGATTGAGCCAGAGTGACCAGACCCCAAAGGGCCAACTTCCAGCAAGCAAGCCAGGACCACCTCACCTGTCCATGCACTGTATAGAGGAGCAATAATGGGGACCCTAAGACCAAAGCCCCCCAAGTTCCAGAAACCTCACAGCTCTTGGCCATTGGCCAGCCACAGAGGCATGAACGCTCAGATGACCCAGGGTCACTCGTGGATCCTGCAAGGCAGGAGAGGAGGCAGCAGCTACCTGGAGCTCAGTGCCGCCCTCAATGCGCCATGCTGCAGAAACAAACAGGCGACCTTAAAGATCAACTTGTCACCATGGGATGCTTCACTAAAGAGCTCCAGACCTTCTGAAGCTGAACCCAGCAGCCCACTCACAGGAGCAGCTGCCACCTTTCGAGCGCAGGGGCTGTGGCCACGTTAACGAGGCTACCATCTGTAAACCCTCCTCTCCTCCCCCTGCGTTTCCCCAGCAGGCCCTGCCAGGGCTTCCTCGCTTACCCCACGGCTTAGCGTGACTTTTGTCCCCGTTCACTGCAGTTTCAAATTAAAGTGCGTCTCAGAAAAGCGCACACACACATATAGTGTCAGGCAATGATAAGGGAACTGAAGATAAATAAGATAGGAGAAGGGCTTACAGAGGGACAGGAAGTGTCTCTTTTATTTAAGGTGTTCATGACGGCCTGTCTGAACAGGTGGCCCTGGCAAAGGGGAGGAGACAGTGCGACTGGGAGGCAGACCACGCCCACCGTAGCCACAGGAGGGACTCCTGCTCCAGGCAGAATGTCCTTCCCAGAGCCATGCGTGACACCGGTTACCTTAGGAATGAGTCGGCCAGAGGCAAATAGAGACCTGCAGAGTGGGCTGAACAGACCCCCCCGCTGCCCAGGCCCGTGCAAAGCCCCTCACAAGGCACTGCCAACCTCACTCACCCCTCACCAGCTACCTTCCTGCTTCCCTGGAAAAGGCAAAATATATATAAATGGGAATCGAATCAAGTTGAACCACATCCAACAAAATTGGATCTAGAAACCATTAGAAAGAGTCTGCCATATGGGTGGTGTCGGAGAAGCGGCGTGCGTGGGTGGGTGTCCCCGGTCCCAGTGAGGGCAGGGGCCCCGGGGGGCGGAGGGGCCAAACCGGGCACCACCCACGCCCGCTGCCTGTCGGGCACGCGGCGACCCTCGGGGAGTGGATCCGAGCCGAGAGCACCGCTTCATCCTCCGCTGTTCCCACGTTGGCTCATCTGCAAGCCCCATCTAAATTAGTCTTAATTTGCCACTTAGGAGACTAGCAGAGTGGTTGAACTTGCTGCTCACAATTTAAGCAGAAGAGGTAATTAAGATGTAGTCGAGGGGAACACACAGAACAGAACCTTCTCTCTGCGGTATCCAAAAGAAGCAAGAGAATGGTGGCTGTTTGGAAACAGAGCCCTCTGGATGCAGGAGGCAGCTCCTGACGCGGGAGAGAGTTCTGTTTGCACCCAAGAATGCGGACACGAAGGAAAGCAGTGCCGGGCACCCACTGCGCAGGCGCAGACACACCTGGGGAGGGCACCAGTGTGGCTGCAGGGGTGGGTGGAGGGAGCAAGCAGTGGCTCCTTCCCCAGCCAGGGCTCCAGAGCAGGGCCATTTTCAACAATTTTTATTTATTTATTTTTTTTTTATTAGACAGAGTCTCACTCTGTTGCCCCAGCTAGAGTGTCGTGGCATCAGCCTAGCTCACAGCAACCTCCAACTCCTAGGCTCAAGCGATCCTCCTGCCTCAGCCTCCCAAGTAGCTGGGACTACAGGCATGTGTCACCATGCCTGGCTAATTTTTTTCTATATATTTTAGTTGGCCAATTAATTTCTTTCTATTTTTAGTAGAGATGGAGGTCTCGCTCTTGCTCAGGCTGGTTTCAAACTCCTGACCTTGAGCAATCCTCCCGCCTCAGCCTCCCAGAGTGCTAGGATTACAGGCGTGAGCCACCACGCCCAGACAACAATTTTTTTTTTTTTTTTTGAGACAGAGTCTCACTTTGTCGCCCAGGCTAGAGTGAGTGCCGTGGCGTCAGCCTGGCTCACAGCAACCTCAATCTCCGGGGCTCAGCAATCCTACTGCCTCAGCCTCCCGAGTAGCTGGGACTACAGGCATGTGCCACCATGCCCGGCTAATTTTTTGTATATATATTTTTAGTTGGTCAATTAATTTATTTCTATTTTTGGTAGAGATGGGGTCTCGCTCAGGCTGGTTTCGAACTCCTGACCTTGAGCAATCCGCCCGCCTCGGCCTCCCAAAGTGCTAGGATTACAGGCGTGAGCCACCACACCCTGCAACAATTATTTTTTTAAGGTATTATATTGATGGTTGATACAGCTGTGGTGAGAAGATATGAGAGGAATGGTATAAGAGAAAGACCGGGAGACAGGCTCCCTCCCAATAACCTGCAGCACTCCAGACTTTTCCAATTTTAGCATCCCAGGAAACGCCTCAGTCTTGAACACACTGGGACAGACACCCAGCCCCGGACTCTGCCCTGTCCTCAGGCCAGTCCCCTCTGGTGTGACCACCTGGGTTCATCTCCAAACACCAGTCCTGGCCTTGCTAATCTCTTGCTGTGTGACTTGGACAAACGTCCTAACCTTTCTGGGCCGCGTGGTTTCTTCATCTGCAAAATGCTGATACTAGTAGCACTCCCCTCGTGAGGCTGTGCAAATTAAATGATCACAGCGTGCACAGTGCCTAGCACGGAGTGAAGGCTGATAAATGCCATTTGTTATGTATAAGCACCTACGGACGCAGAGACAGGGAGTTTATAGATCAAGGGTCCTCAAACGTTTTAAACAGGGGGCCAGTTCACTGTCCCTCAGACCGCTGGAGGGCCGGACTATAGTTTTAAAAAAAACTATGAACAAATTCCTATGCACACTGCACATATCTTATTTTGGAGTAAAAAAACAAACGGGCAGGCCGGGCGCGGTGGCTCACGCCTGTAATCCTAGCACTCTGGGAGGCCGAGGCGGGCGGATTGCTCGAGGTCAGGAGTTCGAAACCAGCTCTGAGCAAGAGCGAGACCCCCGTCTCTACTATAAATAGAAAGAAATTAATTGGCCAACTAATATATATAGAAAAAAATTAGCTGGGCATGCTGGCACATGCCTGTAGTCCCAGCTACTCGAGAGGCTGAGGCAGGAGGATTGCTCGAGCCCAGGAGTGTGAGGTTGCTGTGAGCTAGGCTGACACCATGGTACTCACTCTAGCCTGGGCAACAAAGCAAGACTCTGTCTCAAAAAAAAAAAAAATTAAAATTAAATAAAATATGGGCAAAAACACGCACAGGTGGCCTGAGGGCCGTAGTTTGAGGACGCCTGCTATAGGTGAAGAGTGGGAAGGGCCTTCCTGGGGAATGTGGGGGGGGGGTCTCCAGATTCACCTTGAAATAGACTCAGACTCTGCTTTGAGTGGCTTTGCTTTAGCAAACCGGAAACCCAGACAAAATTTGCACTAAGTGAACCTCCTAGACGTAGCCTGTGATGACCCGTAATGTTCCCCCATCTCTTCCTCCCTGCGGGTCTCTGGGCTTGCAAACCCCAGCACACCTTAGCGTGGAGTCTGATTCCGTGGAGTCTGATTCCTCTAAGTGAGGAGGAAGGCACCACCTCCTCCTCTTGTCATCCTCTTCTCGTATTTACACTTCACACCTGAAGATGCTGCTTTGGGAGGATAATCACACGCTGTGAAGAACGTGAGAAAAGAGAGTAATGAGCGATTAGGCGGGGCCATCGCCAGCTCCTGCCTACAGGACTCCCGCCACAGCCTGTCACCCGCCACAGCCTGTCACCCGGTGATACCAATTACTTCAAGGAGGCGGGGGCAGGGGCGGTCCCAGCAGCGCCTTCTGCAGAATGGAGGAGGGGTCCGGCCACTTGAGTCAACCTTCCAGAAGAGGTTGCGGCTCAGAAACTTTTTTTTTTTTTTTTGAGACAGAGTCTTGCTTTGTTGCCCAGGCTAGAGTGAGTGCCGTGGCGTCAGCCTAGCTCACAGCAACCTCAAACTCCTGGGCTCAAGCGATCCTCCTGCCTCAGCCTCCCTAGTAGCTGGGGTCTACAGGCATGCACCACCATGCCTGGCTAATTTTATCTATATATATTAGTTGGCCAATTAATTTCTTTCTATTTGTAGTAGAGATGGGGGTCTCACTCTTGCTCAGGCTGGTTTCGAACTCCTGACCTCGAGCAATCCACCCACCTCAGCCTCCCAGAGTGCTAGGATTACAGGCGTGAGGCACCATGCCCGGCCGAGGCTCAGAAACTTTAAAGAAGAGGAGGAAGGGGAGGGAGAGGATGAGGAACAAGAACAACAGCAAAGGCCGGGCGTGGTGGCTCACGCCTGTAATCCTAGCTCTCTGGGAGGCCGAGGCGGGCGGATTGCTCGAGGTCAGGAGTTCGAAACCAGCCTGAACAAGAGGGAGACCCCGTCTCTACTATAAAAATAGAAAGAAATTAATTGGCCAACTAATATATATATATATATGAAATTAGCTGGGCATGGTGGCACATGCCTGTAGTCCCAGCTACTCGGGAGGCTGAGGCAGGAGGATTGCTTGAGCCAGGAGATTGAGGTTGCTGTGAGCTAGGCTGACGCCATGGCACTCACTCTAGCCTAGGCAACAAAGCGAGACTCTGTCTCAAAAAAAAAAAAAAAAAAAAAGAACAACAGCAAGGACAAGGATGGAGCTGTCACTACTCATGGGAGCGACCATTACAATTCTGGGTCTCACAGGCAGGGGGTTCTCCACGTCACCTTTGCCTTCCCACGAGAGGATCCTGAGCTAGGGAGAGATTCTACAGGGACAAGTTGGGGACAGAGCGTCTTCTGAGGACAGGGACTTCCCTTGCTTTCCCTGGCATGGCCCACACCCCCCCACACATGTATCCCTGGCAAAACATGGGCGGGTTCATGTGTGTGCACACGAAGTATTCAATAACCCGGAAACACAGCCGGGGCAAGTTAGTCCCTTTTCAATGCTCTCTTAATTCTTCCAATCCAGTCAAGGAGAAAGTCTCCACTTGAGGCCCTCGTGTATTTAACACCTCATTAACACTTCTAATCTCCCTTTGCAACAGAGAGAGCAGGTCTAAGTCTCTCTCAGTAGCAGGTAACAAAAATCCTGCTCTAATTTAATTGCATGACTTTGTTTTCTTTGTTTTAATCTTACAGTTATTTTCTATTTACATCAAGCGAGCCTGCTTTGCCATTTATAGTAGTGATATAAAGTTTCTTTTTTTAAAACGGATCTACCTAAATGGAAAAGGCAAATTTATTATTCTCTTAATCAGCAAGTAAATAATAGGACAGGTGATACCTGCATATGGCCAAAAATAAAGAAAAATTATCATTTTACAGTGACAGGATAGGTGATACCTGCATATGGCCAAAAAATAAAGAAAAATTATCATTTCGCAGTGACCGTGAATACCCAAATTTGGGAAACTAATGCTCTGTACCACTGAGCACCCAGCTAGCACGTAGTAGGTGCTCTATAAATATATGGTCATGCTGGATGACCAGGCTTCTCTCTGCTTGATACTGACACACTTTTTAAGGTAATTACAAATCTGTGTTCTTAAATGACTCTTCAATGGGCTATTGCTAACGTGTGTTGATGCCAAGTCATTCAAGAAACTAGTCTGTGCCCGACAAAGATGGGTGGACCATGGACCCCAGATTCCTTCTCATTAGAGGGGTCTTGTCCACCTATATGTTTAGCAGCAAAGGCAACATGAAATCCTTCCCACCGGCCCCAGGGCAGGAGGTGGTCATACCCTTGCTTTTCAGAGCGTGTTCTTAGGCAAGTACAGGTAGATCCTCTGCCACATGAAGACAAGTTGGGGGAGGTTTGCCACGTATGTTCAGTGTTCATTCATTCATTCATTCATTCATTCTAAGGACACTTACGGAGCACCCATTTTGTGCCAATGCATTGTTGTAGGGCCTAGGGGAACATCAGTGAACAAAACAAGTTTTAAAAACCCCTGACCTGGTGGAAGTTTCCCTTTGGAGTGAGGGAGACGGACTGTAAACAATAAATATCACAAATACGCAGGTGATGCAGCATGCCAGAACGGGATTGCTGTTTGAGTGGGGGAAGAGCAAGGTTAGGGGACCAGGCATTGCTGAGGGTGGGGCAGGGGTGGCCTTCCTGGGGAGGCAGCATTTTAGCAGGGCTGGGGAGAGGAGAACGAGCAAGAGATGCCAAGGATATTTGGGGCAGAGCGCACCGGGCAGAGGGGGTTGCTAGCGCAGAGGCCGGGAGACAAGTGCACCCCACAGGGTCCAGGAATAGCACGGAGGTGGGAGCTGAGGTCAGAGAGGTCATGGAGAGGGCCCTTCTAGGCCACTGGAAGGACTTCGGCTTTTTCCTTGAGAGAACCAGGCAGTTTCGAGAGTGTGCTTAGCAGGGGAATGGCGTGGTCTGCTCCCTGCTCAGAGGTTCGTTCAGACTGCGTGCCGATCAGGTTCATGGGCAGAGCGGAAGCCTGGGAGCCGGTCACAAGTCCAGGCGAGTGTCAATGAACCAGTGGAAGTGGCAAGAAGAAAACACATATTCCGAATCTATTTTAAAAGTTAAAGTAAAGCATTTAGCCGTACGCCCCAGCAATTCCACACCTAGGTATATACACAGGAAAATTGAAAACAGGTTTTCAAACAAAACTTTATACATGAATGTTCAGAGCAGCATTATTCATAACAGTAAAAGAAGTGGAAACAGACCAGGCATGGTGGCTCCCGCCTATAATCTTAGCACTCTGGGAAGCCAGGAGTTTGAAACCAGCCTGAGCAAGAGCGAGACACCGTCTCTACTAAGAATAGAAAGAAATTAATTGGCCAACTAAAAATATATAGAAAAAATTAGCCGGGCATGGTGGCACATGACTATAGTCCTAGCTACTCGGGAGGCTGAGGCAGGAGGATCACTTGAGCCCAGGAGTTTGAGGTTGCTGTGAGCTAGGCTGATGCCATGGCACTCTAGTCCCGGGAACAGAGTAAGACTCTGACTCCAAAAAAAAAGTATGCATCAACTGATGAGTGGATAAACAAAATGTGCTCTATTCATACAGTGGAATATTATTGAGCCCTAAAAAGGTGTACAGTACTATTACATGCTACAACATGGATGAACCTGGTAAGCATTACGCTGAGTGAAAGAAACCAGGCACAAAGACCACATGTTGTGTGATCCCACTTTTATGACATGTCCAGAATCGGTAAATCCACAGAGATAGAAAGAAGTTTAGTGGTTGTCAGGGACGGCAGGAAGGAGGAATTCAGAGGGACTACTAATGGGTATGAGCTTTCTCTTGAGGATATCGAAAACGTTCTGGAATTAGTAGTGATGGTTGCACAATATTTCGAATATACTAGAAACCACTGCATTGTGCACTTAAAAATGTGAATTTTATGTTATGTGAATTTTACCTTAATCATGAAAAAAGGGAAGGATTTACTAATGGAGTCGATGTGGAGAATGAAAAAAAGAGTCAGGATGGTAGCTGGAAGGACGGAGTTGCCATTCCCCAAGATGGGAAGACCACGGGCGGAGCAGGTCTGGGGAGGAAGAGCAGGAGTTCAGATCTGGGCGTGTTGGATTTGAAATGGGATTAGATACGCAACCTCAGAGCTCAGGGAGAGGTCCGGGCTGGAGATCTAAATCATGGAGGCAGCACCAGCACGTAGGTGGCACCTGGGCTCTGAGGCTGGAGGAGATTGCCACGTGTGTGGGTGGAGACGGAGTGGAGAAGTGCACGGACTGAGTCTGGGCCTTCCAACACTAAGAGATCAGGGAGACGAGAAAGATCCACAAACAGACTCGAGGCAGCTACCAACGTGGGAGAAGGAAAGACGAAGAGACTGTGCTAGCCAGAAAGCCAAGAAAAAAAGAACGGCAGAAGTGTTCCACTCGTCAAATACTTCTTTTTTTTTTTTTTTTGAGACAGAGTCTCGCTTTGTTGCCCAGGCTAGAGTGAGTGCCGTGGCGTCAGCCTGGCTCACAGCAACCTCAAACTCCTGGGCTCAAGCTATCCTGCTGCCTCAGCCTCCCGAGTAGCTGGGACTACAGGCATGCGCCACCATGCCCGGCTAATTTTTTTCTATATATATATTAGTTGGCCAATTAATTTCTTTCTATTTATAGTAGAGATGGGGTCTCGCTCTTGCTCAGGCTGGTTTGGAACTCCTGACCTCGAGCAATCCACCCACCTCGGCCTCCCAAAGTGCTAGGATTACAGGCGTGAGCCACCGCGCCCGGCCAAAAAGATTTTTTTTGAGAGAGTCTCACTCTGTCACCTGCACTAAAGTGCGTTGCACCTGCATGCAGCTTATAGAAATCCCTTTCCATAGTGAGCCAGCCTCGGTGCAGCTCCCCCAGTGCCCTGCCTAGCGACAATCGTCCTCACTTACCCCTCCAGTTGGTCTCTGTAGCTTCTAGCTTCTAGCACATCACCTGGTCTATAACAGATGCTCCTTACTTGCCAAAGGAGAGAGTTTGTGTTTATTGGGCAATCCATGTTCCAGGCACTCTGAGAAGCTCTTTAAATGGATTTTCTCCTTTGATCTTCACAACAACCCAAGGAGACTGGTACAGTTATTATCCCGGTTTATATCTGAGGAACCCGAGGCTCAGAGAGGGGCAGGAACTTGCCGAAGGTCACACAGCCAGATGCATCTCACTCCAGCACGGGCCTTCTTAACCACTGCATGGTGGTTATCAACTGGGCCTGTTTAGAAGGACTTCCTAGGAGCCATGGAAAGCAGCTCTGGGTCTGGACCCAGGAGACATTCACGAGCTCTTGTCTGCCCCTCCTGTAGGACCCCGTGCCCAACCACCCATTTTATTTTGTTCTGTCTCCAAGATCCACTGCTGCTTTCTATCCATCGTGATTTCAGAAATCTTTATTTTTTGTTTCCACCATAGATGTGAAAAGCTGGCTTGTGATGTTTGGATTTCAGCTTAGCAACATAATTCCTGGCTTCCCGAGAGCCAAAATGTATTTCGTGCCTCCTCCTTATGAACTGTCGGAGAGTCAAGCAAGTGAGAATGGACAGGTAAGCAGAGGTTCCTGCCTCGAACCCAAGTCGTTGCCATCATTCCCTTTTGTGCACAGACCCGCATGGGAGCCAAGGGCATGCCAGTGAGGAAAACACTGGAGCTGGGTATAAAAGGTGCAGGAAACATTGAGACTTCCCAGGAAAGCGAATGACAGTGCTGTCACCTGTCTGGCGCAGCATCTACTTCTTCTCAACCTCAATTATTACCTTAATTGTGGTATCATTACCTGTTCAGCATATACCCTTGAGTCGCTCCTTGATTAACAACAGCACAGAGAAATCTAGCAGCAACCCACCATCTGCACTGCCTGTAAGATCATAACCCTTTTGGCTTTTATGGGACGTAATAAAACTGCGGTTTGCAGTTTCTGTCCCATTAAAGAACATTTTTATGCCCCACATAAAACCTCAGTGCTTTATGGCCCAAACGTATACAGATTGAGTTTTCAGAACATAATTTGTGCTTGGGTCTTTCCGTGATGACCGAGGGGTGGTCAGTTTCAATCTGGGTGCAGCTGAGACCTCTGCGACAATGGGCTGGGAGGGGCGGGCGCCAGCGTGCAGATAGGCCCCGCTGCAGAACCGGTGCTCCGCACTGTCTGAAAGGTCTCAGCTGCTCTGAATAATTGTCCAGATTGTCAAACTATAGAGAGGCAAGGAGGAGCTGCTGGGTAATTGAGAATGACACTCTCTCCGTCCGGCCCCTTGGGGACCACTCAGTGGCTGAATAGCCGTCATTTCCCTCATTTATCTAAGTGCCGTCACCTCCCCAACACAGCCTCTCCCATTATCCCAGCCTGTCCCCCCAACCGCCAATTGAGACAAGTTGTAATTTGCGAGTGGAGAACTCAAGGCCAAGGAGATAATGACGATTGCATCCCTCCGCGGAGCCAGGGCTAGGATCCAGAGCCACTGACTCAGAGCCGGGACACATTCCCTCTGGCCCTTAGAGCCCGGATCTCTTGGCCACCTAGTGCTTCTTAGACATCAATGGGCACACACAGCACCTCGGGTATCCTGTTAGCATGCAGCTTCTGACTCAGTGGTTCTGGAGCGCGGCCTGGGGTCCTGCTCTTCAAACAGGGCGGATCCCGGTGGGTCGCCCCCTGCTGGCCACACTGAGTAGCAAGGGCTTAGCCCGAGGAAGTTAATGAATAGGCAGGGCATTGGTCTCAGAGAAGTCTAGGTCACAGAGGTGGTGTTCACAGCTGTCCAGACGGACATCCTGCCCTTCAGACCAGGACGCCCCTGGGTCCGAAGGGTACAAGGCAGCTGCCAAAGCCTCCGAGCACCACGAGACCCTCTTCTCTGACAATGGCAAGGCGAGGTAAGCGGATGGGCCAGAGTGCCCGCACCAGCAAGGTGGCAAGCCTCTTTCACTGTCTTTGTAGTCTGTGGCACAGTTGCAAGGTGGACAGGCCCCACCATCAAAGCTCTGGTCACCAGCCAGCCGACCATAGTTCCGAAAGGTGGGACTCTACGATCTCACGTCTGTACGGACCCAGCGCTGGTTCCGGAGGGTGGGGGGGGGTGTCGCAAGCATTTCTCTGTCTTGCTCCTCTTGAATGCACAGCCCAGCCCACCCGCTCAGCTTTCTCTGTTTTCTTCCGCCCACAGCTGATCACAGGTGTCCAGCAGACAACAGAGAGACACAATCAGGCCTTCATGGCTCTGGAAGGGCAGGTGATCTCTAAAAAGCTCCACGCCAGCATCCGGGAGAAAGCAGGCCACTGGTTCGCCACCACCACGCCCATCATCGGCAAAGGCATCATGTTCGCCATCAAGGAAGGGCGGGTGACCACGGGCGTGTCCAGCATCGCCAGCGAGGACAGCCGCAAGGTGGCGTCCGTGCTGAACAACGCCTTCTACCTGGACAGGATGCACTACAGCATCGAGGGCAAGGACACGCACTACTTCGTGAAGATCGGCGCGGCCGAGGCCGACCTGGTCACCCTGGGCACCACCATCGGCCGCAAGGTGCTGGAGAGCGGGGTGAACGTGACCGTGTCGCAGCCCACGCTGCTGGTCAACGGCAGGACTCGAAGGTTCACGAACATTGAGTTCCAGTACTCCACGCTGCTCCTCAGCATCCGCTACGGCCTCACCCCCGACACCCTGGACGAAGAGAAGGCGCGAGTCCTGGACCAGGCGCGGCAGAGGGCGCTGGGCACCGCCTGGGCCAAGGAGCAGCAGAAAGCCAGGGACGGGCGGGAGGGCAGCCGCCTGTGGACTGAGGGCGAGAAGCAGCAGCTCCTGAGCACGGGCCGCGTGCAGGGCTACGAGGGCTACTACGTGCTGCCCGTGGAGCAGTACCCAGAGCTCGCAGACAGTAGCAGCAACATCCAGTTTTTAAGACAGAATGAGATGGGAAAGAGGTAACAAAATCATCTGCTGCCATCCCTGGTCTGGATGGCTCGGCAGGCGTAACTGTTCTCTCCTCTCCTAAGGAGACGACGATCTAACAGGGGCACTGAGGCTGGGCTGCTTCAGGGTACCCAGTGGCAAGAAAGCTCACATTTTTTGAGTTCCAATGCTACTGTCCAAGCTCAAAGTCCCTCATCCTGAAGCAGACTAAAGCCCGGCCGGAAAAAAAAAAAAAAAATTCGGAGGAAAACAAAACAAACGAATGAATGGACAAACACACGACACGTTCCAAGTTCCCCTAAAATATGACCCACTTGTTCTGGGTCTACCACGCAGAAAAGAGACGCGCGAAGTGTCCGAGAGGAACAAAAAGAACAACAACAATGAAAAAAAAAAAAAAAAACGAAAAGCAAACAACACAAACACATGGGACGGAAAAACAAAGCAATGAAGACAGACGGGAAGGCCTCATATCCAATTACCTTGCTCATTCACACGTGAGCGACACGCAGACATCCGGGAGGGCCGGCGTCACCAGACCAGCTGAGGACAACGATGATTCAGACTGTGCTCGTTGGACAAATACTTCAGACGTTTTCGTTTAAGCAAATACAGGTGCATTTAAAACACGACTTTGGGGGTGATTTGTGTGTAGCGCCTGGGTGGGGGGGGACATAAACGTGGAGGAGTGAGCACTGGAAATACTTTTTAAAGAAAAAAAAAAAAAGAAAAAAGCAAGAGGAAAAAAAAAAAAAAAGAAAGAAATTCTTATCCAAAATCAAACCGAAATAATACCGTCCAGCACTTAACTCTCAGGCCCCAACTAAGTCTGGCCTGAGCTAATTTATTGGAGCGCAGAGTGTAAAATTTAATTCAGAAGGGTGGCTATAATCACTACAGATAAATTTCATACTCTTTTGTCTTTGGAGATTCCATTGTGGACAGTAATACGCAGTTACAGGGTGTAGTCTGTTTAGATTCCGTAGTCCGTGGGTTAAGTCGCGGTAGAGGTGCAGCGTTGTGACACTCTTTTGCTAACAGGTACCACTTCCGATCACCCTGTACATACATAAAGCCGCAAGGCACAATCACTGTTTCAGATTTAAAATTATTAGTGTGTTTGTTTGGTCCAGAAACTGAGACAATCACATGACAGTCACCGCGAGGAGAGAAAAATTTAAAAAAAAAATAAATAAATAAAAACAAAAAAAACTTTAAAAATTTAAAAAACAAAAACAAAACAAAACAAAAAAAAAGTCTAATAAGAACTTTGGTACAGGAACTTTTTTGTAATATACATGTATGAATTGTTCATCGAGTTTTTATATTAATTTTAATTTGCTGCTAAGCAAAGACTAGGGACAGGCAAAGATAATTTATGGCAAAGTGTTTAAATTGTTTATACATAAATAAAGTCTCTAAAACTCCTGTGGACACTGGTGTTCTGTGGAAGTGCTTTGAGGTGAGGAAGAGGCAAGCCCTGCTGGACAAAAGTGGGGCTGCCCCAATGCACAGAGGCCGGGCCGGTGTTTGGAACATTTGTGGGTTTTTTTTGTTTGGGGGGATTTTTTTGAGACAGAGTCTCACTCTGTTGCCCCAGCTAGAGTGAGTGTCGTGGCATCAGCCTAGCTCACAGCAACCTCAAACTCCTGGGCTCAAGCAATCCTCCTGCCTCAGCCTCCCGAGTAGCTGGGACTACCGGCACGCGCCACCAAGCCCAGCTGATTGTTTCTATATATTTTTAGTTGTCCAGCTAATTTCTTTCTATTTATAGTAGAGACGGGATCTCGCTCTTGCTCAGGCTGGTTTCGTATTTGGAGCATTTGAAGAAGCATCTCAGTGCTCCTCAAAGAGCTCTAATAATCCCAGAGCCTGCTCTGCCCGAATCTGCAGCCTCTTGTCTGCACGGAAAAGCGGGGGAGAGCAGAGTCTGGCAGGAGCGGGTGGGTGGCGAGGACCCTCAGGCCCGCCCATGTGGGGACATTGGGGCTCCTTCCTGCCACCACATTCTAGTTCCAGCAGGAAATGGAGGGAGCACACTGACTTCAGAAGTGTGTGTGTGTGTGTGTGTGTGTGTGTGTGTGTGTGTGTTCACATTCTCTTCCAGACTAGATCGATTTCCCCCAAATCTCGCACACTGGGGACAACCCAATAAGAAGAGCACTGCGAATCTGGATGAATTTTTGTTTTACATTGCCACCCTACAGTTGGAATAATACTATTGCCATGAATTGCTAATATTTATTGGCGATTACTTCGCGCCAGCCACAGTGCACTAAGTGCTCTGCGCGCGATATTTTCACTGAATCCTCAGCTTTCATTCATTCATTCATTCAATGACATTTTTTTTTTTTGAAACAGAGTCTCACTTTGTTGCCCAGGCTAGAGTGAGTGCCGTGGCGTCAGCCTGGCTCACAGCAACCTCAATCTCCGGGGCTCAGCGATCCTACTGCCTCAGCCTCCCGAGTAGCTGGGACTACAGGCATGTGCCACCATGCCAGGCCAATTTTTTGTATATATTTTTTTAGTTGGTCAACTAATTTATTTCTATTTTTGGTAGAGACAGGGTCTCGCTCAGGCTGGTTTCGAACTCCTGACCTTGAGCATCCGCCCGCCTCGGCCTCCCAAAGTGCTAGGATTACAGGCGTGAGCCACCGCGCCCGGGCTCATTCAACAACATTTTATCGAAAGCTTGCCTAGTTCCAGGCCCGGGCGGAACTCGGTGGGGGGGGGTGAGAAGTGAGTAGTCACAAACATCGGCCCCGGCTGCCTGACACTCGGGAGAGTGGACGGACAACAGGCAAAGAATGACACTGAGAAGCGAACACGGCAGGGGTTTTAAGTGCCGAGCAGGGTAGATTTATAAAGCGATGGAAGCCCACGACTGGAATTGCGACCCAGAAGGAGGATGTCACGGAGGTTGCTGAGGCTGAGAGTGAAGTGGGCGCCTTCGGGCAGGTTAGGGGGAGGAAATGCATCCCAGACCCGGGGAGCCGCAGTGCCAGCACCCCGCGGAGGAGCGGGGTGGCGCAAGGAAACGGAGGATGGCTGCTTAGGCTGCAGCACCGAGAGGCTAGCAGGGCTCAGGAGACACGCAGCTCGGAGATTTGATTTCTTGCTTTCACGTTAAAAGCAACAGGAAGCCGTGAGTTTTGATTTCAGAAGCAAGCTCTCAGGCTGCAGCGTGGGGGGCAGGGAGGGGCTCGATGTGGGCATCTGCATGAAATGAAGGAACGTGGGACCACAGAGGAGGGGATGGAAGTAAATGTAGTGGGTGGGTTCCCAGGAAGCGCTCCTAGTACCGTTCACGCTGCAGGCGAGGAAACTGAGGCCCAGCCTCGCCCAGTGGTAAGTGGTGGCATCGGACCCAGGCCCAGCTATGGCCGACTTCAGACCCTCTCCGGGGAGGCTGGCAGTCTGTCGCCCTGAGACGCTGCTGAGGCCCTGGTCGCACACAGGTGGAAGGAACAGGAGAGAGAGGCAGGGTCACCTGCATCAGACCAGGTATTGGGCCTGCGGAGCCCTGCAGGGGTCCAGAGAGCTTCCGTCCCAGGAGCACGCAAGAGCAGCTGTGTCCCCCACGTGCCTCGAGCTTAGCTGTTCCCTGCAGGAGGGAGACCCAGGCAGGAGACGGCTCCTCCCACGTGCCTCGGCCCAGCCGCCACCTTCCTCGTCAAGCCTTGCTGGTGTCACGACCACTTGGGGAGGCACTCACAGCGCAGGGCAGTTTGCGTCCTGGTTGGCGGGAGCTTCAGGGGACCCGCCACTGTGTCTCGTGTCACTGGGGTGGACGCAGCCGGCGGGGCCCACCGAGACAGGGGTGCCCGGCCAGAAGTGGGGGAAGCTCACTTGGCCCAGGGCTGCTCTGCCCCATCCAGCCTCTTGGGGGGGCAGGCAGACCCGAAAGTGTGGGCACAGAGTGTGTCGTCGCAAAGGGACCCACATGTCACCAGAATTTCACTGGATCCTGAAACTCTTTTGGCTCCACCATGTTTGAATTATCCACAAGTTTTCTGTTACCCCCAGGCCCACTCAGCCCCTCACTACACAGGAGACCAGGCGTCCTCAAACTACAGCCCGAGGGCCACATACGGGCCGCCTAGCACATTTATCCGGCCCTCCTGGTGTTTTGGCCGCCGCTGCCTGTCCTGCTGAGCAGCCGACTGGTCCCGGGCCCACAGTGCGCACTCTCCAACGGTCTAAGGGACAGTGAACTGGCCCCCTGTTTAAAAATGTTGAGGACCCCTGCACTAGACAATCACATAACATGAGAGAAGGCGACAGCCTTGGGTGAAAAATCCTCTCCTGCCTCTCCTTAAGCCAGTCCTAGAACAACCAGGACAAAGTGTCTGACACAGAAATTCTGGAAAGGCCTAGGGGCAACGAAGACCTTGCACTCGGAAGGCAGCCAGCCTGAAAGCAACCCCAAGTCAACCACTCGCTGAACGTGAGAGCGGGTTAACTCGGGCAAATACCGTTCGCTGCTTTGAGAGATAAACCAACGTAAGTTAGCACGAGGGACGCACTTAACAGTCACGGTGACTCAGGGATGAGGACGGCTGCTATGACGATTAAACGAGACAGTGCCTGTGTCACTGATATGCGGTACGTACTCAATAAATGTGCATTTTTTATTATTTTCAAATCTGCGTTCCAAAGACAGATTTTCAAAGAGTGGAAATTGAGGCATTACCCATTCGTCACAGGGGAGAGACTTTAATGCAGGGCTGGGGAAGATGAGGGAAGAACCTTCCCTGAAATGGCACCTCCTCAGGGGTGGTCTCTGCCGCGTCCGTGTTACCTGAACAGGTGCTCTCAGGGCGCGACCCTTGTTCGTGGCTTCGGGGGCTTTTCGGAAAGGGTTGAGGGTCTCGGCAACATGAAGACCGGCCATCTGAGCAGGGGACATTCATTCGAGCATTCTCCGTTCACAGTCACCAAGCACGATTTTGTCCCCAGCACTGTCGAAAGCTGGGGACACAGAGATAAATGAAACGTGGTCAGACATCTCAAGGTCTAAGGCGGGAGACACACGCACAAGCCCGTCATGGGGACACAGTGGGGTCACAGCTGGCGCTGGGTGCTGAGCAAACACGTGCCGTCTCCGTGAGCACCTGAGCTGGCCCTGACAGGTAAGAGGACGCCGGGTAGACAAGGTGAGAGAGGACACTGTGGCCTCAGAGCGGAGCAGGTGGCACAGGAGTGAGAAGAAATATGCGAGGAGGCTGGCTGGTGGGAAGTTCAGTGAGGCCAAGCAGGTGGAGCAGGTGGGGCTGGCCCCGGGGTGTCAAAACCACCTGGGGGGCTCTGCAGACACAGGCTCCAGGCCTCCCTGGAAGGGTGGTCTGATGCCTTAGGTGTTAAAGCTCCCAGGTGACTTTCCGGGGAGCTTGGTGGGAGGCCACGGACTGAGATGAGGCCTGTGGGAGGGAACGAGGCGGAAATGCACAGCAGGCCGTCTTCCTGCAAAGCCACGAGGAGCCTAAGTGGGGTTCTTGTACCTGCAGACGAACACGAGTGGGGATTTTTTTGGTTAGCAAAGCAGAAAGAGACCAGGGCGGAAAGGCCAGCCTGGGCTGAGGCCGGGGCCGTGACAACAGGGGGAGCTGCGCAGACAGGCAGGATTGGGGAAGTGAGGACGAGGTCCTGCAGCTTCTCCGGGGTCGAGGACAGTGTCTATACAGCACGGAGCACCAAGGGCAGCGTCCCTGCCCAGGGGCTTCGGGGGGCCTCTCTGCAGGTCGCCCACCAACAGACCCTCCCCTCTTCCCACCACCTGGGGGGGGGACCCACCTAGAGAGGAGGGTTTAAGGAGATGTGTCACCTGGGCTCACTTCAGGGCTCCTCTGGCCGCCCCAGTGGAGCCTGCCAGGTCAGCTCTGATCCACCACGCCCAAGCCACACCTTCCGCCTTCTCACCAGCCTCCTCGCACATTTCTTCTCACTCCCGTGCCACCTGCCCCGCTCTGAGGCCAGAGCGCCCTCTCCCACCTTGTCTACCTGGCGTCCTCCCACCTGTCGGGGCCAGCTCAGATGCTCCCCCGAGAGGGGACGTGTTTGCTCAGCACCCAGTGCCAGCTGTGACCCCCACCGTGTCCCCATGACGGGCCTGTGAGTTTGTCTCACACCTTAGACCATCCGGGGCAGCTGGGCAGCCTTGCACGACCCCCCACCCCCAGCACCCACCGCTGCTCTGTGGCTGCTGGGCGGCCCCCCAAAAGCAAGGCTGCACCCGCCTTCCGCAGCCAGCACCTCCTCCTGGCAAATGGTGGGTTTGCCATTTGGCCACAAGGTGGCAGCCTTTCCCGTGCGATCTTCCCCGAGCGGGGCCGGCGCCGGGGCTGCGGCAGGCGGGGCGTCGGGCGGCGAGCGGCGCCCGGGAGCACCCCGCGCCCAGGGAGGCGCTCCCGAAAGAGGCCCCTGGAACTGGTTCCAGGAAACTAGATTCCAAAGATCAGCCGGGGGACCAGCCAGACTGGATTGTGAGCCTGAGCTACGCGGGTAAAGTTGCACACAGACCTTCGCCTTCCTCAGCCTCTTTCACCTTTTGTAAAATAGGAATAAAAATGCCTACTGCATAGGATTATTTGGAAAGACTAAGAAAATAATATATGTAAAGTGATTGGCAAGTGCCCAGCACTTAAAAATTGCATATGAAGGCCGGGCGCTGTGGCTCACGCCTGTAATCCTAGCTCTTGGGAGGCCGAGGCGGGCGGATTGCTCAAGGTCAGGAGTTCAAAACCAGCCTGAGCAAGAGCGAGACCCCGTCTCTACTATAAATAGAAACAAATTAATTGGCCAACTGATATATATATAAAAAATTAGCCGGGCATGGTGGCGCATGCCTGTAGTCCCAGCTACTCGGGAGGCTGAGGCAGAAGGATCACTCAAGCCCAGGAGATTGAGGTTGCTGTGAGCTAGGCTGACGCCACGGCACTCACTCTAGCCTGGACAACAAAGTGAGACTCTGTCTCAAAAAAAAAAAAAAAATTGCATATGAAATGGTAAGCTATTATTAAAGGAAAATAGTGGAATATTTTTAGGGGTTATGGTCTTGGGAGTAAAAAAAAAAAAACCTTCACTTGAATCCTAACTACTCCCCTTTCTAGCTAAGCCTGGGCTCTCTCACCTCTGAAGCCTCAGTCTCCTCCCCTGTGAAATGGATATGATAATGCCATCTTGCAGGGGTGCTGAAATAAACACTCAGCCTTCCTCCCGGGAATGGCTATTGATCCACTATTATTGTTATTCTCCGCCTTCAGCGAGAACTAAAGATGGGCCCCTGCCCCAGACTTTCCACGGACACTATCCCAGTCCAGAAGCTTGACCTGTTAAAGAGTAAAGAATTGGACCCCCCACCTGTACCTTCCCACCTGCACCCTCCCACCGCACAAGCTGCACACAGCCCTGGGGCCTTGAAGAAGAAGCAATGTCTGAGTTCAGGATTGGGATTCATGCAAAAAAAAAAAGAAAAGAAAAAAGCAATGCCTACACCCCTCAAGGACAGCCCACCCAGGGGCCATCCCCCCAGAGGCGATCCCCACCCCTTCCAGGGTCTCTCCTCTCTGGTCCCCTTCTCCTCCCCAGCCCAATCCCAGGGGCAGTAAAAGGGATCTCCTTATACTTCCACGTCCATAAAACTCCTTTGCCCAAATTAATCGCTCTTATTTGAACTTCCCAACCACTCAGTGAGTTGGTAGAAGCAGATGCGAAAACTGAGGCTTAGAGAGGTCACAGTCACAGATAAAGTCACACAACAGAGCAGGCACCTCCTAGGTGGCTGGAAATTCTACTGTTTCATTATTTCCATTCCCAGGCCACTCCCTCAGCAAGCCCTTATCTCAGTCTTATCTCCGCCAAACACATGCAGATTTTATTCTAAGGCAGGAGCCATTGGCCAAAAGGAATCTGCCCCGTTGGCATGGATGCTTTGTGAACAGCTAGTATGTGGGAGGCTGGAGCAGAGAGGAGGGGAGAAGCCAACACAGGTTGGCCTCGGCCCCCAAGCCCATC
The DNA here is from genome assembly GCF_040939455.1 of Microcebus murinus. NCBI lineage: Eukaryota > Metazoa > Chordata > Mammalia > Primates > Cheirogaleidae > Microcebus > Microcebus murinus. Next base: position 31,374,599 of record NC_134124.1, read on the forward strand.
GCTGTATTCATCAGAGACCTGCAGGGGTAAGTGACAGACCCCAACTCAAAGCAAAACCCAGGAAGTCCATAGGCATGACTGACTTCAGACATAGTTGGACCCCGGGGCTCAAAGGGTGTCTGTCCCCAAGGGGCTGCCTTTGTTCCACTTTTCAGTTCTACTTCCCTGGGATGTGTGGCCTCCTTTTCAGGTAGGTTTGCTCCATGTGTGGGAAGGACGGTCACTAGCAGCCCCAGACCCACATCCATGGGAATGACAGAGAGACCCTCCCTCCACCACCCGGAAGACATGAACTGGACCAAACTCCTGAAGGTCTTCCAGAGCTATAGAGAGTGTGCAAGGGCTGGTTTCCCCAGGGAAGAAAACCGCCTAGACAAAAAGGTGTCGGCCTAAATGGTGTCATTATCCACTGCAATCATGCATGTGTCCATCCTGCCCACAAACAGCGCCTGACACGTCTTAGGTCCTCAGCAGACAAAGCCCGGCGCCGGGATGCAGGGATGAATAAAGCTCAGCCATCCAGAGGAGCCAGTGGAGAACGTCAACATGCCAGTAAATAATCCCACATGGAGCGCTGGGAAGAGAGCAGGCACAGCATGATGGGAACACGCGGTGCGACAAGGTTAGCTCCAAGTTGATGGGGATTTGTTAGAAAGGACTTGGACAGGTGCACAAATAGTCCCTTGGGGGGATCTGGATGGAACCAGAACAGCCAAAAAGGCACCCAGGCCCTCGGCTTTCCACCAAGGTTCTTGCCCACCCACCATGGGGACACCATGGCCCTCCCCTTCCTCTGGGAAGGCAGGAAGACTGCAGCCAACACCCGCCTGTCCTCTGGGCTGGAAGTCCCCTGCTCCCTCCCTCCCACACGTGGGAGCAAGACTTCCCTCCACTGTCTGCAGAGGCTGTTCTGCCCACGGGGCCTTCCCTGCTGTAGCACAGGGTTTCTCAATCTCAGACATTTGGACTCTTTGTCGTGGGGGCTGTCCTGTGCAAAGTAGGACGCTTCACATCATCCCTGGCCTCTGCTCATTAGATGCCAATAGCACCCACCCCACACCCCAGCCCTGCCTAGGCGGGACAACCTCTCAGACATTGCCGAATGTCCTTTTGGAAGGTAAAACTGTGCCCAGTAGAGACCCCCTGTTCCAGTGCATTCTCTCCCTGCCCCCTTCCCCTCATTCCTCCCCTGCTCTCCTCTGGTTAGCCAGGCTGCTTCTCCATAAGGAGGTATCTGTCACTGCTTGCCTATGTTGACCCGAGCAACGCTCCCCAAGCCAGGGGTTCTAGAATGTTCAACGGGAGTCTCTGCCCTGATTCTCCTCTTCCTCTGGACTATAACACCCAGCAGCCACCTCCGTGGCTAAGTTGGTAAGAGGAACGAGGAGGAGAGAGTTGATTGCACCCCCCTGCACCTCTTGAAGAGCTGGCCCTGGTTGGAGGAGGGCAGAGCCCCAGTGGGCCCGTCTGCGGCAAAGAGCAGCAGCAAGTGTGTGCTACAGCAATGGGCGTCTGAACAATCCAAAGGAGAAATGACAAGTGGAGAGGAGCCACAGCCTTCTAAGTACCTTCCCTTGGGACTAGGGGAGAGATACTAGGGCCTGAGATGACAGGGCAACATTTTATTTCCTACTTCCTGTCCTGTCCTTATGCCAGTGGTCACCTAACCCTTTGAAACAGGGTATCTATTTTTCTTTTTTTTTCAGACAGAGTCTCACTCTGTTGCCCAAGCTAGAGTTCCATGGCATCAGCCTAGCTCACAGCAACCTCAAATTCCTGGGCTCAGGCAATCCTTTTGCCTCAGCCTCCCAAGTAGCTGGGACAACAGGCATGCACCACCATGCCCAGCTAATTTTTTCTATATATTTTTAGTTTCAGCTAATTTCTTTCTATTTTTAGTAGAGACGGTGTTGCTCTTGCTCAGGCTGGTTTCGAACTCCTGACCTCAAGCGATCCTCCCGCCTTGGCCTCCCACAGTGCTAAGATTACAGGACTGAAACAGAGTATCTTGATGGTAACTGGTCATGCCCACATAATATTCTCTAGACAGGTTCTGTGGACACAGTTGTGGAACTCGATAGCATCTCTAGAGAGAGTGTGAATTGATATCCATCAGGCCCCGACTGGTTGGGCTTCAAGGGGCTGCTTGGAGGAGGTGGTGTTGTCAGGAGCACAAAGCTGCCAGGCTGTCTTCCTTCACTGCTGAAACCCCCACAGGTTGACTGTGTCTTGGGTCTTGTAGCGCATGAGGTGTGCTGGATGTCCTGAGGCCAATGCCACAGGGGAGTGGAGGGAGAGGACAGGCCAGGGAAAGGTGTAGCCTACTGAGGGAGCCCAGGAACATGCTGCAGAGTGGGTTTGGTGGCGTGTAAATGCACAGGGTCTGCACCAGGTGAGACATCCTACAGGGTACATGTAGAATTGAACATACAACATGCATTTGCCCATGTGTAGGGAAGCATGCAGTGTATGCCCAAGTAAGTACTGCTTTGCAAGCATACACACACACACACACACACATGCACTATTCACAGCATGGGCTACACGGAGGAAAAACACGTGTGTGCATGTGTAACACATTGCAAGTGCCAAGGGTAATGTATAGCACAGGCTTCAAGGAGATGCATGCAGATGGGAAGACGCCAGGTGTCACTGAAGGCGTAACACAGACTATGAGGAGTAGAGCCGTGCACAGGGGCAGGGCAGTGTGTGGCGTGTAATTAGAGAAAATGTTGGGGCAATGGAACATGCAAAGGATGTGTGCAGGACCTGCAGCAAAGACTGCAGCGAGTGCTGAGTGGAGGTTTCTACCACTGTCATCGTTGACATCTCTCTACCAAAAAGAGACAGGAAATTAGGGCAGAATAACACTTAGCATGTGATATAATACCCTGTCTTAGTTCATTTTTTGCTGCTATAACAGAATACCACAGAGTAAATAATTTATAAAGAAAACACATTTATTCGGTTCACAGTACTGGGAAGTCCAAGAGCATGGCACTGGCATCTGGTGGGACTCATCCTGCGGAGGGAGGTATCACATGGCAAGGAAATGTGCATGTCAGAGGCAGACAGAGAAATGGGGCCAAACTCAACCTGTCTCAGGAGCCCACTCCTACAACAGCACTAACCTGTTCATGAGAGCAGAGCCCTCATGGCCCAATCACTTCTTAAAGGTCCCACCTCTTAGAAGCATCATGATGGCAATTAACCTTCCAACACATGAACCTTTGAGGGACGCAGTCAAGCCACAGCACTATGTACATATAAGAGTACAACTGAAGGGCCACTTTTATTCTTCCTCCTTTGCCTTCCTAAGATGGGACACGTGACAGTCTACATTCCTGAGAGGACATATGGTGAAATGCTTTTTGGCATGAACTTTGGGATTAATGATTTGAGTTTGAATGCTGCTCTACCATGTACTTGCCACAAGCCTTGGACACATCATAAACCTCTTAAACCTCCCCACGACCCAGTTTCTCATCAGCAAAGAGGGGAGAAACAGAGCTATCCACCCCCTGCGGTGGTTATGAAACTCAGAGGAGCCCTGGGGTAAAGCACATGCGCAGAAGGACACATCCTAAACGCTAGTGCTGTGTTCCATGCAGGAGAGCAGAGAGCAGAAGGACAACCTTTAGTGCAGACTCAAGGATTCCTGCAGGACAGCGAAGCTGGACTCTTCCAAAGGCTCCCAGTCATACCCCGAGGGCAGAACCCCTGCTTGGAAGGGCCCATTTCTGGTCTTTGCAACCCGCTGCTCTGAGCCTTGCATTGGCCTGCAGGGAACCCGACAGAGGGGAGAACTGAGAGCCAGCACATCATCAGTGCAAATGAGAGCCACGTCCTGTGGATGGGAAGGCATTGGGACAACAGAACACAGACAGAGTGGAAGCCCTTCAACACCCAGGCAGGGCTGGGCGCGGTGGCTCACGCCTGTAATCCTAGCACTCTAGGAGGCAGAGGTGGGTGGATCGCTCAAGGTCAGGAGTTCAAAACCACCCTGAGCAAGAGAGAGACCTCATCTCTACTAAAAAAAAAAAAAATAGAAAGATGGCAGGGCTCGTCGGTGGCTCATCCATGTAATCCTAGCACTCTGGGAGGCCGAGGAAGGCAGATTGCTCAAGGTCAGGAGTTCAAAACCAGCCTGAGCAAGAGCGAGACCCCATCTCTACTATAAATAGAAAGAAATTAATTGGCCAACTAATATATATAGAAAAAATTAGCCGAGGCTGAGGCAGCAGGATTGCTTGAGCCCAGGAGTTTGAGGTTGCTGTGAGCTGGGCTGACGCCACGGCACTCACTCTAGCCTGGGCAACAAAGCGAGACTCTGTCTCAAAAAAAAAAAAAAAAAAAAAAGGCCGGGCGTGGTAGCTCACGCCTGTAATCCTAGCACTTTGGGAGGCCGAGGCGGGCGGATTGCTCAAGGTCAGGAGTTCGAAACCAGCCTGAGCGAGACCCCGTCTCTACCAAAAATAGAAATAAATTAATTGACCAACTAAAAATATATATACAAAAAATTAGCCAGGCATGGTGGCACATGCCTGTAGTCCCAGCTACTTGGGAGGCTGAGGCAGTAGGATCGCTGAGCCCCGGAGATTGAGGTTGCTGTGAACTAGGCTGACGCCACGGCACTCACTCTAGCCTGGGCAACAAAGTGAGACTCTGCCTCAAAAAAAAAAAAAAAAAAAAACAGACAGAAAAAGCAAAGCCAAAAATCCCACAAAAGATGAGGTAGAATCAGCAAGAGAACATTTTCTACATTCTTCTAGACTCTGAGGTGCATCCGAGCAGTTCACAGTAGACTGCTGGGCACGCGGTGAGGACCGTCCCCTGGAAGGAGTGCGGGTCCTCTCAGGCACCACCGAGGTGCTGACACTTGGAGTCCCGTCCTCCCTGAGGGGAGTGCCCGGGGCACAGTGGCAGCCCCTCCCCAGGGGAAGCCCACACCCAGGGACCGGGGGTCTCTGAAGAGCTGCCCCAGCTCCGGAGCTCATAGCAGGATGGCCGAGGCTACTGTCCCTACATCATCACAGCCCAGCGTGTCCCCCTGCCCCTTCCTGCGGCCCTCACTCTCTCCCAGGCACCGTCTGTATCTGTATCGCTCCAAGGAACACGCTGCATGCGAACCTCCCCAGAGTGTGTGTGTGGGGGGGGCAGATCGGCCCCTCCCCCACTCCTAGAAAGAGGGCAGTGGCACCGGCTGGAGACTGTGCCGCAGAGACCACTGCCCGGGAGACCTCCTGCCACCCCGCCCCAACGCCAGGTCACTCTCTACAGCGGGGCGTGCCTGTGCTCTGCGACATGCCGGGCACCTGCAGAGAGCCAGCGCAGGGCACTTCCTCTGTGACACAGTGGCTTCGCCCCGGGGAGGATTCCAGCCACCTATGAAGGAGGTGGGAGAGGGCAGGGAAAAACACAAGGCAGTGAGTGTGAGGACTGGTGTTTGTGTTCCCGGCTGGCATCCCTGCTGAAGGGCACGGCAAGGGGAGGGAGACAAAAGAATGTCACCTGCCTGTTGGATTTAGCAACACACAGGCCCTCTGTGGCAAAAGCCACCTGCTCTGTGGGCTGCGCAGAGATGTGCGCGTGCAGGTACACACATCCTCTGTCCCTCCAGGCGCAGAGCGCACGCTGTCCCGGACACACAGCCGCATTCCAGGGGCTGCCTGTTGAGCACGAGCCCGGCTGACCTTTAGTGGAGGAGGTCATGCGACCCTGGTGTCAGCACCCCGCCCCCGCACCGCGGACTCTTGGCCTCTAGCCTGGGTCTCTCGCGTATGTAAGACCCTTGGGAGTTCACGAAGCACCGTCAGGCGTTCCTCAAACACGCCCCCAGGGGGTTGGGACGCACGTTCGCCACGCCGGGTGCCAGACTCACATGCAGCCCATCTTTTGACTTCCCTCCCGTCCATGCTGGTCCCGCCAGACCTCTTCGTGTGTTCTAGAGGGCGAGCCAGGGCCCGAGACGCAGGGGCAGGGACGGGGTGGCCCCCGCCCCAGCACATGACTTCATCCTGCTGGCCGTCCTTCTGGCCCGGAAGCCCCATTGTGACCTGAGCCCTAGCTCCCTCTTCCCCAGGGGACAGACGGCGAGCTTCCCCGCCACCTGGGCGGAGGGAGCTCCCGGCCACCCTGCCCGTGAGGGGACTTTGCTGAACGAGCTCCAGGCAGTGGGCCGGGTCCATGCCAGGGGGTTCCAAGTGAAGGCAGGACTTGCCTCCCGCCTCCTCCAATAATTCCCCTGCTCAGTCTAGACGCTGACGGCACACTGGCGAACCGTGCCTGGGGGCAGCCACGTTACTTGTTAACTTGCTGGCTGGAAATCGGTTTTTCTGGCGAGGAACCGGACTTGAGCATGAGTGCCTGTGGAGGGGAGGGGTTCCTGATCCTCGTACCCTCAGAATAGCAGGAATACTGGTCACCATTTGGATTAATCTGGAACTTTACCAAACACTCCGATGCAAGAGCTCACGTGCCAGTGGAATCCTCTATATTCCCAGGGGTGGGGCATGGTCTGGCTACACCAGCCGCCCTGCACCCTGGACTTTAATGCCAAGCAGGCCTGGGTCTGGATCCCCAGGGCTCCAAACATTTGCGCCTGCAATGTGTACTGCACGTGGGAAGTGCCAGCTGAGTGTATAAATGCTCACTCATCGGCCACTGTTGTCGCCTCATTGCTGCCCCCAGGGAAGCCCCTGGTTACAGGGGTGAGCAAACCCAGCTAATGTCACCTCTATCAAGTCCCATCCTCTGGCTCACAGTCCCTGTCAGAGGGCAGGCAATCTCTGAAGGCCCCGCCCTCTGCGTTAAGGGCTGCCAAATGCAAGAGCCTCCTTTTCTATGTCGGACCTTACGTTGACTCTATGATCATGTTGAAATGGGAACATAAGACAGCAAGAGACGGAGGCCGGGAAAAGGGTTCCACTGGCCCATGAATCCCTGCTAATTCCGTGTAGGCGCAAGTCTTCAGCCTTCCAGGCAATGCTGGTCCTCGAGCCCGAGCAGGGGGTGGATGGACGTCAGCGACCTGCAGCTGAGCTCTTGCAGGCACAAGCTGCAAGGGAGCTGTCCAGGAAGACGAACGAGATCGTCTCCATCCTTCCTATTCTGGATCAGACCAGAAATTGTGACTCATGATCACATCCTATCTCTTTTACCTTATTTTGAATCTATCAAGTTTCTCCCCTATCTTTATTTTCCTTCATGAAGACTGTTGCCATAGAAATGTTAAGGTATATGAAATATAAACTCTATGAAATGTATTTGGAGCCCAGGCCATATGGCTCACCAGGACAGAGAGAGCTGCTTTCTGGGCTCTTTGGTTAAAAAGCTGCTGAAAGCCCAACATCCGAAGTTAATAGACAGGAGGTCAATAGATCTTCTTAAGCAATTCAATGCACAGCTTAAGGCGACCTAGTAATTATTGTTGTTATTGTTGTAGTTCAGCCAATGTTTATTGAGACATATTCCATGCGAGACACTCTGATAGATGAGTTGAATAAAAACATCAAAGTGCAATACCTTTTTAATTATTATTTACCAGTGGTTAACAGTTTTGCCAAACTCACGCTCTCTCCCTTCTTCCCTCTGAAATGTAAGTTGCAGACATCATGACACTTTACTCCTAAATTCTTTGGCTTATATCTTCTAAGAACAAGGATCATTCTCCCACATTTATTACTGTACCACAATCAATCCTGAGATATTTAACACTGACACAATAATATTATCTACAATGCATTCCACACTCACATTTTCCCAATTGCCCCAGGAATGTTCTTTGTAGCTTTTGGGGGGTTTTAAGTAATCCAGGATCCACTTGTGGATCCCACATTGGGTTTAGCTTCCGCCTAATGTTCTGACAGACACAGAGTTCTGTAAGAAAGACACAGAGCTGTCAAAGAGTTTTTTTTTTTTTTTTTCTTTTTTTTCTTTTTTTTTTTTAATAGTAGAGACGGGGTCTCGGCTCTTGCTCAGGCTGGTCTTGAACTTCTGAGCTCCAACGATCCACCCGCCTCGGCCTCCCAAAGAGCTAGGATTACAGGCGTGAGCCACAGCGCCCGGCCTGTCAAAGAGTTTTGACAAAGAACTCTCAGACTCGAACTAAAAAGGAAAAATCTTTCCAAAAAGGACCCTTGGATGCTGTACAATTCTTGTTCCTCACTACAGATGGGCAAATTATTTCTTAGAGGGGCATGTGGACTTCTAATTATTCCAACAGATTAATGCCATCTGCTCCCATATGGAGGGAGAATAGTTAGAAGGTGATGTCCAGGCGGCCTCGGGCCCTGAGCAGGGTCCGGCCATGTCCTCTAACATACAGCCATGTCCTCTGGGGCCAATCTGTGCCGGGCCTGATTTGGGCACTGGAAATGTGGAACAGAGGGGGGGAAAACAAAAACTGAAAAGTCTGCCCTCACAGGGTTTACAGTCTAGTTGAGGGGAAAAAGAGGAGAGAGAGAGAGAGAGAGAGAGAGAGAGAGAGAGAGAGAGAGAGAGAGAGAGAGAGAGAGAGAGAGAGAGAGACAGGGAACTAAAAAAGGCTAGAATGGGCCAGGGGTAGTGGCTCACGCCTGTAATCCTAGCACTCTGGGAGGCCGAGGTAGGAGGATTGCTTGAGGTCAGGAGTTCGAGACCAGCCTGAGCAAGAGTGAGACCCTGTCTCTACTATAAATAGAAAGAAATGAGCCGAACAACTAAAAAATAGAAAAAAAAAAAAAATTAGCCAGGCATGGTGGCGCATGCCTGTAGTCCCAGCTACTCGGAAGGCTGAGGCAGAAGGATCGCTTGAGCCCAGGAATTTGAGGTTGCTGTGAGCTAGGCTAACGCCATGGCACTCTAGCTCAGGCAACAGAATGAGACTGTCTCAAAACAAAACAAAACAAAAAAGCTAGCGTGCTGAAGGGTAAAGTAGGTGCAGGGGCATGTCAACCAACCTTGGGAGCAAGGGAAGAAGCCACGTCTACACTGGAGCCTGCACCAGCTGAAGGCAGTGGAGGAGTATTCTCCGGAGGAGAAGCAGCCCATGTGCGGTCCAGAGATGAGAAGGACCGAGTGTGTGCAAACCAGTCGTGTGTTGAGTTTGACTGGGAGGAAAGGCATGAAACCTAGGCTGGAAGGCTGGGCCAGGGCCAGCCCACACTGGACCTTACAACACGTGGTGAGGTGCTTGGACTTCATCCTGGGAAGACCACTGAGAGGGTCCAGGGTTGGCTGTTCATTCACAGAGACATCCCAGCACGGTGTGGAATGATGAGGCACGTGGGCAGAGGAAGCCCAGTCAGGAGGCTGCATGAAGTCAGGAGCCTGCTGGTGGTGATGGCCTGCATCTAAGGTGGTGGCAGAGGACAGAGAGAGATGGGAGAGACATATTTTGGGCCAAGTGTGGTGGCTCACGCCTGTAATCCTCGCATTCTGGGAGGCTGAGGTGGGAGGATTACTCAAGGTCAGGAGTTCGAGACCAGCCTGAGCAAGAACAAGACCCCGTCTCTACTAAAAAAAAATAAAATAAAAAGAAATTAACTGGCCAACTAAAAAAAAAATACAGAAAAAAAAAATTAGCCGGGCATGGTGGTGCATGCCTGTAGTCCCAGCTACTTGGGAGGCGGAGGCAGGAGGATCGCTTGAGTCCAGGAGTTTGAGGTTGCTGTGAGCTAGGCTGACACCCAGGGCACTCTAGCCTGGGCAACAGAGTGAGACTCTGTCTCCAAAAAAAAAAAAAAAAAAACAGACATATTTTGGAGATAGGATCTGAGGCTCTTGTAGATACACTAGACATAGGGGGTAAAGAAAAGAGAGAAATCTAGGATGACCCTCAGGTCTCTGTAATTAAAATGATGCTTTAGACAAAGCAACCTGAGGCCCAGTGGTCTGTTGTTATAAATAAAGTTTTATTGGCACAAAACCACACCCTTTTATTTACTTATTGCCTACAGCTGCTTTCACACCACAATAGCAGAGCTGAGAAATACTGCAAGGCTGAAAATGCTTATTATCTGATTCTTTACAGAAAAGTCTGTGAACCCCTGTTTTAGAACACTGCCTTTCCAAGATGCCTCAGTGAGAAAAAGGATATTTTAGTCAAATAAGTTTGGGCAAATCTGTATTCCCTATAGTTTTCTTGGCTACTCACCATGGATGTAGGTCCGCTGAGAGCTTGGAGAAGTCGCACAGGAAAGAAATCTATTTACTTCATTAAAACAGATATTTTTCAAATGTATTTGCTCTCAGACAATTTTTATGTTTAACTCTGAGGAATGCACCTGTGGACACCTGCTTTAGGAAGATTAGGAGATATAACGGAGGAGTGAAGATTGTGAGAATACAAGTTAGGAGTCATAAGGCATCACTAAAATGGCCAAGAATCAGACAAAAGGGCCCAAGCTAGGCCTTAGCTCAAAAAGAAAGAAGAGGCCGGGCGAGGTGGCTCACGCCTATAATCCCAGCACTCTGGGAGGCCGAGGCAGGAGGATTGCTCGAGGTCAGGAGTTCAAAAGCAGCCTGAGCAAGAGCGAGACCCCGTCTCTACTATAAATAGAAAGAAATGAATTGGCCAACTAACATATATATAGAAAAAATTAGCCGGGCGTGGTGGCGCATGCCTGTAGTCCCAGCTACTCGGGAGGCTGAGGCAGGAGGATCGCTTGAGCCCAGGAGTTTGAGGTTGCTGTGAGCTAGGCTGATGCCACGGCACTCTAGCCCAGGCAACAGAGTGAGACTCTGTCTCTAAATAAATAAATAAATGAAAGAAAGAAGAGACACAAGGAGGCTGTGAAGGCTGGTGTGTCCTGCCTAGACATCTGCAGGGAACAGGAAATGAAGTAAGGAGGTAGAGAGGTTCAGAGGAAAGGGAAAAGAAGAAGCAGGCTTGAAGGAAAAGAGTGAATTCCAGCTTAGACACAGTAAGTTTGTTGGCTCAGAGGAAGGAGTAACCCTCTGTACCAGCTAAAGAAGATGGGTTTTTTTTGTTTGTTTGTTTTGTTTTGTTTCTGAGACAGAGTCTCACTCTGTTGCCCAGGCTAGAGTGCCGTGGCGGCAGCCTAGCTCACAGCAACCTCAAACTCTTGGGCTAAAGCGATCCTCTTGCCTCAGCCTCCCGAGTAGCCGGGACTACAGGCATGAGCCACCATGCCAAGCTAATTTTTTCTATATATTTTTAGTTGGCCAATTAATTTCTTTCTATTTTTAGGAGAGACGGGGGTCACAGCGTCTTGTTCTTGCTCAGGCTGGTCTCAAACTCCTCACCTTGAGTGATCCTCCCACCTTGGCCTCCCAGAGTGCTAGCATTACAGGCATGAGCCACCGTGCCCAGCCAACAGATGGTTTTAAATAAGATCTAGAGTCTCAAAACACAATATGGAAATGTCCAGGTTTCAAAAGAAAATCACTAGACATACCAAGAACCAGGGATATCTGAAACCAAATTTTAAAAACAACATATGCCAGCACCAAGATGACAGAGATGTTATCCGACAAAGATTTTTAAAGCCATCACGACAAAATGCTTCAGTGAATGGTTATGAACACACTTGAAATAACTAAAAACCAGAAAGCCTCAGCAAAGAAACAGAAAGTCTCAGCAAAGAAATAAATGACATAAAGGAGAGCAAAATGGAAATATTTGAACTGGAAAATACAACTACTGAAATAAAAAGCAACATGGAGGTGCTTCAGAATGGAATGGAGGGGGCCGAGGAAAGAATCAGTGAACTGGAATACGGAACAACAGAAATTACCCAACCTGGGCAACAGAGAGAACAGCCTGAAAGCAAATGAACAGAGCCCCAGGGCCCCATGGAACTATAATGACATGAGAGCCCCAGAGAAGAAAGAGGATGGAAAACTATACAAAGACTCAAAGGAATAAAGGCTGAACTCGTACTTATTTTGACAGGAAGCATAAAAGTACTGATTCAAGAAGCTGAGCTAATCCCAGTAAGATAAACCCACAGAAATGCATGACAAAGCACATATTTAAACTTCTGAGAACTAAAGACAGGGTATGCGAAGTATTCAGCCTTTACTAGGCTTTATTGAACCTTGAGGCAACAACAGCCTAACAACCAGGGCTGTGGAGCAGGGGCCCTGTTAACCTGGATCACGACAGAGATGACAGTACAGGAAGCCAGGGGGTTGGGTCAGAGAATCTTGCGGGATTTTAGGGCTCCCACTTTCTAGCTTGGGTGTTCCTGTAGAGAGCAGCCTCCTGTGGTTTTCAGTGGCATGGAAACAGGGATATTTTGGTGTGTTAAACATGCTGTATCTTCAGGGTGTTTGTACCTGCTGTTCCTTAGCCTGGAATGCACGTTCTCTGGTTCTTCGTGTTGTTGCTACTTGAGGTCTCCGCTTAAATGTCACCTCCTCAGAATGGCCTCTGGTTTATAGTAGACTCCCAACCAATCCCCACCCTACCAAATTCTTCATAGCACACCATTTCCTTTGTTTATTGATAACGATGTACCATTACTTATTCATTTGTTGACTTGTTTATTGCGCATCTTGGCTACTAAACTCTAAGCTCCATGAGATCAGAAACCACCCTTGTCTGGTACACAACAGGCAGACAAACAAAAAAGTCCTGTTGAATAAATGAATAAAAGAGCTGAGAAGGGAAGAGAACCTACCTTTACAATAAATTCTGTGTTTCAGAAGCTGAGCTAAGCACTTTATTCACGTTGTCTCATTGAGTTGCCACAATACCGAGGTGAGTATCCGTGCTCTCATTTCACAGGCGAGGAAACTGAGGCTCAGAGAGACACAGTCTCACGCCCACAGTGACACATCAACCAAGATGCAGAGCCAAGTTTCAGATCCAGATTTTTTTTTTCTGCTCGTGTTTTTTCTACTACTCTTCTCAGCCACTCTGTTGAGGCAGGTTCTCTGGGCTTAAGCCCCAACCCTACACCCTGCTTGCTAAGGGATTCTTAAAATTCACTCAGTTTGCTTATCTTTAAAGCGAAGTTCTGGGAAGAAGGGATCAGACCTGCCCAGCGGACAGGTAGAGCACATTTCATTTGTGTCTCCAAGCAGTTGGGCTGGAGTTTAATTTATGCGCCCGGGTACCATGGCGATGCAGCACTCTATAAATACCCAAGAGAGAGACTTCTTGCAGCCAGGCTGCTAGTCACTGCTCCCCTGCCCCCACACCCCCGTTTCCCACCAGGACTCAGCCTCTGCCGTGGAGGTGGGCGTGGAGGAAAGCACTGCTTTGCAAGAACCCCCGCCCTCTGCTCACACTCTTTTTTTTTTCCCTCTCCACACCCCCACCCTTGAAACTGAGATTTCATCTCCACCTCCTCATTCAGTGCATAATTCATTTCCTCCTCGGTGAAAGACACAACAGCTCCCAGTCCCCACTCCCCGGAGAACTCTTTGATGAGAGAGTCGGAAACAGGGTGGACTGAACCTCTCCTGCCAGCCCAGGACAGCCACTTGTCTAGGAGAAACCCAGCTCAGTTAATAAATGAACCAGCAAGGAAAAGAGGAGGGGCAGGCAGGCAACACAGGGAGAATGGGGCCCTCCGTCCATCCAGACAGCTGAGTCTGTTCAAGCCCCTGATAGCTATGCCCCAGGTGGGTCTTGTTGGTGGCATCACGCAGGAGGTTGAGGATCAGGTTGGTCTATTGGCCCCTTTGAATTCAAAGGCTCACCTCACGCCCCCATCCACCGCCAACTCTGCTCTCTCCCTGAAGCTCAGTGTGACCTGCTCTAGCGCCCTCCCCAAGCCCCACAGCCTCTTCCAGCCACTCCACACGGACACAGGCAACCCAAAGGAAAGCAGGAGTCCAAAATGAGTCTCCTCGATGTCCCTTCCATTGCAGACCGTGGCCCTGAAGTTTCTCCTTCTATACAGACTGGGCGTCCGGAATTAAAACCCCCCTGGAAACAGCTAGGCCGGAATCTGAGCTCTATTATTGACTATGCGCCTACACGACAGTCACTTTCCCTCTCTGAGGTCTCAGTTTTCTCGTAATAAAATGGGACCCATAAGAACCAGGACAGTAAGTCATTATTCATAGAAACTCCATTTCCCTGTTTGTGAAATGAGCAGGCTGTGCCAGATTTACTTCCATGTATTTTCCAGCACTTGTATTATATTAAGCCCTGGAGACCCAGAGGTAAATAAATAAAAAAACATCTCTTCTACCTAGGCTCGCATGTTGCCAAGGTTTCTACCACCCTAATTTTGTCTGGCTTAGGACATGTTTTTCCATCATTGGGGGGGAAAAAAAAAACGGTCCACGGCATAATTATGAACGTCGATGCATGACTAAGAAAGGGGGCATTATTGGATCCAATGTGCAACAGAACTGCGTGCGTTCCCCGGTTCGCGTGGGAGGCGGGCACGAGGCAGGGAGGTAAGGCAAGGAGCAGGAAGAAACATCTCGGCAGGTCCTCAAAGCCTGTTCCCAGGAAGAATGCAGATGCTAACAGGAAACTCTGCTGCCGACTAGTCTGTTCCTCTCTTTGAACATTTAATTTCTCCTTTTTACCACCTTCATGGAATATATCACCCTGGCTCTCTGCAACGGTTCTCAAACACTTGGGAAATGGCCTTTCTTCTTCGCAGTTGCAGTGGGGGAAAGGATTTAAATGGGCGTTGTTTTGAAAACAAACAAACAAACAAACAAACAAACAAGACAACCTGTCCCGGGCTCAGGGGAGTGATTCCTTTGGGCCACCTGGATGTGGCCTTCTTTGTTAGAAAAGCCTGCTCTATGGTCACTCCTGTTGTGCCCAACGCTGCTGGTGCCTGTCTCCTTTTACTCAGCTCGAGGGCAGCCAGATTCGGCCCCAGGAGGAAGGCGGGGAGGGGCCTGGGCTTCTTGTCTTCAGTTCAGATTCCTGCAGTTCAGTCACCTGTAGAATAATGTCCAATTCGGCCCATCACGTGGCTGAGCCGGTTTTACCTTTAATCCCTTTCACGTTTGCCCTCAGCCTCCTCGCAGAATGCCTGGGGATGATTCACCCCCATCACATGGGGCAGGCAGTCATCTGTTTTATTACCTCACCCTGTTTGCAGCTTGGGGAGATAACCTGGCATTCTTTTGCTGGGGGTGGGTGGGAGGTAAGAAGCTTGAACAGACCAAGGCCTTAAGGAGTCCATTCCTGCTCTGGTCTCTATTTCCTGCTTTCCCGGGCCAGGTCTGAAGGCCCGAAGGAGCAAGCCATTTGGAAAATGCCAGGGTTGGGGCAGCTGGACTAGAAAGAAAGCTGGACTTGGCAGCCAAAAAGGTGTTTTCTCTTCACAATCGACGCCAATAGGAAGGCTTGGTTGGAAAATGAGGCCAAAAAAAAAAAATTTATCAGCCATTAGGAGGATTGTCACAAGCCACCAGGCAGAATTTTCAGGAGGGGAAAGTTCACGGACTTGTGTTTGAACAGAAAATACTTCAATTGATCCGCATTTCATAGAGGCACGGTGCTCCAAATGCACCCTGAGATGAAGGCTCGCTGCAGAGCGCCAAGCCCTCACGTTTCTCATCTCACTCTGCCCTTACAGCACGCCCCAAGGAATCTATATTATTATGTGATTTTTTTTCAGATCAAAGACTGACACTGCCCATTAAGCAAGATGCCCAAGGTCACACGGCTAGAAAATACGGTGGGCCCAAACAGCTTGATTGCAGAGCTCTGGCTTCTCAGCCAAAAAAAAAAAAAACTGTGAAGCAACAGAGACAAACATTTGTCAGCATCCATGGCGTTCCAGATCCAGACCATGGGGAGGTCCTGGGGTGTAGAGTAATTAAAAAAAAAGAAAGAAAGCACAGGTTAATGATGGAGAACATGGCGCTGGCGTCAGGCAGACCTGGTCTGTCCTATTAGTTCTATATTCCTGGCCAACAACCTAGCATCTTGGAGCCTAAAGTTTCTCATCTGTAAAATGGGTATAATAAATACCTGTCTCTACTCCAGAGGGTTGTTGTGAAGTTTAAATGAGATGGTGTGTGAGAGGTGCCTAGCACCGTCTGGGGTGACTGTTGGGCTATTGGGCTAATCAATAATTGGAGATTTTCACATAGTGAAGTTCTGACCCAAGCAGAGGAAGTGCAGAGCGCTGTGGGAATTTCCCCATCAAGGAATGGGGAATTCCTACTTTTGGGTGTTGAGGGCCAGCCCAAGGCAGGACTTCCCGGACTCTGGTACCTGGCATTTATGGAATGAAGGAGGGACGGGAGGGCCAAACACTGACCCTCTAGGCCTGGCCTCCGGGGAAGTAATTAACTACCTGGAAGGCATTTGGAGGTGAGGCTTACTATGATGGGTCTGTTTTCTCCAGGGGAGGTGAGACCACAAACATGGCATTCTCTCCTTGCTCAGCAACACCCTGGGCCTCACAGGACAGGGTGCTGGCTTCTCAGCCAGACTGTGGGGCTCAGACAAGAGGTTATTCTGCGCTGGGCTTCGCTCCCCCAGCCCAGCTTCCTGCCACATGTGCGGGGCAGAAAATGGTTAAACTCTTAATCAGGAAACAGACATAAGAAGAGACGTGCAAGTGCAAAGCCAGTTGATCCTTAATCATGCTTTTTTTGTATTTAATTCCACATTTTTTAATTTCTCAAGAAACATTATCTCTGCTTGTTTTAATTTCTTCTTTTCAATTTTTTTCAAGATGGAATTCTGCTTTGCTTTCTTCTTTTCATAATCCCCTCTCCCCAAATCTATAACATACCCACCCACCTAGGAGTATCACAGGCAAGAACGCACGGTGAAGCTGCTACCCCACAGCCTGTCACAGGGAAGAACTCAATTTAGCCAACAATAACAGCAACATCATTACTATTACTTTTACAAAGTGCTTCCCTGATACCCTCTGGAAGTCCTCCCAGGGAAACGGATCCACAGCACTCCTAATTTTAGGGACTTTAAGAAGAGACAGCTACATTTGCAAATGGGGTGGTGGCGGAGGGTAGGCGAAAACGGCGAAACAACGTGGGGAGAATTGAATAGGGAGACAGATGGTGCGTGTGTTGGGGGAAGGGCCCAGAGATCCTGGAAAACTTATGTTCCCAAATTCGCAAGAATGTTTCCACTTAACCACTTCTTGACTGACTCCTGATCCTATATAACAGAAAAGCAGGGAGTTTTAAGATTTGGGGGCCACCCGTGCCAAGATCCTGGAGTCAGGGGTGGAGAGACTCGGGAGCATAGGGGAGCGGAGGCACAGCGGGTCTTGGCCTAGCCTCCTGGGCCTGGGACCCAGGTAAGGGGCGGTCTCGCTTTCCCCTGGCAGGGGCAGCGTAGGGGTGGCCGGCGACTGGGACTGTCCCGCGAGGGGGCGCGTCTCGGGCCCTAGGACCCGCCCTCGTGGCGCTGGGCGCGGGGAGGGACCCGGGAACCCAGGCGCCCGGCGCTCCGCCTCCCGTTTCCGGGGCCGCGCGGCTACCTGCACCGCCCGAGCCGCACCTGGCGGAGGCAGAAGTCGCCAGCCCAGCGAGCGCAGAGGCGCGGCGCGGAGAGGAGGGACGGCACCCGGCGGGGGGGAGGAGAAGGAGGCGGCGGCGGCGGGCGGCGGCGTGGAGGGCGCAGCGCGCCGCGCCGCGGAGGAGGGCAGGCGGCGGCGGCGGCGCTCGGCTCGCTCTGCCCGGCCGGCTGGGCGCGCACCCGGGCCCGCACCGCGCCGCTGCGGGCGCACATGGCAGCGTGAGAGGCCGGCGGCGGGAGGAGCGGGCGGCGCCAGGCCGGGGCCGCAGGGCCGCATGGACAGCGGCGCCACCCCGGCCGGCCCCCACTAGGGCCCCCACCCCGCGGGCGCCACCCCCCCACCCCCTCGATCATGGTGCCCCGGCGGCCGCCCGGACTGAAAGCGGCGGGCTGGAGCCGCTGAGCCCCCGCGGCGGCCGGGAGCTGCATGGGGGAGCGCGGGCCGCGCTCGGGAAGATGCCCCGGCCGGAGCTGCCCCTGCCGGAGGGCTGGGAGGAGGCGCGCGACTTCGACGGCAAGGTCTACTACATAGACCACACGAACCGCACCACCAGCTGGATCGACCCGCGGGACAGGTAAGACCCCCGGAACCCCTCTGCCCTACACCCCCGCCTGCCCCTGGGGCCACCGGCCGGGACCGGGAAGGGGGCGCAGGGGCTCCGCGCGCCTCTTGCGCTCTCTTCTGTGCCCTGACTCCCCGCCACCTCCTGGAGCGCTGTTCCTGCCCCAGTGGGCTGCAGAGGGGAGGGGACCGCGGGTGAGCTGGCCCAGGCTGCCCCCAGCGCCATCCCCGGAGGCAGGGCTTAGGCCCCAGCCTGCACCTGCCCAGAGTTTTGACCTTAAGCTCTAGCCCCGCCCCCCGCCCCCTTTAGGAGGAGAGGTCGGGAGGGGGCTGGGGAGCGACCTGGCGGGGTGAAGCCGGGTCTTCCCCGGGGAGGCTTTCCCCAGCATGGGGGAGGGGGAGGGGAGGCGTCTGGTTTGGAGGGGGTGGCAGGGCCCCAGGATTCCGTGGGAGACTACTGGAAGGGCGCTCAGCGGAGGGGAAGGCAGCCTGGGGTGTGTTTTTTGACAGGTGCCTCGGTGGCTCCTGAGCAGAGCCCAGGAGCAGCGGGGGGGGGGGGGCATCTGGTGGGCGGCAGGGGGGGGTCCTGGAGCGCGGGGGTGGGGAGGAATTGAAGGACGGGGAGGGCAGATGAGGGAGACGGGTTCTCCAGGAATCTCGCAGCAACTTGGAAGCTGTTAGGATGCAGATGGAGGTGAGAGGCCTCCGGTAAAGCCCTGCCCCTCGCCTCTTTCTCCTCCCTTTCTTCTTCTCTCTGGGGGCCGGGGCTCCTCGGCGCTGCACCAGCGCGTCCTGACCTTGGCGGGCCCCAGGCCGGCCGCGGCATGAGATGGTTTTGCTGAGGCAGGTGGAGCTGAGATGACTCGGTGTGGCTCTTAGCTCCCCACACTTTCTCCTGGCTTTGACTGCCTGGCATTTCTATGCACACATACGCACGCACACCCCCTCACCATGTTACTACCTGAGAGGGGACCCCCTCTCCACCCCCAGACCACTTTGTTGTTCTTTGTTGACACGTCTGTGGTCAGAGTGGCTCAGGAATGTGGACTTTTCACCTGGTCTGTGACCTTGGGGGTCGCTTCCCTGTCGAGCAACCTGGGTGGAATTCTTGGACTCTTCATCTTTTTTTTTTTTTTAGGCATTCCCAAACATTCTGTATGACTCTTCATCTTATGGGGTTGGGATGGGGGAGTCCTGCAAGGGCACAAGATGTGGGTTAAAAAAAAAAAAAGGCAGCAGCAGAAAGAAAATGAGAGTTGAGAGCCCCAGCAGATTTTGTGAGCATTCACCATTTCTTAGGTGCCTACTCTGCTCAGCACCGTGCTGAATGTCTCATTAATGTAATCGAGAAAAGAAATTTCTAATGCTAGGGAACGTCTCTTAGGCAAGCTGCTTTAACCTCTGAACCTCAGTTTCCATATTTGTTAGACGCATGGTTTGCTTGGAAGGGAAGGAGTAATAGTGGGACTCCTTAAAAGTTGGAAGACACTTGGGAGATCAGAGTCCTACTCTCCTTTCAAAACATAGGAGATTTGAAGCCCAAAAGTGTGATTTGCTCAAGTATTTTGACATTTCTGCCACTCTGCATACACCAAGTTCTTTTACAGCTCTGAAGACCTAACCTCTAAACTTGTCATCCAGACACACTGCTCCGCCCCCTGCCCGGAGCTCCCTTATGGTGTTGATGAACTTGGTAGCCCCTTTCCTTGTCCTCTTTTCAGAGCAGACACAAGTTCAAGTTTAACATGTTCTCCCCCAGTTTAGGTCCCTGTAGCTTACTGAGGTTGGTGTGCTATTAGCAGTTGGATGTCATGTCAGAGGGCTAGGACAGCTGCCACCTGCACTGATAATCATGCATCTAGGGACTTCTCTAGGGCTCTGAGGGATAATACCTAGATAGGAAGCCTCTCTCAAACAACAGTAATTCTTTTTCCTTGGAAGAGGGCAAGCTTCTGTAGAGAACTGACTTGGCTAGAACACACTCTCCCCAATTATAGTTTTATGTGGACCACCTTCATGATTTTTCACTATATCCACCTGTTCCTTATTTAAGACTTAATTTTAGATCAACCCACTTTTAAAATTTTTGTACTATTTTCACAAATGGGAAAGTAGTAATATTTACTGTTATAAACAGAAGGTGACCTTAAAAAATACAGCAAAGGGCTGGGGGGGGGGGACCTGGTGTCATAATTGGGCTAGTTACTGTGGCCAGCCCAAGGCCTCAGCCTTTGTTTTGCAGCAGAGTGGCAGGCAGTGGACAGACATCAGAAACACTCAGGCACTTGACTGAGCTCCTCACCCTTCTTTGCCTCGGAAGTCATGGGTTTTTAAGGCTTCATCTTTGAACCTCTGTGTTTTCCCACCTGCACTGGGCTGGCATGGGGCCCTGAACTTGCCCTGAGAATCTCAGTTCAACCCTTGGGGTCACTGCCAGCTTTGGAAAAGAGCTGAGCAAAGGACATTCACGTGTGGTTCCCTGCAATTTCCCTCCAACACGCCCCATTAGGGATTTCTGCCTGTTAGTCCTGCCTGTGTGGCCTTGAGCAAATCACTTGACCTCTCTGAGCTCTGAGTGCCCCATGGATGAGATATGAGGATTGGTTAGATGGTCTCCAAAGACCTGCGAGCTCCCAGATACGATTTTAGGCCCTCTACCTCCCCTTATCCCTCCTGACTCCATGGGGGCAAAGGGGAGATGGGGGTGGGCTGTTAGGAAGAGGAGGAGAACATTTAACAAAGCTAAAAAGAGCCAAACTTACTTTTGGGTGTTGTGGGGTGAGGTGATAACTGCCAAGGTAGTTACATTCCTGCAACTGGTTAATGCTGTGGAACAAAAAATCATTAAAAAAAAAATTCCACTCCTTGAGTGTGTGTATGTTTGTGTGTGTGTGTGTGTGTGTGTGTTTGCCTTGGCTTTTTCCTTACCTGAATCGTGGGGATGCCTGCCTATCCCCCTGAATTTAAAAGAAGTAAGCCAAATGGTCCTTTGGTTAGAAAAGTGATTTCTTAGCCACTGAGGACAAAATAGCGTCTCCGGTTACCAACCCTAAAGAATGTCTTGGCACATTCCTCCCTCTGGGGCTGAGCTATTTTGTGTGCTGTCCGGCCTGGAGCTGCTGGGGGTAGGGAATCCAGTTTTCAGCTTCCCCTTTCACCAGGGGGTTGGAAGAGCAGCCAAGCAGCCAGCCTTGCCAACCCTCTCCCCTTCTCACCCAGGGGAAGACTGGGAGGCAGAAATTCCTGCGGATGGTTGTCCCAACAACCGGAGAGGGTCCAGTGGGCAGCCTGGGCCCTGCCTACTGCACTAAAAACTCCAGTACACACAGGCTCTTCCTGGGTCAAGGCCAGCCTGGGAAGGTGACGGGTCCTTTGGGAATCAGGTGCTGTGGCTCGGGCCTGAACGGCCTTTTGGAGCTGTGCTGCTTTTGCAGAATAACTCTGGTTGCTTCTGGAAGCTCCCAGCAAAGGGGCAACGTCCCGTGCATTTAACTTCATGGCATGCAAAAACAAATGTACCAATTGCTCTCTGAGGAAGAATGGATCATTGGGACTGATCCTCCCAGAGAAGGTTCCTGAAGCCTGATTCCTGCTTGTTCTGTGGACCTTCTCGTAGGAACCACCTGGGAATTCTGGGGAGTTTCTGGCTCTGTGTGATAAGTACTGGAGGCCCACGTGGCTGGAGAGGCCATGCTGAGAGGACCCAGCAAATTCTGTCATGATCAAGAAGATCTTCTGCTAACCCTATTATTTCAGAAATAATTGACATGATAGGAAGTTGGGTCTATAGCAGTCAAAAGATCTTAACCTCCTGTAGGTCACAAACGTTTATGAGACTCTGATAGAGGTTCAGGACTCTTCTCAGAGAACGGTGCAAGCAAAGGTTTTTGCACATAATTTCAGGAACCTCCTGGACCCTAGGTTCATAACTTCTGCCATAGATTAGCTTGGAGACTACTTGTCACCATCCAAGATCTCCTGTTTAGGTAGCAGATCATGATTGAGCATTTACTATATTCAGGTGCTCTGTTGAGAGCTTTACATAGGTTACGTCTTCCGAGATCTGGTGAGATTGGGCTACATGGATTACTTCTTTAAATCCTCCTGGCAGCCCTGGGACTGGGTACCTGAATTACCTGAGGCTTGGGGAGGCCGAGATGATGAAGCTCCTCAACTCTTGTGGAGCTGTGATGTGAATACCAGGCAGGCTGACTGCAGAACCCATATCTCTAACCACTGCTCCATTCAACTTCCTACTGAATTAGTTGCGGAATCAAGATCTGTGCCCCACTGCCTGCGGAATTTGGCCTTGGGATACAGACCTGGGACAGATATGATTTCCCTTACTTGTGGCTATTTTGGTGTGGCCAGGTTACGGGCAACCAGAGGGCAAGTGTGGATATTGGAATCTTGGATCCGCCCCATGCTACCTGAGTGACCTTGACAAGTGACATATTCTCTCTGAACCTTGGTTTTGTCTTCTAATGAATGGGGAAATGCATATAAACCCTCAGGGATAGTTATGAGCATTAAATAAGTGAAAATGGATAGGGCAGCTAGCTTGGTCTGACACTGGTCTGACATGCAGGGGGCCCTCAGGAATGCCAATTTTTTTTAACTTTTATTACAAAGTACCTGTGAAACACCTGTGTCGAGTGGAGGCTACACCTCCACCCAGCTTTGAAGCTGCAGTGGACCTTTTTGGTGAAATCCAAGGCTTTGGATTTCATGGCTTTCATGAAACCCAAGGCTTCTCATATCCACCAATGAAATTGAGGATCAGAGACAAGTGACTTGACAAGGTCGTACAGCAAGTAAATGCCAACCTTGAGTCTAGTAAAGGTCTTCTTTCCTCTTTCTCTTGTGTAAACTTTTCCCTAAAAAATCAGATCCAGGTTCTCCTGACCCATGGTAATAATTTGGGTATGTTTTATGCTTGTGGCTGTGTTATTGTTCGTAATCCTTTTTGACTGTGCAGACCAGCAAGTTTTATTTGTGGTGTCACAATCATTTGTGAATTGTGTCTTAGGAATTTGCTATATGTCGGATGATTAAAGTACCAGTGGTTGTAAGTGAAATTACTATTCTTATAATCACTTAAAATGGATTTAGGGTTATTGTCAGACTAATGTCACTTTCCACTAATTTGCATTCCAACACGCTTTCTTAAATGGGAGTTATAAACTAGCCTGCCAGAGAATTTACCCAAAGCCTGTATTCTCCATGATTTTTCTATGATCCACTAATACCTATGATCTGTAATGCTAATACCTATATGCAAGTTATTAGAGGGCTGTCTTCTCTGTCCAAGGCTTGGGTTTAAGATCCACATATTCTATGGGAATCTACCCTGTGGGATCATCCTGTGTTCGTTACTAAACAAGAAATGAGGGTTAGAAGCACTAGTAAAGATAATAGGTAGAAATAAGAGATTTGGGAACCCACAAATGAATAAAATAATAAAAACTAACATGTTTATTCTCTACTGTTCACTGGGCTAAGCATTTTTTTTTTTTTTTTTTGAGTCAGAGTCTCACTCTGTTGCCCAGGCTAGAGTACCTTGGCATCAGCCTAGCTCACAGCAACCTCAAACTCCTGGGCTCAAGCAATCCTTATTTATTTATTAAAAAACATTTTTTTTAGCCGGGCGCGGTGGCTCACGCCTGTAATCCTAGCTCTCTGGGAGGCCGAGGCGGGCGGATTGCTCAAGGTCAGGAGTTCGAAACCAGCCTGAGCAAGAGCGAGACCCCGTCTCTACTATAAATAGAAAGAAATTAATTGGCCAACTAATATATATACAAAAAATTAGCCGGGCATGGTGGTGAATGCCTGTAGTCCCAGCTACTTGGGAGGCTGAGGCAGGAGGATTGCTTGAGCCAGGAGTTTGAGGTTGCTGTGAGCTAGGCTGACGCCACGGCACTCACTCTAGCCTGGGCAACAAAGCAAGACTCTGTCTCAAAAACAAAACAAAACAAAACAAAACAAAAAAAAAAACAACATTTTTTTAAGACAGAGTGTTGCTCTGTTACCTGCACTAGAGTGCCGTGGCATCAGCCTAGCTCACAGCAACCTCAAACTCCTGGGCTCAAGCAATCCTTCTGACTCAGCCTCCCAAGTAGCTGGGACTACAG
Source organism: Microcebus murinus (assembly GCF_040939455.1). Lineage (NCBI taxonomy): Eukaryota > Metazoa > Chordata > Mammalia > Primates > Cheirogaleidae > Microcebus > Microcebus murinus. The sequence goes on from NC_134124.1 coordinate 31,398,720, forward strand.
GCATGCGCCACCATGCCCGGCTAATTTTTATATATATATATATTTTTAGTTGGTCAATTAATTTCTTTCTATTTTTAGTAGAGACGGGGGTCTCACTCTTGCTCAGGCTGGTTTCGAACTCCTGACCTTGAGCAGTCCTCCTGCCTTGGCCTCCCAGAGTGCTAGGATTACAGGTATGACCCACCGCACCTAGCCTGGGCTAAGCATTTTATATTATGATGTCATTTCATCCTTTCAACAACTATGTGGGGGTGGGTAAGTCCATCTTAGGATGAGAAAATTAAGAAAGGTAAGTAACAGGTCTGGCTCCGCCCTGGCTTGCTGATCCATTTCGGGGCCCCAGAGAACCCTATTGACAGCTGGGTTCGAGAGCTAGCATTTATTTTTACAATGGACGAACCTAATACGGATCTCAGGGAGAGATGTTACTAAGGAGCCTTAACTGGAGAAGCCAGTGAGATCCTTGTGGCAGGAGACTGTTTGGCATAAACTCTACCCTCTGGGAGCAGCCGGCTAACCTGAGCTCTGGGCACAAGAGAATAGAGATGGTGGCAAAGGAACTCTGAAGGGTGCAGTGCATGCAAGGGAGCTTGCAGTCCTTCCCAAGTCTCTTGGGTAAGTGCTCCCACCAGCCAGGGAGGGAGTAGCCAGGGCAGCTACTCTCTGCCACCATACCTCCCCCTTCCGGGGAGAGGGCTTAGCCAGACTGACCTGGTTTTCCAATTCCCCGGGGTCCCGGGTAGCCGTGAAAGAAACACTGCCCTTTTGAAGGGAAGAGAATCAGGTTGCCTTAGTTACCGGGAAGGTTGGCACGCCAAGTTCAGGTGCAGGTAAGGAGAGACAAGGCTGGAATAAGTGAGAGTTGGAGGTGACCACCGTGTTGCCGCAGAGCTCCCTGGATGGAGGAGGCCTCGATCAGGTTTTGGTGGCATTACGGGGATGCCAGCCCCTTGGCAGGCGGCTGTCCGCGCTGTGTGCCGGGAGCTCTTTGCGGCCACATCTGGCTCTAGGTGATGAGGATCTGCAGCCTCCAGCCCAGCGAGGGGCCCTGGATAAGAGGGATCCACTTCACTTGGAGAAGTGGCTCGGTGACATCTCTGTCACCAGCTCCTCACTGTTTGTGAGGAAAGCACTTCCCCTTGGACAGGGCTGAGGGCTGGATCGGGGCTGAGTCCGTGTGAAAAGCTCCTGCCATGCCTCTCCCAGCCACGGAGAGGGTGGCCGGCCGCAGGAGAGGGTGGCCGGCCGGGCACCGTTAGGTAGAACAGCGGAAGGCTCTGGTTGCCGCAGCTGCCAAACCTCTCAGCCGCCTTGAATCCCTGTTTCAGCGTCAGATAAAGGAAGAGAAAAGGAAGAAACTGGATACAGAGGCATTTTGTTCTGAAACCTCCATCAGCAGGCTGTTTAACCTCCAGCTCCTAAGCAGAAAACTTCTCACCAAAGTACTGGGGGTAGGTAGGGGGCAGGCGTTAGCTGTCGCCGTGTAGGGAGACTGTCCCATAAAGATGCTGGACAGGGATGGGGGGTGAACTGGAGAGTGGGGGAGGGGGAGAAGAAAAGGGGACAAGGGGGGTGGGTCACACGCCACCCCCTTCCCCAATCGCCTCCTCAATGCTTCTACCCATGACATCTTGCTGTTAGGAAGAAATGAGATCTTTCAGTCTCAAATGTCTGCCAAAGAAAAGGGACAGAGGCTTAAATTCTTGCTCAATGGTCAACCAGAAAAAAAAAAAAAAATGAAGCTGCATCAAGATTAGGGACACCTTTGTTGGCTTTTTTTTTTTTTTCTTGCTCCATTCATCACTCTCTGGCAGTGAGGACACCAGGCCAACAGCAGCTGCTGACTTTCCCCCGTCGGCTGCCTGCTGTCGCCCGGGCCTGTTTTGGTGGCCACCCCCACGCCGCCTTCCTCCCCGCCCAGTGGCCGTTCCTTGTTCCATTCGTCACTGGGCAGCCCCTGGGACCCACTGACGGGTAACGGGCTTGGAGGGATAAAATGTCAAGATAGGGGCATCAGGTGGCTGCTAGGATGAGATGACTCCGGGACAGGCTTCCAATCCCGCATCTGTCGCGGCTGTTCTTAGATAGTCACGGCTCTGAGCATGTCGCTGTGTGTTCCAGGAACTCCTTATGCGCGCATAGTGTGTCTTTGTGTCACTGACGGAACAATAACTGGCACCTGGAGAAAATGATGGGAAATAATCATGGTTACTTTTAATGATTTTTAGCCAGTGGCTGCCATGTGCTAAGTACGATTGCTCATCTGTATTTTTCTGGCATTTTGCAAATGAGGAAACAGGCTGAGAGAAGCGACAAGCTCAAGGTCACACAGGTAGGAAGGGGTAGAGTTGGCATCTGAATCTAGATCTGATTTCAAAGCCTTGCTCCTGTCACCACCGTAGTCTCTTTCAGTGAGTTCGGAGAGAGGGGAGGCCAAAACGAAAGGGACCTTTTAACTACAGAGAAAAAAAAAATCAGAAACACCTGTTCAGTGCAGGTACCTTATACGGTTGGAGAAAAAAGTGTGTGTGGTTCCAGCCAAACATTGGTTTGACACACCACACTATTCCCTGCAGTAGATAAGACCTTCATAACGACCATCAGAGGACACTGAGTCAAGTCTGGCCCTGTCTCTTACAAACTGTAAGTGACCTTGAACCAGTTCTTTCCCCTCAGCTGGATACAAGGATAAGTGTAGGACCCACCTACTCCGAAGGTGGTGGTTGGGACAAGATGACACCCAATATGGCAAGTCTTAGCAAAATGCCCAGTGCACAGCATGCTTTCACATGGAGCTCTTACCAGTTAGGCTAACTTACCCTCCCATACACCGGCGAAGGAACTAAAACCCTGTTTCTTCCTTGCCAACTCAAGTCTCTTCCTGACGGCCCATGGCTCACCTGAACCACATTGATATTAGAGCTTGCAAACCACCTTGGCAGCACTCATTACATAAATCAATAAACTCTCCCCCCTTATCGGAGGCAAGCCCTTCTGTGGAATTTCTAGAGTGAAACAGCTCCTCTTGCCAGCTCAGGGCTGTGTGTGAATCAGGGTTAATGAATTGCAGTTGTCATGGCAGAGCTAAAAGAGCTGAGGCAGGAACCGGAGGTCTCTGGAATTCATTTGTAACTGCTTTGATACCATGTCCCTTCACTCGGTCTTCCCTTTTGCACGGTTGGAGAGCGGTTCGAGGACCTGCTGGTTTTAGCATGGTGGTGGTGCAGAAACGCATCGGTATTTGTCACGACCCACCCGGCCAGGGGTTGCCCATTCACTTGGCAGGTATTTATGGAGTGGCGACTGCACTCCGCTGTGCACCAAAGAGCAAAGTCCCTGCTGCAGTGGGTGATGGAGACTGGCAAATAGTTAAACAGATGAATTGCATTATGACCAGGGTCTTGGTGTTCTCTAGAATTCTCTCACCCATCTTAGGAAGACTGGGGACAGATTTGTCTATGACACCTGTTGACGACAGTGGTGGTGTGAGGCTAGATTTGGAGCTGGGAGACCTTTGTGTTACAGAGAGCTTGCTGTGATGAGCTGGGTTGAGTGTTGGGAATGCAGTGGTGAAAACAACAGAGTCTCTAAATCAGACTTTACTACAAATTAGTGAGAGACACAGCTAGTCATCAAACTGTGCAAATATAGTAGACGTACCAGGCCCTCTGAGCCTCAGTTTCCTTCCTCGCCTGCTTCATCTGGACGCATTCATTCATTCGTTCGTACCTCCTGGATGACACGCTTCTAATGTGCCAGGCATTGTTCAAGGGCTTCAGCAGTGATTTTTTTTTCTTTTCATTAAATTTTTTATTCTTTATTTTCTTGTTTATTTTTTTATCTTTTTGGGGGGCTTCTATAGATACTGCAGCAGTGATTAATCCAACGAAAATTAATCAACAAAATCCTTGTCCTCATGGAGCTTGCGTTCAGTAGCGGTGGCTGTCCAACTTCAGGAAGCACTGGAACCTGGAGGACTTGTTAAACACCTGGAATCCGAGTCAGGGAATCCAGGTGTGGCCTGAGAATGTGCATTTCCAACAGGTTCCCAGGTGAGGCTGCTGGTCTGTGCCCTCCACTTTGAAAACCCACTGACATATTGACTTATTAAATCCTCACAATAGTGTAGGAGAGGGAACAGTATTGTCCCTGTTTTACAGATGAGGAAACTGAAGACGGGTGAAGCAACTTGGTCCTCTTCCATATGCCAAGAGGGCTAAAGGAAGCGGTCCCGTGCATGACACCATTGACCTGCATCACTGTGACTGCTAGGAACGTGTCACTGTTGTGTTCTTTTGCTGACCAAAGTCTGAGTGGTAGCAAAATCCAATAGGTTTTTCTTTTTTTTTTTTTCCCCAGTAAGAAATAAAGCACAGGGAGCAGGCAGTGTAAGGGATTCTAGAAGCCAGAAGGGACTTTCCTTTAATTAGAATATGTAGAATCTATATGGCCATGGCCATGGCAGGAGTAGAGGAAATAACCCTCCCTGTTTCTCAATGGAACTGAGCCAGGACACCCTCCCTGAGCTGCTTACACCCCTGGGAACTTTCTCTGCTTCCACTCTAGGAAGTGCAGGGAGGGAGGCGTGGGGAAGGGCAAAGCCATCCTCTCGTGGAATCCTCCCAGCAACCCTCTAGGGAGCCCTTTCCATGGCTGTTCCCCTTGACCACTACTTGAGTGTTACATACTTTTGTCACTTGCTAGTTCTGTGACCCTGGTCAAGTTACTGAAGCCCTCCTGAGCCTCCATTTCTTCATTTGCAAAATGAGAATAAATTAGAATCTACCTCCTGGGGTTAGTAAGAATCACATCAGAGGTCTCATTGTATTCAAGTTCCACTGACCTGGCAGTTCTAACTGCAGCAATTACACCCTCCCAAGTACATTTTATAGCTTTCTCTATAGCTGTGTAGTTACTGCTCAATTCATATATTTTGAGGACCAGAATTTTTGGACATGAACCATTTTCTTCTTGTTTCTGTCTGAGAAAAATGTTCCTTAGAAAAACTGGTCATGCCTAAGAAGATAGACTTTTTTCCAGTGGACAGCTACCTTTGCTAGGCAGGAATATTAAGGAAGAGGTCTCTTTATAGCTCAGGGAGTTTCAAAACCAGCTTTAAGTGGTTTATTTCTATTGCTAGCATGAAACAAACATTGCCAACAGCCTATGGAAGACCATGGGTTTTTACCAGTGACCAGGCCCTCCACGGTTTGTGCCCTGGCACAATGGTTTTTAAAGTGTGGTTCCAGACCAGTGTATCAGCTTCACTTGAGAACCTGTTAGAAACACAGATCCTCACGTCCCATGTCAGACCTACTGAATCAGAAACTCGGTGGGTGGAGCCCAGCAATCTGCGTTTTAATGAGCTGCTGCCCACTCACGTCTGTGACCCACTGGCCAAGTGTTTGCAGCAAGAATGACCTGAGATATTTTGTTAGTGGTTGGATGGCAGAAACTGGCCAAGATTGCAGGACCTTCTGAGCACGGGGATATGTAGCCAGTTGAAATGGTCCTAATTGGCTTATGAACATTTCAGAGCTATCCCTAAATCCTTATTGGCCACGCTGCACTTCCACACTCCCTTCTCTATGCCCCCACCATTGCTCGACATCTTTTTGACAATGGTGGTGTGATGAGGTTTAGAAATGCCTTCCCCACCTCTCTGGCCTAGGCTCCACAGCACTTTACGCTGCAGAAGAGCAGCGTGGCTTCTCCATGCCGGGTTACTGGGTAGCTCGGTGGCTGGCATGCAGTGGGGGCACACAGCCAGGATGGAATGCTCCCCAGTCAGGAGTTTTCGATTCTGTTTCTGGCCCTTCCTCTTAGCAAGCCACTTGCCCTTCCTGAGCCCTGGTCTCCAGTGCTTTGCAGTGGGGGAATAAGGACCCTTGGTCTCCTTTCTCCAACAGAAAGGAGCTAGGGGAACAATAGGAATGACTACAGGCTTCCCACCTTCTGCTACATGTTGGAATTGTTAGATCACTGGAGAGGAGTGCTAAAAGTTCCCGTGCCTGGCCCACCCCCAGAGATGCTGGCTTAATCGGTCTGGGTTATGGCTGGGCCATAGACAGTCCCCAGTTGATTTTAGGTTGCAGCCAGATTGGAGAACCACAGCTGTAGGTAAATATCTGCCTTCCTCGCAGGCACTTATAGAGTTGAGAATGAGATTAAGTGAAAATACTTTGTAAAGGGCACAAGTGCCATAGGAATATCAGATTTCATTTTAAAACTTAACACTTATACAGTTCTATTGGAAAAATTGAGATGATTCAGGAAGTCTTAAGAAAGCAGTTGTGGGAGGCGGAGAAGTAGATATTTGGGGGAACATCAGGTACCTTGATGTTTGGCAATTGGCCCTTTCCTCTATCTTGTTTTTTCTTTCCTAATGGGTTAAGAATCAGAGATATGAGCTTTTTTTTTTTTTTCTTCATGTGAAAATCTTCAACTTCCATTGCAGCAGTAATGCATTTAGGTAAATTAGCCTAAGTTATTCTAGAGTTGTAAGCCTGAGGGCCGGGCTTCCCCTTTCGTCTGCTGAACCTGGTTTGGATTTCATGCACATACCTGCATCATTGAGTCACCAAGAAAGTGGGACCATATAGATCACAGCCACTGGACAAGAACTAGTAGTTAATAGCAAGCATTTATTAAGACTGTAGCTTGTGCCAAGCTCTGAGCTGTGTGTTTTGAATGCATCATCCAGTTTCATTCTCAACCTTATGAGGTAATAAGAACTGTTATCATCTTAATTCTGCAGGAGGGAAACTGAGGCTTAGGATATTGAAAAGTTGCCCACCGTGGCAGAGCTACTAAGTGGAAGAACCGGCGTGCAGAGCCCAGTCTGCCCCTGCAGAAGTTCTCTGCCACCCCACAGATCAGGCCAGGCCGTCAAGGAGAGTAGTGCTGAATCCGTCCTGGGCATATAGACTAGAGCCCCTTTCACTCTTCTAGTTCCTTTAGCGGCACCTTCTCCCCGTTGTTTGGGGTCCGTCTGGAGAGCCAGGCCTTGGCTTGCTCCACTGGTTTAGCAGATGTCCCCCTCTCAGTGAGCGCTTTTTCTGAGTTCATTTGGTTTTTCAGAATCTCTCCAGGAAATCATTTCCTTGACCAAATGCTCCTGTCTTGGGTGTCGATCAACATCTTTGCTTCTCCCTTCTTTTTTTTTTTTGAGACAGAGTCTCACTCTGTTGCCCGGGCTAGAATGCCGTGGCGTCAGCAACCTCAAACTCCTGGGCTCAAGTGATCCTTCTGCCTCAGCCTCCTAAGTAGCTGGGACCACAGGCATGTGCCACCATGCCTGGCTAATTTTTTCTGTATATTTTTAGTTGGTCAATTAATTTCTTTCTATTTTTAGTAGAGACAGGGTCTCGCTCTTGCTCAGGCTGGTCTTGAACTCCTGACCTCGAGCAATCCTCCCACCTCGGCCTCCCAGAGAGCTAGGATTACAGGCGTGAGCCACTGCACCCGGCCTGCTTCTCCCTTCTTATGGGCTGTCTTCTGCTCGAGGAGCTCCATCTGGTTACTTTGGTTCGAAAGCCTTAGCGAGAGCCAGGTTTCCCTGAGGCTCTTGGGTGCCTGAACTTGAGCTTGGTCTTTGGCATTCTTGCTGGCCCAATGGAACACTCTTCAGAATGTGTGTGGTGGGTTCAGGAGAAGGCAAATGGGTCCTGTCGGGCTGAGCTTTGCTGGGCAGGAAGAGGCTCTAGCTGTGCGTGGATTACCTTCCACTATTTATTTGTTTGTTTGTTTATTTAGTAAGTAAAGTTGGGGTCCTGATGTGTGGTTCCACTCGCTCCGCCAGGCACCCAGCCTTACCTTCCACTTCTGCTACACGTTGGGTAGAATTGAAACCAAAGAATGTCATGACCTTTGTGTGTTTGGTTCCTGGTGGCAACCACGCTAAGAAAAGGTACTGCAGTGAACAAAGACTGACATTGTCCCACGTGGAACATACAGACAAATAATAAAAATGTTGGAAAAATAATTACAGATTAGGAAAATAAAGAGGGGACTGGATTAGGAAATAACAGGCCTTGTAAGTGACTTCAAAGGTTAAAGAATAAAGTTATGCAGTCCTGTAGTCAGAAAAACTGAGTTTGCGTTTAGCTTTAAACAAGATACATCTATAGCAATCACCTCTCTGCCTCTTCAACTAGCTTCTCACGATTCCAATCAGGAGTTTGTGGCACTGTATTGGCAACAAGCAGTGTTTTTTCTTGACTTTGGCCAAGGAGCTCTTCCCCCCGCCTCTCCAGGTGGTGGGATCTGTTGACCACGTTCATCTGAACCTCTAATGGGTGGGACCCGGACTCCATGTTTGTAAAAAGAAACCCCAAGTGATTTTGATGGAATCTTAGGTTTGAGAACCACTGATCAACGGAATGGATTTGTTGTCCCAAATTGCAAGTCATTCTGGAGACTCAACTAGAATCCCTTCAGCCTCTGCCAGAACCTGGTCAAATTCTGGGTCCTCGTTTTAAAAAAATCTCTGCCCTCAGACTTCATGGACTGGTCTCCAGCACGCTCAGGTGTTCCCTCCAAGAATAAGTCTCAGTCTTTATGCCCCTTCACATGAAGAACGTAGAAGAGTTCCATGCCCACTGCCTCCACCCTTCATTCTTGCCTCACACCTTCCCTCCCTCCTACTCCCCCCCCCCCAGCCTCAGAGGAATGTTCCAGAAATGTCACCCAGAGCCACACAGTGGTTTCTTCCTTGGCCTCCTTATGGGTCCAGCAGCGTTGGCAGCCCTGTTCCGTTCTGTGGCCATTCTTATCCAGGGGAGGGGAAGGCGCTTTGCATTCTTCTTCTCCCTCCTTACTCATCCCCAGTAGTGTCCATGTCCCCAAGCCTTCAGTCACCTCCTCTGCCATGAAGCCTCGGGTGCTTGTTTCCAGGTACCTGCTGGACATCATTTCGGTGTCTAGGCAAGCACTGCAAACCACAGCAGACTGAAAGCTGGATCCAGTTCTGGTCTCAAACACCTTTGCCTCTTGCCTTTTCTTGCCATTACCACGAGAAAGTGCCTCTATAAGGACTATGACATATGTATAGTTCGCAGTCTTAAGGTTCAGCAGGTACATTAGTGAAGTGTAGGTCTTCCTCCCACCTGGTTCCCGTCTCCCCATCCCCTCCTCATTTCTCCATAGTCAACCCCTGTTTCCAGAAACATCCCTCTCAATTCTTGCTTCCCCATTGAACTGCCAACTTCTGCTGCCCTTTCTTTTGCGGCCTCTGACAGCTTGTTCCTTTCCTGCTCATTCCTACAGAGGCTTAGTGGAAAGCAGAGACCAAATGACAGGCCTCTCCCTCTGTCGGCCTCTGGTCTGATTTGGGACCAGCCTCACATAACCGAACGCTGACCACCCCTTTCCTCCCACCTTTTGGGGGGCAACTCCCATGGGTGCCGAGGGACACCTTCTGAGCTTCTCACAGCTAGTCCCACTCGCATGTGCTAAGTCTCTCATACTTTCCTCACTTTCTTCATCTATAGAATGGGCATAATAGTGTTTACTTCATACTGTTTTTAAGTGTTTAAAAAAGACCTTTCCCGTGCATATTTTTTAATTTTGGTATAATTTTAAACTTACAGAAAAGTTGCAAGAGTAGTACAAAAAGTTCTCATATACCCTTTATCCAGACTTACCAATTTTTCAAAATCGCTCTTGACTTTTTAATTTTGATCGATATATAACAGTTCATCAAATTGATATAATGTGACATTCACACAAAGAATCTTCTAATGTTAAAAATTTCACTTGTTTGCCAAAATTTTGGTATTATAAAAACACAGTGATGGATATCTTTGCACAGTACTTCTTGTGCAATCTCTGGTTAATGCTTTGGATAAGATAATAGTAAGAAAATGATAAGCTGAAGTGTACGCACATTTAGATTTTTATGCATACTATCAGATTATATTTTAGATTATTTTTATCAGTTTATTACCACTTTTTATGTATTACTCATTTACTTTATATTCTTTTATTCTATCTCTGAATAAATAAATATAAAATTGCTTATATATAAACCATTTAAGATATGTGTATATATATGCCTTTATATATCTGAGTATATTTTATATATTGAGATATATAAATTATATACATAATTTATAGGATTTATAAATGACATAGATATATTTATGTATACATATATGTGTGTGTATATATGCACACACCATTTACAAGTAAGTTAGAGTTGGGTGCAGTGGCTTACACCTGTATCCCAGCATTTTGGGAGGGTTGCTTGAGCCCAGGAATTCAAGACTAGCCTGGGCAACACAGCAAGACCCTGCCTCTACAAAATAAATTTTTTTAAAAATTAGCTGTGTGTGGTGGCACCCACCTACAGTCCCAGCTCCTTTGGAAGCTGAGGTGGGAGGATTGCTTTTGCCCTGGAGTTTGAGGTTACCGTGAGCTATGTTTGGGCCACTGAACTCCAGCCTGGGCAACAGAGTGAGACCCTGTCTCAAAAAAAAAAAAAAAAAAAAAAAGAAAGAAAAGAAAGTTGGAGATTTTGTGTCTTTTTAATGCTAAATACTTTAGTGTGAATATCTTAAGAAACAAAGCTGTCCCCTTACATAACGTCGCAGTTTTTATAAGGATTAAACTGAGTAAACAGTGTAAAATACTTTGCAGTGTGCCCAGCGCCCTTGCAGGTGCCAGTAATTGTTAGCCCTGGTGACTGAGCTGTCTTCACTGGTCCTATGCTTCTAGCCTTCCCGGGTTGGTGGCAGTTCCCAAGCCTGCCTGCACTTTGCAATTCTCCAGCCCCACCCATGTTGACACCCCACGTCCCCTCCCAGGCAGCATGCTATGTCACTTGCTCCACGAGGCCCCTGTCATCTGTGTCCCTCCCTGCTCCCAGCAGGAAGGGGTCTGCAGTTAAGTCGGGCCTGTTTCTGGTCAAAAGCAACAGAGGCCCATTCAGGCTGGCTCTCCAAAGAGGTTAGAGTTCAAAGGCATCTGAGCAAAGGCACAGTGGCACCTGCTGTGGGGCAGGTGGGAGCCACAGCAGGGAGGTGGAGAGGAAGTGAGGCAGTAGCTTCTCCCCGCACCTCCCTCTGCCCACCCACCGCATGGTTTCTGCTACCTCCTGAACCCTCATGTGTGAGTCAGTTCTGCCTCTTACTAGCTTGTGTGATTTGGGGTGGGCTGCTTAATTCTTTTTGAGCCTCAGTTTCCTTTATGCCAATAAGGCTAAGAGTAAGAAAATAATAACAAAGACCTTAATGAATGCCACGCACTGCTCTAAGTGCTTTATATTTATTAGCTCAACTAACCATCACACCAACCTTCTGACAGAGGTGCTATTACTATCCCCATGTAGAGATGAGAGTGTGGAGGCACAGAGAGGCTAAGTCATTTGCCCGAGGTCACACAGCTAGAAAGTGGCAAAGGCAGGATTCAGGCTCAGGTTGTGTGGCTCGTGCACTTAAACAGCCATCTACTTGGAAGGGTTACTGAGAGGATTAAGCATGGATTATTATCTCATTTAAGGCACATTGCAGAGAGCATGGCTCATAATAAAGACTCAGAAATGTTAATAGTTATTATCCTATCTGCAGCATTAGTTTGCAGGTGACCCAAGTGGACTTCTCGGTCCCAGCCCTTGTCTCATAACCCTTCGTCCCAGCAACCACAACTCATGAGAGACGGTCATTTAAAAAGATCGCAGAGCTGGTCTTGAACTGCACTCACCTGGTACAGGAAATCGTCAGGGGTCAGGTGGCGCCAACCACAGCAGCTGCCCACTGGGAAGGGGCAGGTCATGGGCACTTGGCATCCTTAGGACATTCTTTCTCAGAACTTGCAGAGGAAAGTGTTCTGAGCGCTCGTGGCAATTAGCAGGGCCTGGTGGCGCCTGTAGCTGAGCCCAGGCTCTGTTCTGAACTCTGCTGCTGCCCTCAACCCCCTGTGACAAAGTCCTACCAATCTGTGTGACTCCTGCCTTCTCGCTGCTCCAGTGTGGGCCGTGGGCCAGCACAGCAGCATGGCCTGGGGCCTTGTTAGAAATGCAGAATCCCAGGCTGCGCCCCAGACCCCCTGAATCAGAGCGTGCATTTGCCCCAGACCCCCGGTGGCTCTTGCACGTGTTACTGTTGGAGCCACACTCACCACTCAATGCTGCTTCTGTTTGTGTAGCCTGTTTTTCTTTCTTTCTTTTCTGGCTGCCTGTGCCTCTTTCTCTTTCTGATCTAGGGCACACCACATACTTGTCGTATCAATAGACAGTGGGCTTTTACAGCCAGTTATAAACACTATCTAAGGAAAGGAGCTTCTCAGCTCGGTCCCAGGGCCCCAGTGGGACAGGGATTGAAGCCGGGCGGGGGTGGGGCCACGCAGCTCAGTTGATAGGGCTTCACGCCTGCTGAGAAAACGCAAGGTCCTGAGGCCACGGTGGCTCCACTGGCAGGGTCGGGTGCCAAAGGTCAGAAGTCCACCAGGGCTGCAGAACATGGAATTCGGGGGACATGGGGCGGTCAGAGGTGGGGATCCTCTTGGTAGAGCTTGTGGGCTCTAATAAGTCACTAGGGGTGGCCCAGCAGACACCCGGCAGAGATCACAGAGGCAGGGTTCCGGTCCTCAGGGAACAAGTCAAGGAGGAGCCTGGGGTCTCCAGGAAACTTCCGCCAGGGACTTGGGCCAGGAGGCTCCCTGGGATAGCTTTGAACAGAGCAGAAGCGTGGCTGCCAGGGGACTGGCGGTGGAATGATGCCTCGGGTCAAGGCTGGGGACAAGGTGGGGAGCCTGAGCCTGGGCCAGCCCTGGTGATGGCAGAGGTGGGCTCAGGTGCAGGACTGGGGACAGGAGGGGCAGGGAGCCAGCCACAGCTGCAGGCAGAGAGGCCTGTGGAATGCCTCACCTTTCCTGGCATGCGGGTGGCAAGGAGGTGTGGCAGATTCCAGAGGGCTTTCCCAGCAGAGGTCAGGACACTGCCCTCGCCAGCCCTGGCTCACCTGTGGGCAGCATTTCAGCGTAGCAGGGACCTTGCCCCGACACATTCCTGAGATAATGCCCCCCTCCCCCACCAGCCAGCCCGAAGACAGTCCATCAGCGTGAGCGAGGCTGCGATGCCCTCCCCGGGTTCATTCCAGCTCGTTTGATGTTGGTATGTATGTCTGTGTAACATGACTGAAGAACGAGTCATTAGTGAGCTGTCCAAAGTCCCTTTGGGAACATTCCAGGAAAATAAACCAATATTCCATCAAAGCCACAAATAGCTTCTTTTTTTTTTTTTTCCATTCCTTCAAAGCAGGGTTTCTGTGTGGTCCACAGACCTCCTGCTCTAGACTCCCCCAAGGAGCTTATAAAATAAAACTCAGATTCCTGGGCCCTCACTTTATACCTACTGCATCATCATCTCGGTGGGGAATCTGCCTTTTTTTTTTTTTTTTTTTGAGACAGAGTCTCACTTTGTTACCCAGGCTAGAGTGAGGCCATGGCATCAGCGTAGCTCACAGCAACCTCAAACTCCTGGGCTCAAGCGATCCTATTGCCTCAGCCTCCTGAGTAGCTGGGACTACAGGCATGCACCACCATGCCCGGCTAATTTTTTATATATATATTAGTTGGCCAATTAATTTCTTTCTATTTATAGTAGAGATGGGGTCTCACTCTTGCTCAGGCTGGTTTCGAACTCCTGACCTCAAGCAATCCACCCGCCTTGGCCTCCCAGAGTGCTAGAATTACAGGCGTGAGCCACCACGCCTGGCCAAATCTGGATTTTTAATACACTGCCCCAGTGATCCTAGGGGCAGTGTATTAAAAACTCTCACTTGAAAACCTCTCACTTTCCTCCCTGCTTCCCTGCTCTCGGGTTCTCTCTTCCCTTTGCATAAGCCTTAGTGCCCTCGCCTGCTGACCCTTCCCTCCCTGTACCGCCACCCCAGCCAACTCCGGCTAAGTGGCCACCTCTTCCTGGAAGCCTTCCTGGCATCTTCATCCCACCTTGTGTAGGGCCTTCTGTGCACCCTTCTGAATCTACCACGCAGCAGTTGTGTCTCCCTGTCTGACAGCTCCAGGGAATGGCGAGGCGTCCTGTCCGGTCCCCTCCCCGGGCCCAGCACGGAGTTTGCCCGTGATCGGTACTGATACATGATGAACACGGGGGAAGGGACTTAAGCAGCAAAGGGAAAGCCACAGAGTAGGGGCGGCGAATGGATGCTTCCCAGGAAGAAGCTGCCGCCTTCTGACTCTTCTCCTGGTCAGGCTGAACTCCTAGGTCAAGTTTGGGGCCCCGGGGGAAACGCTAGACCAGGGAGAGGCCAGGGCTGTGACTGGCAGTGGCACGGTCCACCTGCTCCGGGCCCAGGTGTTGCCAGCGGAAGCACAGCGACCTGTCTGTCGCCGACGACCCCAGGGCTTGTGATTCCTCCTGCTGTAGAGAAACAGACTAAAGGACAGTTTTCCAGCCCCAGGCCTGACCCCAAACCCAGGGCAGCTGGAATGCCCCGGCCTCCCTCCTTTCAGGCAGGAGGAGTTAGAGAATAGAACCACTGGACCATGAAACGCCCAGGAGTCCTTTCCCCCAGCGCTTCTCAGAGTTTGCCACCCTGATTTTCCTGCGAGGCTTTCGCTATTGCCACTTGCCAAACCAGCGAGTGTTGACCCAACAGAAACCAAACAAAGCCAGCAGCAGCCCTAGACAGACCGTCTTCATCGACTTCATCGTGTCTGTCGGCAAAGGGACAGCCAGGTGCCCCCCGGGGGACTGCAAGGACGCTGCCCATCACCGAGCTCTGAAAAACAAAATGCGTTTCCGTATTCCTAACAGCTTGAGCTCCAGAAACCTGCTTTACCAGTCCCGGTGCCTCCCGGAGCCGGCTCAGTGTCTGCGTGCATCTGGGGGCCTGTGGGGACTGGCTGGGAACAGAGTGGCTTTGGGACTCTAAGGTCAGCCCGGACTGCTGTGAGGGCCCAGGAGGTCAGGGTGAGGGCGGTCTGCCCTCTCAGCCCCTAGCAGGCTCAGAACCTTCCCGGGCACCTTGGAAAGCAAGGACCGGCCGAGTTTGGGCCAGCAGGGCAGGCAGGGCGGCCGAGGGCTTCTCGAGTTGGTGAAAGGGACACCCCGCTTTCCTTCAGCGTCCACTGTGTCACAACCCTTCCAGCAGCGTTAGCTGTGAAGCCATGGAGGGAGTCGGACTTTGTGAGATTTTAGGCAATTACGGGGTTTCTTTCATGCTTTTTATGTGAAGATGTTATTTCTGAACCCACTCCCTGTCCCTTCCCTTCTCCCCAAATTACACTTGATTTGCCTCCAGGGGGGAGCCGGTACGATGTCATCATTTGGTTACGATTTTATATTCAAACAGTAATCAAGTGACGATAAAGTTCACAAATCTCGTTGGGGGCTGCGGAAACCTCAGCCGGCAGTAGCGACAGCCGCGACCGACCGACCGAGGGGGTTTTACCTACATTTGCTTGTTCCCTTGTCCTCACCTTCCAGAGGAGGCAGCTGAGGAGGCTGAGGTTGGGGAACTCACCAAGGTCACCCAGGAAGTTGGCAAGAGGGCTGGGGCTTCAGTCGGGAGCTCTCTTGGCGCTCGCCAGTGCTGCATGGTGTCTTCAAAGGTAGCTGGCGCGTGTCGATGGCACGTCACTAACGCTCGTCGTGTCCCCTGCCCTTTTCTCGGAGCATTTGTCTGCGTGTCCTGATCTGGGAATTAGTCAAGCTCTCGCACTCTCCTGGGTGCATCGGCTGGAATTCGGGCGCTGGAGGAAGTTGCTGCCTCCTTCCTGGAGCCCACGGCCGGGTCCCACAGACCTGCTCTGTAGGGCGGTGAGGACAGGGGGTGTGGCCCGGGGGTGAGGGCAGCCTGGCCGGGGCATGCAGGGCAGGCAGGGTGGCGGCGACCCACCCGGCACATGCTCCCAGGCACGGAACCCAGGCGTCCCCCTGCCAGGGCCTCCTCTCCCGTTTCCTCTTTGCCTCCTGGCCTCCTAGGATCTGGAGCTGTTTGGGAATGTGAGCACAGAGGCCTTGTCAAGAAAGAAAGAGTCCCACTGTCCAGCATTCCCCGCATCCCAGCTCACTGGAGAGATAAAAAGGCCAGATTATGTGGGGGGGGAGGAGAGACCAGGGCACCAGGACAGTTCAGACCTAATTGCTAATGGCTCCTGGAATATGTTCTCCCAAATGTCCCTGATTTCCTTCAGAGGCACTGGCTGCCCTTGTGAGGGGCTGGACCGCGTTGGATGATGCATTATCAGTGCAAGGCAGTGGCCCGATGACGTCATGACAACCCTCGCTCTCTGAGGACACGTTCAGGGGCAGGAATGCGGCGCTGGGGAGGGCCCAGGGCTCGGTAGGCAGCACAGCCCGGCTTTTATTGCGTCACCCTGGCTTTATTGGCCCTTTGTTCCTTTTCTCTTTGACAAAGGATTATTTTTTTTAACTTTCTGATTAGAAATCGATAGTTGAGGCCTGCTAGTCACCTCTTTGGCTTGGCGTACAGACCAAGGAGAGCCCACGGCACTTAGTCTCTGTTTGCAAGTGTCCTCTCAGCCCAGAAGTCCAGAAATGTAGTCGGCCCCTCATTTTTTTTTATTAGATTGTTATTCAGGGTAGTTCCTACAGTAATCACAATAATAAAGGTTCTGAGGTTTATTACACAGATATTTTTCCTGTTCACTTTTTAAAAACTTATTTATTTTTAATTATGGTAAAATATACATGACATTTTAACCACTTTTTTTTTTAATTAATTTTTTTTTTTTTTTTGAGACAGTCTCGCTTTGTTGCCCAGGCTAGAGTGAGTGCCGTGGCGTCAGCCTAGCTCACAGCAACCTCAAATTCCTGGGTTCAAGCGATCCTCTTGCCTCAGCCTCCCAAGCAGCTGGGACTACAGGCATGCGCCACCATGCCTGGCTAATTTTTTCTGTATATATTAGTTGGCCAATTAATTTCTTTCTATTCATAGTAGAGACGGGGTCTCGCTCTTGCTCAGGCTGGTTTTGAACTCCTGACCTTGAGCGATCCTCATGCCTCGGCCTCCCAGAGTGCTAGGATTACAGGCGTGAGCCACCGCGCCCGGCCTATTTTAAAACCACTTTTAAATGTCCAGTTCAGTGGCATTAAGTGCATTCTTAGTATCATGCAAGCACCACAATCATCCATCTCCAGGACTCTTTTCGTCTTGCAAAACTGAAACTGTATAGCCATTAAACAGGAATTCCCCACCCCCAACCCCTAGCAACCACTATTCTACTTTCTGTCTCTAGCTATGATTTTGACTGCTCTAAGTACTTAATATAAGTGAGATCTTAACTGTTTGTCTTTTTGTGACTGGCTATTTGAGTTAGGATCCTATCCTCAAAGTTCATTCGTGTTGTAGCATGTAACGACAGTTTTTACCTTTTTAAGGCTGAATCATATTCCGTGGTGTGGGTAGACCACATTCTGCTCATCCATTCATCCATCAGTGGCCACTGGGGTTGTTTCCACATTTTGACCAGCGTGAGTGACGCTGCTGTGATCCTGGATGTGCTGATATCTCTTCAAGACCCTGTTTTGCTGGATCAAATGGTAACTCTCTTTTTAGGTTTTTGAGGACCTGCCCTGCTGTTTTCCACAGTGGCTGTGCTATTTTCCATTCCCCACCAGGAGTACACAAGGGTTCCAGTTTCTCCACATCCTCTCACAAACGCTAATTTTTGTTTTTGTTTTTTCCAATAGTCGCCAACACGAGGGGTGTGAATTACTATCTCATTGTGGTTTTGATTGCATTTCCCTAATAATTAGTGACGGTGAGCATCTGTACCTACACCTTTTTAAAAAGCCACTTCCTCCCGTCATTTCAAAGCCAGAGAGCAATAGAGTGTGATGTTCAAGGAGCTGCTGCATCTTAGAAGCCAAATCCTGTCTTGTCCCCTTCGTAACTCTGTGACTTTGAGTCAGCTCTGACAGCTCGCTGTGCTTCAGTCCCCCATCCTTAAAATGCAATAAGTGATTTGATCTCATCGGGTTACCAGGAGACACAGTGAATTAATACAGAGAAGTCCCACAGCATGGTTCGTGACTCTCCGTGTGTTTGATAAGTGTTGGACATCGGTACTACCAGTGGACAGTAGAATCTGGTGCCTTCCATTCTCTGGGGATGGTTTTCTTCTCTGCCTTGTCTTTTCCAAGTGGGGCAAAGGCCTTGGGAGGTTGAAGTGAGATGGCGGCTGGAACCTGGTGGGTTTTCACACCCCAAGGGTGGCCATGTCAGGGGAAGAAGATCAGGGCC
The DNA here is from genome assembly GCF_040939455.1 of Microcebus murinus. Classification (NCBI taxonomy): domain Eukaryota; kingdom Metazoa; phylum Chordata; class Mammalia; order Primates; family Cheirogaleidae; genus Microcebus; species Microcebus murinus. Next base: position 31,416,950 of record NC_134124.1, read on the forward strand.
AGCCTCTGTGTCCCTTCCGAAACTTGGTAGGTGTGTCTTATTTGGAGAGTGAATGTCTCTAGAGCTGGTAGCCGGAAGAGGGGAACGAGGCCTGGGGAAGGAGTGGAAAGTTAGCTAGCTGCTCCCTCAGCCAGTAACGGTTAGAGCAAGTGACCCTCTGGGTGATGAATGGCTCCTAATTGCATTAAGTCACAGCTGTCAGCTAAGGGTTTATGTTGCTATGTGTGTTACCACAGGGGACTGCACCCTGTGGGCTTGGATGACTGTCCTGGGGCCCCAGTGCCATGAGTCTCAGCACATGGGCCTCCACAGAGTGCCCCATCTGGTAGGACGCCATCCTCATCCCAGAGAGAGCAGGGTTTCCGTGTCACTGCGGTTAATTCCAGGACCACCAGCAGGACCCTGTGCTGCACCTTCCCTTTTGCTTCCCAGAGCAGATTTCCGACGCGGTCACTCTGCCCTAGGGAAGCTGTCATGGGAGAAAGACATCTCCATCTCTGATCCTTCCTTAAATCCTAACCCAGTTTCCTTAGCAAGGCAGGAAGAGCGGATGTACTGAAGGGAGGGAGAACTTCCTCCTCTTCCCACCGTCACCCGGTTCACTTCCTTCCCAGGGCCCAGCTTACAAGTCAGTTCCTGAAGAAATCATTTCCCACCTCCATGAATGGGGCCAGGTTCAGTGTTTATATTGTCTCATAGTGCAGTACTTTTCCTTTGAATCGATTGTTCAGTGTAATTAGTTAATACCTCATGTTGTTTCTGGATAATGTTAGCCCAGGACTTTTCTAGACCAGCAGTTCTCAAAGTGTGGTCCCTGGAAGTCCCTGCAATCCTCTCAGGAGACCTACAAGGTCAAAACTCCATAATAATACTAAGAAGTTTTTTGCCTTTTTACTTGCAACCTCATGAGAGTCCAGAGACTACATGGCATGTGAGTTTGCAACACACAGATATAAAAGCACCTCTTTGGACTCAGCTGTCTTTTGTTAAGCCACCCATTAAGAAGATTGGCAAAGATGTAAAATAATGCCACTTTCTCACTAATTTGGGTGGGGGTGCATTGGAAAATATTTTATTTTTTATCTTTTTTATCTTTTTTTTTTTTTGAGACAAGAGTCTCACTTTGTTGCCAGGACTAGAGTGCTATGGCATCAGCCTAGCTCACAGCAACCTCAAACTCCTGGGCACAAGCAATCCTTCTGCTTCAGCCTCCCGTGTAGCTGGGACTACAGGCATGCACCATCATGCCCGGCTAATTTTTTCTATATATATTAGTTAGCCAATTAATTTCTTTCTATTTATAGTAGGGACGGGGATCTAGCTCTTGCTCAGGCTGGTCTCGAAATCCTGACCTCGAGCAGTCCGCCCGCCTCAGCCTCCCAGAGTGCTAGGATTACAGGTGTGAGCCACCGCTCCCAGCCTGGAAAATATTTTAAAAGTTTGAGAACTGCTGTCCTCCTAGAAAAGAGGTCAGAAACTTTGTCTAGGACTAGACAGTAAATATTTTAAGCTTTGTGGACAATGCCATGTTTGTCTTAGCTATTCAACTCTGTAGAATGAAAGCAGCCATAGATAATTTATTAGCAAGTGAGCATAGCTGTGTCTCAATAAAACTTTATTTACAGCAACAGGCAGGCCATAGCTTGCCAAAGTTGAGTTTAACATAACTGTAGGTGAGATGCTACAGAAAAAAAAGATCAATGAACATGAAGTCAGGACAATAGAAAGTAAACTGAAGCAAAGAAAGAGAAAAAGCTGAAAAAATAGAGTCAGAACCTTAGTGATTTATGGGACATTATTAAGTAGTCTAAGAAATGTGTATTTGCATTCCTAAAAGGAAAGGAGAAAGATTGAGGAAGAAAATATATTTGAAGACATATGGCTGAAAAATTCCAAAGTTGATAAAACCCTGCTCTAGACGATACGCTTTAAGAGGGTAGGAACCACATTATCTTGTAAATTGCTTTATCACTAGCACTTAGCACAGGCCTGCTGCTTAGTTTGATCATTTTAATAGAAATAATTTTTAGCTGCTGGTAGTACAGGTCAAAAATAATTTCTGATAGATATTACTTGTTTGTCACATAAAGAAAAAGTCCAGAGACAGGCCAGGCAGGGCCAGGGTGGTGGCACCACAATGTCATCAGGGACCCAAGTTCTGTATGCCTTTCTGCTCTGCCATTCTTAGCACATGACTTCTATCCTTAAACTCACCTCATGGCCTAACAAAGCTGGGCGCAGTGGCTCACGCCTGTAATCCTAGCACTCTGGGAGGCTGAGGCGGGCGGATTGCTCGAGGTCAGGAGTTCGAAACCAGCCTGAGCAAGAGCGAGACCCCGTCTCTACTATAAATAGAAAGAAATTAATTGGCCAACTAATATATATATAAAATTAGCCGGGCATGGTGGTGCATGCCTGTAGTCCCAGCTACTCGGGAGGCTGAGGCAGCAGGATTGCTTGAGCCCAGGAGTTTGAGGTTGCTGTGAGCTAGGCTGATGCCACGGCACTCACTCTAGCCTGGGCAACAAGCGAGACTCTGTCTCAAAAAAAAAAAAAAAAAAACAAGCCTCAAGAAGATTAAGCTGATCAGCCAGTTAGTTAACTGCCCATCAGAACAAAATTTAAGGTTCTTTAAAGAAATAATGCAACATTTAGATTATCAACAACTTAGTTTAGGCCAGGCACAGTGGCTCACGCCTGTAATCCTAACACTTGGGAGGCCGCGGGTGGATTGCTCAAGGTCAGGAGTTCGAAACCAGCCTGAGCAAGAGCGAGACCCCGTCTCTACTATAAATAGAAAGAAAATTAATTGGCCAACTAATATATATAGAAAAAATTAGCTGGGCATGGTGGCGCCTGCCTGTATTCCCAGCTACTCGGGAGGCTGAGGCAGAAGGATCGCTTGAGCCCAGGAGTTTGAGGTTGCTGTGCCACGGCACTCACTCTAGCCTGGGCAACAAAGCAAGACTCTCTCTAAAAAAAAAAAAAAAAAAAACACAACTTAGTTTACCTATTGTCTAGCACTGACTAGAAAAGGTACTTACTTGGCTTATAAAGACAGACACTCGATAGAAACAGACCCAGAGATGGCAGAGATATTGGAATTAGCTGAAGATGACTTTAAAACAATTATTATGGATATGTTTAAGGACTTAAAGGAGAAGAAATCAGTAGGGAAGTGGCATAAAATAAATTCTAGATGGAAATTACAATACCTGAAATGAAAAATTTGCTAGTTGAATTTGATATAACAGTAGATGACATGCTACAGAAGAAAAACATCAATGAACATGATGTCAGGACAATAGGAAAGTATCCAAACTGAAGCAAAGAAAGAAAAAAAGCTGAAAAAAAAGGTCAGAAAACTCAGCAATTTATGGGACATTATCAAGTAGTCCCATAAATGTATATTTGCATTCCCAAAAGGAAAGGAGAAAGAGAGATTGGGGAAGAAAATATATTTGAAGATACATGGCTGAAAAATTCCAAAGATGAAGAAAATATCAACTGACAGACCCAAGAAGCTCAGCAAACACAGGATAACTATGTGGAAAACCACACCTAGACCCATCATAATCAAATTGCTGAAAACAAAAGATGAGGAAATCTTAAAATCATCTAGAGAATAGCATACAAGGGAACAATAAGAGTTACATAAGGAGAACAATAACAATACTGCTGATTTCTCAGCAGAAACAATGCAAGCCAAAATATAATTGAATTATATCTCTAAGGTGCTGAAAAGTACTGTCAACCTACAATTCTATATCCAACCAAAAATGTCCTGAAAAAATAAAGGTAAAATCTAAACATTTTCCGATAAAAGCTGAGAGAAAGCATCACCAGCAGAGTTACACAGTAAGAAAGGTTAAAAGAAATTCTTCAGGCTGTGGGAAAATGATATCAGGTGGAAACTTAGATCTACGTGACAAATTAAGAGCTACAGAAATATAAAAATCTTTTAAAAATGTCTTCAGGCCGGTCGCAGTGGCTCACGCCTGTAATCCTAGTACTGTGGGAGGCCGGGGCAGGCGGATTGCTTGAGGTCAGGAGTTCGAAACCAGCCTGAGCAAGAGCGAGACCCCATCTCTATTACAAATAGAAATTAATTGGCCAACTAATATATATAGAAAAAATTAGCCGGGCATCGTGGGGTGTGCCTTTAGTCCCAGCTTCCCAGGAGGCTGAGGCAGAAGGATTGCTTGAGCCCAGGAGATTGAGGTTGCTGTGAGCTAGGCTGACGCCATGGCACTCACTCTAGCCTGGGCAACGAAGCAAGACTCTGTCTCAAAAAAATAAAAATAAATAAATAAAAATAAAATGTCTTCATTTCTTTGAAAGATAATTGACTATTCAGAGCAAATATCATAATGGTACACTGTGGATGAATTTTTTTAAAAAGCAGAAAAGGAAGAAAAAAGGATCAAGAAATAGATGAGACAAATAGAAAACAAATGACAAGTTGGTAGACTTAAATCCAACTTTAGCAATAATTCATTAAAAGTAAATGCACTAAACACTTTAATTAAAAAAGTAGAAAAACAAAAAAAGACCAAGACTCAAGTGTATAGACTGCCTATAAGAGATTTATTTTAAATATAAATACACAGGTAGGTTAAAAGTAAAAGAATAGGAAAGATATACCATACAAACACTAATCAAAAGGAAACTGGGGGCGGAGCAAGATGGCGGACGAATAACACCGCCAGACAGAGGGTCTCTACAGAAAAGACCAATTCTAGCAGAAACTAGAGGAAAGAAGCAAGAAGACGAGCATACAGCAGACAAGGGCCGGAAGGAGGGGTACCTGAGACCCCGGGAGACTCCACGGGAGGAGGCTGCGGAGGAGAACTGGAGGCTGAGACCACCGGAGCAGCCCGGAGACCAGCGGCAAGGGTAGGTGGAATTGCTGTTTCCCCTCCCCTGCATTCGGGACTGCTGGCGGGCTCCCCAGTGGGTGGAGAGACCTGCGGACATCAGCCCAGAGACTGCCGCCGCTTGCCAACGGTGAGCCTGTAGCAGACGTGGCACCAGGTTCCCAACTTCCTCCGGGCACCTCCGTGTGCACGGACCCGAGCCGCGCGGCAGGCGCCATATTGCCTCCTCCTCCCCTCCGCCGACCCTACCCGCGGCTGCCCAGAGAGACAATACAGCCACCAGCCGGAGGCACCTCCAGGGAACCGGACCTTCCCGTTTGGGACCCCGCCCGCCCTCCCAGGTGCTGCTGGCACCGTGTTCCCAGGAAAACGGTGCCGACTCAGAGGCTGAGAGACATAGACCCAGCTTGGGCTCCCTGTGGGTGAATTAGGACCGGAAATCCTCTCCCTGGTGGGAATACAGTTTGAACTCTGGGACCCAGAGGTCGGACCTGCAGACCAGATCCCCTGCACCGAGGGCTAGCATTGCCCCGGGCACAGAAGGATTATACGCGAACAGCCTACTGAGGGCTGTGTGCCTCCAGGGGCGGATCGGCGTCCTAGAGGGCAACCCTCCTCCCAGGAGGAGGCCGTGCGCCCAACCCAGGTGGCGTTCCTGTGCAGGGAACCTCCCCGCCGGCACCACAGTCCGGGGAGGCCTGGTGGCTTGTGGTCTGGCCTGCTGGCAGAGGCCCAGGAGTAGCTGCAGAGTTGGGGAGGGTGGAAAGAAGCGAGGCCTGCTGCAGACTGCGGGTCTCAGACAGCCCCACCCCCACCTCCAGACTTTCTGGCTGAGCGGGACCATTCCAGCCCTGCCCTGACAGCTTTCCCTGTAAGCTGAGAACAGAACTTTGACCCCTGCTAACGGCCTGAGGGCAGGCTTACCCAACCCAGCTCCGCCCAGAACGAGAGCTGATAACAGGACTCAAAATCAACACCATAGCCTGTTCCTCCAAGCAAACGCCACCTACTGACAGGGGCGGCATCTTGCACAGCCTTTCCACGGCATCCACTGACTCAATATACAGGGAGTGGTCCAATTTCACCCACAGGCACCACCTAACGCCTCAGAAACTAAACAAGGTGTGTGAATACCCAAACAATAACCTAAGGAAAGAAACAACAACTGATCGACATGGGAAGAAGTCAGCGAAAGAACTCAGGAAATATGAAGAACCAAACGGAAAACACACCCCCAAGGAGGAGCACCAGCCCCCTAGAAACGGACACCGACCAAAATCAGGCAACCAATATGACAGAAAAGGAATTTCGTATGTGGATCATAAGAACACTCACCCAGCTGCAACAACAACTCAATAACCAACACCAAGAAAACACAAAAAACCTCCAAGAAATGGAACAAAGGTTCAACAAAGAGATTGACACAGTGAAGAAAACTTTAACCGAAGTCCTGGAGATGAAGAATCAACTCAGAGAACTACAAAATACTGTGGAAAGTCTCAAGAACAGGGTAGATCAAGCAGAAGAAAGAATCTCAGAGCTTGAAGATAACACCTTCCAATTAAATAAATCAATCACAGAAATACAGCAGAGAAACAAGAGAAAAGACCAAAGCCTACAAGAGCTGTGGGATTATGTGAAAAAACCTAACGTGAGGGTCATAGGTTTAGCCGAAGGGGAGGAAGACAACACTCAAGGGCTGGACAAGCTTTTTGAAGATATAATAGAGGAAAATTTCCCAGGCCTTGCTCAAAATCTTGATATACAAGTTCAAGAAGCCCAGAGGACCCCTGGGAGATTCAATGCAAACAGGAAGACGTCACGACATGCAGTCATCAGACTGACCAAAGTATCAACTAAAGAGGCCCTTCTAAGAGCTGTAAGACAAAAGAAGCAAGTGACATACAAGGGAAAGCCAATTCGAATAACATCAGACTTCTCTAATGAAACTTTACAAGCAAGGAGAGACTGGGGCCCCATTCTCACTCTTTTGAAACAAAACAATGCCCAGCCTAGAATATTATTCCCTGCAAAACTAAGCTTCATATATGAAGGAGAAATAAAAACATTCGCAGACAAGCAAAGGCTCAGAGAATTCACCAAGACAAGACCAGCCCTACAAGAAGTACTTAAAACAGCGTTACGCACGGAACATCATAATAATAATCCACGGATATAAAAATAACCAAAACCCAAAGATATTAAAGGCCAGATATTACAATGGCTCAAGACAGAAATCATAGCAACAACATCCAACCCAACAGAATGATCAGTAATCTACCTTACCTATCAGTTCTCTCAATAAATGTGAATGGCTTAAACTCTCCACTCAAGAGACATAGGCTGGCTGAATGGATAAGAAAATACAGGCCAAGTATATGCTGTCTTCAGGAAACACATTTAACCTGCAAGGATGCACATAGACTAAAAATAAAAGGGTGGAGATCAATATTCCAAGCAAATAGAAGCCAAAAGAAGGCTGGTGTGGCAGTTCTAATTTCAGACGATTTAGTTTTTAAACCAACAAAAGTAGTAAAAGACAAAGAGGGTCATTATATAATGGTGAAGGGCACAGTCCAACAAGAGGAGATAACAATTTTAAATATATATGCACCCAACTTAGGTGCACCCAGATTCATAAAGCAAACCTTACTGGAGCTAAGCAAATGGATTAATAGCAACTCCATAATCGCCGGAGATTTCAACACCCCACTGACGGCACGAGACAGATCCTCCAAACAGAAAATTAATAAAGAAATAATGGACTTAAACAAAACTCTAGAACAATTGGGTCTGACAGACATCTACAGAACATTCTACCCAAAATCCACTGAATATACGTTCTTCTCATCAGCTCACGGGACATTCTCTAAGATTGACCATATCCTAGGACACAAAGAAAATCTCAAGAAATTTAAAAAAATAGAAATCATACCATGTACTTTCTCAGATCACAGTGGAATAAAACTAGAAATCAACCCTAACAGAAACTCACATTTCTACACAAAAACGTGGAAATTAAACAACCTCCTACTAAATGATTACTTCGTAAATGAAGAAATCAAGACGGAAATAAAAAACTTCTATGAAGAAAACGACAATGGAGAGACAAGTTATCAACTCCTCTGGGACACAGCTAAAGCAGTTCTGAGAGGAAAGTTTATCTCCATAAATGCCTATAACCAAAAGGCAAGAAGATCACAAATAGACAATCTAATGAAACGACTCAAAGAGCTGGAAAAAGAAGAACAGACCAACCCCAAACCCAGCAGAAGAAGTGAAATCAACAAGATCAAATCAGAACTAAACGAAATTGAAAACAGGAAAGCTATTCAGGAGATTAATAAAACAAAAAGTTGGTTCTTTGAAAAAATAAACAAAATTGACACGCCATTGGCTAAGCTAACGAAAAGCAGAAAAGAGAAATCTCTAATAAGCTCCATCAGGAATGAAAAAGGAGATATCACAACTGATCCCAAAGAGATACAAGATACAATTTATGAATACTACAAAAATCTTTATGCACACAAACTGGAAAATGTGGAGGAAATGGACAAATTTCTAGAAACACACAGCCTCCCTAGGCTCAACCAGGAAGAAATAGATTCCCTGAACAGACCAATCTCAACAGCTGAAATAGAAACAGCAATTAAAAATCTCCCTAAAAAGAAAAGTCCCGGTCCAGATGGCTTCACACCTGAATTTTACCATACTTACAAAGAAGAACTAGTACCTATCTTGCAGAAACTATTCCACAACATCGAGAAGAACGGAAACCTCCCCGACACCTTTTATGAAGCGAATATTACTCTGATACCAAAACCAGGAAAGGATGCAACAAAAAAAGAAAACTACAGACCAATATCCCTAATGAATATAGATGCAAAAATTTTCAACAAAATCTTAGCTAACCGAATCCAGACACTTATCAAAAAAATAATCCACCACGACCAAGTGGGCTTCATCCCAGGGATGCAGGGATGGTTCAACATACGTAAATCTATAAATGCAATTCACCACATCAACAGAAGCAAAAACAAAGACCACATGATTCTTTCAATAGATGCAGAAAAAGCTTTTGACAAAATTCAACACCCTTTCATGATACGAACACTTAAGAAAATAGGCATAGAAGGGACATACCTAAAAATGATACAAGCCATATATGACAGACCCGTAGCCAACATCATACTGAATGGGGAAAGACTGAAATCATTCCCACTTAGAACTGGAACCAGACAAGGCTGCCCACTATCTCCACTTCTATTCAACATAGTGCTGGAAGTCTTGGCTACAGCAATCAGACAGGAAAATGGAATCAAAGGTATCCAAATAGGGGCAGAAGAGATCAAACTTTCACTGTTTGCTGATGATATGATATTGTATCTAGAAAACCCCAAGGATTCAACCAAGAAACTCCTGGAACTGATCAATGAATTTAGTAAGGTCTCAGGATACAAAATTAATACACAGAAATCAGAGGCATTCATATACGCCAACAACAATCTAATTGAGAACCAAATCAAAGACTCAATTCCCTTCACAATAGCAACAAAGAAATTAAAGTACCTAGGAATATATTTAACCAAAGAGGTAAAAGACCTCTACAGGGAGAACTATGAAACACTGAGGAAGGAAATAGCAGAGGATGTAAACAGATGGAAATCCATACCATGCTCGTGGATCGGCAGACTCAATATCGTCAAAATGTCTATACTACCCAAACTGATCTACAGATTCAATGCAATACCTATTAAAATCCCATCAGCATTCTTCACAGATATAGAAAAAATAATTTTACGCTTCGTATGGAACCAAAGAAGACCCCGAATATCAAGAGCAATTCTAGGCAACAAAAACAAAATGGGAGGCATTAATATGCCAGATATTAAACTATACTACAAAGCTGTAGTAATTAAAACAATATGGTATTGGCACAAAAACAGGAATATTGACCAGTGGAACAGATGTGAGAATCCTGATATAAAACCATCCTCATATAGCCGTCTCATCTTTGACAAAGCAGACAAAAACATACGCTGGGGAAAAGAATCCCTCTTCAATAAATGGTGCTGGGAAAACTGGATAGCCACCTGTAGAAGGCTAAAACAGGACCCACACCTTTCACCTCTCACAAAAACCAACTCACGCTGGATAACAGACTTAAACCTAAGATATGAAACTATTAGAACTCTAGAGGAAAAAGTTGGAAACACTCTCCTAGACATCGGCCTGGGCAAAGAGTTTATGAAGAAGTCCCCAAAGGCAATCACAGCAGCAACAAAAATAAATAAATGGGACATGATCAAACTACAAAGCTTCTGCACAGCCAAAGAAATAGTCATGAAAGTAAACAGACAACCTACAGAATGGGAGAAAATTTTTGCATCCTATGCATCCGATAAGGGACTGATAACTAGAATATACTTAGAACTCACGAAAATTAGGAAGAAAAAATCAAATAACCCCATTAAAAAGTGGGCAAAGGACTTGAACAGAAATTTTTCTAAAGAAGACAGAAGAATGGCCAACAAACATATGAAGAAATGCTCAACATCTCTAATCATCAGGGAAATGCAAATCAAAACCACAATGAGATATCACTTAACCCCAGTGAGAATGGCCTTTATCAAAAAATCTCCAAACAATAAATGCTGGCGTGGTTGCGGAGAGAGAGGAACACTCCTACACTGCTGGTGGGACTGCAAACTAGTTCAACCTCTGTGGAAAGCAATATGGAGATACCTTAAAGCGATACAAGTGAATCTACCATTTGATCCAGCAATCCCATTGCTGGGCATCTACCCAAATGATCCAGTGACACTCTACAAAAAAGACACCTGCACTCGAATGTTTATAGCAGCACAATTCATAATTGCAAGGCTGTGGAAACAGCCCAAGTGCCCATCAATCAAAGAATGGATTAATAAAATGTGGTATATGTACACCATGGAGTACTATTCAGCTCTAAGAAACAATGGTGATATAGCACACCTTATATTTTCCTGGTTAGAGCTGGAACCCATACTACTAAGTGAAGTATCCCAAGAATGGAAAAACAAGCACCAGATATATTCTCCAGCAAACTGGTATTAACTGAGTAGCACCTAAGTGGACACATAGGTGCTACAGTAATAGGGTATTGGGCAGGTGGGAGGGGGGAGGGGGGCGGGTATATACATACATAGTGAGTGAGATGTGCACCATCTGGGGGATGGTCATGATGGAGACTCAGACTTTTGGGGGGAGGGGGGGAAATGGGCATTTATTGAAACCTTAAAATCTATACCCCCATAATATGCCAAAATAAAAAAAAAATAATTAAAAAAAAAAAAAAAGAAAAGCAAAGGAAGGAAAAAAAAAAAAAAAAAAAAAAAAAAGGAAACTGGAATGGCTATCATAATGTCATACAAAGAGAAAGTGTTTATAAAAATAGGCTGATTCATCAAAAAGACATAACAGCCCTAAATGCATAGACACCTAGTAGCTGTGTTCAAGTGCATGAGTAAGTGACCGGATCCATTAGAGCAAGCTTTGAAGCTCTTCGGAGGGGGCAGGACGAAGGAAGCCATTTCCTCATTCCATCCCAATCTCCTTTGAGTCAGCGGCAAACAGAAGTGGGCAGAGAAGGAGGCTGGACTCCATGGCCTCATTCCGTGCTCAGCACTGAGACCACGTGTGCCTCCTCGTGTCTCTGAGAGGGCAGGCCCTGGCGCCCTCTGACCCTGGGCAGGAGCCCTTACAAGCAGTTCCTATAGGTACTCTACCCCCAGCTCTTCTTGCCAGGAAGAGAGTTTTCTGGAACTTTCCATGCTCACATGGGATACCACTCAGGACTTAGGGTCATGTTCGTGAGGCTGGAGAGGGCTGGGGTCCTGGAATGATGGGTGGGATGTGTGTTGGTCACCAGGTGTCCCAGGACACAGGAGAAGGTGGCAGTGTCTGCCCTTGGTCTGGGGCCTGCCATTCAGATGCTGAAAGGAGCTGAGTCAGCACCAGGTGGGGCAGGGGCAGGGGGGAGGGGAATTTTTAAGCAGTAATGAAAAGTTGCCCGGAAGAGGAGGAGGAGAAGGAGAAGAAGGTTCCCGGATAGGGCGTGTCTGGTTGGCAAAGAATTCCATTGTTTTCACGCAGTCCCATTTGCACTGACAATCCATGTGAGCAATGATTTCTTTTTCTTTTTACTTTTTAAAAAATTGTGGCAAAACATATATAATACAAAACTTACCATCTTAACCATTTTCAAGGGTACAGTTGCGTGGCACTTAGTACATTCACATTGTTGTGGAACCATCACCCCATCCATCTCCAGAACATTCCATCTTCCTAAATTAAGCTCTGCACCCATTATACAATGCCTCCCTCTTGCAGCCCCTAACAACCACTTTTCTTACCTTCTGGCTCTATGAATTTGAGTACTCTAGGTGGCTCAAATAAGTGAAATCCATCAGGATTTGCCTTTTTGTGACTGGCTTATTTCAGCATAATGTTCTCAAGGCTCATCCATGTTGTAGCATTTGTCAATTTCCTTTTTAAGGCTGAGTACTATTCCATTGTATGTTTATATCACATTTTGTTTCTCCATTCATCTGTCGATGGACGCTTGGGTTGCTCTCACTTTCTGGCTATCGTGAATAGTGCTGCTGTGTGCAGCAGTGATTTCTTCTTGTTTTAAGGCAGTGAGGTGAATATGGGGAGAGGAATCAGTGGTTCAGGACATCTACACTTCTCATTTCTAGAGACCTAGGATGAAAATAAGCATCTGGGAAAGTGTATCCTTGCAAATCTGAAGGGACAGAGCTGCCAAGAGCCTTTTGGGGTTGAGTTCTTTGGGCTCATTCCTACCCTCCACCCATCCTTTGCCCTTTGTGGTCCCCAAGGCCACTGTCGGAGTGAAGGTGCCATTTCTTGCTCTGGCTACTGCGACTGTCAACTAACACCGTGGCCAGACTCCAAGATGATTTTCCAGCAATCTCTTGTTGTTGCAACTACTTTGGGAACTTTCTTCTGCAGGGCTTTGCAGAGGAAAGTGCTCCCTTTCTCCGAAATTGCTCATCGTTCTCCAAGGCCCACAGGAAACCCTGAAACCTTTTAGCATGACTCAGGGGGCCCCCTTGCCTTCCCCGCCCCTCTTCCTCTCCTTCCCTGCATTCTTCATTTACTGATTGGTTCCTTTGTTCCCTGGGTCCTGTGTTTCTGTGTTTGTTTCTGACGTGCACGTCTCATACCGACCCACTCCGTGTGCTCAAGGGCCCAGCACGTGTAAGCACAGGAATGTTTATGAGTAAAAGATTTTACCTTTTGGGGTCCTCATAGCTCTTCACTACAACCTTGTGAGGTAAATCGTTTCACCCCCAATTGCCAAGTTGGGAAGTGGGGCTTCCGAAGTTCAGAGAAATGGGTCTGTAATTATGGTCCCTGGATCAAATTCAGAACCAGAACCAGAGTGTTACACTCCAAGTGAGATTGCAGGGCAGCTGGAGGTGGCAGGAATTAATGCCCAGGGGCTGTGGACCTGCTTTCTCTATGGAGGTAAAGGGCTGAGTTTGACTGAAGAACCACGAAAGGCCAGAATTTGTAGATACTCCCTTAGTGGAAGTCTGGGTGTAAAATGAGGCAGTGTAGCCCTGCGCTGGCTGCTTCCTCCTTTCTGGAAGGATGTGTAATGAGAATATAAGCTCGTGTTGGAAGGACCACGTTTCCCACGTTATAGAGAGCCCAGGAGTGAGGGGAAAGCCTTACCAAAATACGTTGTATTCATGCTGGTAAATTCCGAATACTCTGAATACTCAGCTGGTAAATTCTGGATGGGTCAGGAGTTAGCACAAATGGGTGGATGTGGACTCCTTCCTCAAGTGTGCATCCAACGGAAGTGCTGCAGCTGAAAACAGTGGGATCAGAAACACCTGCAAAGCATTGACTAACTTGCTCAGGGTCACCCAGGGAGCCAAAAAGCTGGGCTGGGCCTCGCACAGTTCAGTAGTTCAAGTTCAGCGCTTCTTCCAATACATCTGCCTTTCGGAGGCCACGTAGTGCGGTAGAAAGAGCAAGAGCGTGGACTCTTTCTGCTTTGGCATAGTTTGCAACTTGGGCCAGGCGAGCTAGCCTCGGTGATCCCATGTGCAAAGTGTGCATAGTCATACATGCCTTACCGGGCTGTCATGGAGACTGGTGAGCTAATTCGGTAAAGCAGTCGGCAGGGGCTAGAAAGAGGTGGTCATTAGTGATGCCGTTTCCTGGGAGTCCTCCCTTCAATTCCTGGTGCTTGGGACTTGCCCCCGTGGTCAAGGCTCTAGCTTGATCTTGACCGGGAGAGAGGCTGTACTGATGGAGGTGCTGTCACTAGAAGAGTGGCGGTGTCTGATTGGACATGAATGCCACACAACGGCAGTCACCCCTTCTTTTCCTGTTACAGCATTTCCACTGTCCTGCGATCTTGGAGTTGGGTGTGAGGGATTTTTTCACTTCCTGTTCCCCCAAAAGTACTTGCATGACCTCAGTGTCTGGTGACCCTGTTTGCCAAGGCACCTGTTACCCCGTCTGTGAACCCAGCCAGCATCCCCCCTGGCTGGCCGGGCTGTACCCCTCACCCACCTCCAGTAAAGCAAACATGCCTCCTTGACCACATCAGCTTAGGCTGGGTGAACAGGTGGACTTCCTGCTCTTTCTTTCCTGGGAAGTTGGCCTTGCCCTTGCCCTTTGGCTCCCCCTTGGTAAGGTACCGTATTTCCCTGAAAATAAGACCTACCCATAAAATAAGCCCTAGCAGGATTTCTAAGCATTTGTGCAATAGAAGCCATACCCCGAAAATAAGACCTAGTGGTGGGCGTGGCTACACGGCCTATCTGCACAACCCATGCATTTCCTCTCTGAGCAGTAAAGAAGACGAGCAGCCCTTCTCATCTGCCCCATGAGAGCTCTATTGCTCTACATGAGAGATTGGGGCCAATGGTTCTAAAGGAAATAGAGTCGAAAGAAATTCAGGATGGAATTTGGGGTTTGGAGAGTTATGATGATGTTCCAGAAGAAGACGACTTAACTATATTTGAATAAATGTAGATTGTTGTACCATACTTAAAAAAAAATAACACATTCCCTGAAAATAAGCCCTAGGGTGTCGTCTTGAGGAAAAATCAATATAAGACCCTATCTTTTTTTTTTTTTTTTTTTTTGAGACAGAGTCTCGCTTTGTTGCCCAGGCTAGAGTGAGTGCCATGGCATCAGCCTAGCTCACAGCAACCTCAAACTCCTGGGCTCAGGCAATCCTCCTGCCTCAGCCTCCCGAGTAGCTGGGACTACAGGCGTGCACCACCATGCCCGGCTAATTTTTTCTATATATATTAGTTGGCCAATTAATTTCCTTCTATTTATATAGTAGAGACGGGGTCTTGCTCTTGCTCAGGCTGGTTTCGAACTCCTGACCTCGAGCAATCCGCCAGCCTGGACCTCCCAGAGTGCTAGGATTACAGGCGTGAGCCACCGCGCCTGGCCAAGACCCTATCTTATTTTTGGGGAAACACGGTACTTGTTTCTTCCCTGCCCCTTGGTGCTGCCTCAGTCAGGAAGAAAGTTCTATCCAAGAGTTTCCAGGAGGCCACTTGATTGCATTGCTAGCTGATAACCCAGTTGACCCTGCAGCAGAGACCTACAGGTTTGTGTTATATTTAGGATTTAAGTACGCTAGCTTCATGGCTCAAGAGAAAAATTGTGAAAGCCTGGTATTCTGAGCCCAAGTCGGACATCGCCTAGAAGGCTTTGAGGTTTTTCTCTTCCAACTTGAGCTTATTTTCTTATTTTATATATTTAAAAGGATTCCTTCTTGTGAGGCAGAACTTCAAAGGAAGCATTCCAGGCCACACTTCCTTTTGGTAAATCTTAACCAGTGTAAATGTTTACTTTTGTGTTGTAAATCCTGGGAGGTGGGGAAGGGGGGGAGAAGGAATGTCAGCAGCAGGTGTCCTGCCAGCAAAAGTTAAAACTTAATCTGCTGTTGGGGGTGTTTGGGGGGAGGGGAGTGTTTATAATTAATGAGCCATGCTAATGAACCTGGAATTAGAACCTTTCTGCCAGGTTCTGCGAATTCCTGGACCCCCTGGAAAGACAGAGCCTTTAGGAAAACCCACCTTGCTGCTTCTCCTGTTGAGGAGGTCAGTGTGTGAAAATGAGAATGAGCAAAACAAAAATTAGAAGGGTGGAAAGATAAACAAAGGGGGAAAGTGAAATGATGAAAAACAATATTACTTAAAAACTGTGGCTTTAGTGAAAAATGTAAATCCTAAAAAAGATGAGTAAAAGAGAAGTTTCCATTCCCCTGCCACCCTCACTCAGCTGGGCCCCTGCACCGCACCGGGGACATAATGCCATGTACTGGGGGTCTGGGACCCACACTCTCTAGGAAGAAGACTTCTGAGTTTCCACTTGCTGCCTTAGATACCCTCCCTTGGAAGAAATCCTTGAAAAACGGGGACATTCTGTAGAGGGGGGCCACTTGTGGGTCGTGTAACTTGGGCAAAGGCATTCACCATCTCTGAGACTCAGTTTTCTTATCAATAAAATGGAGCTGGCAGTAGGCACCTTCAGAATTATGCAGCATAATTGGGGTTGTGTTTGCTCAGCACTGCAGTCATCACTCCCTGTGGGCACTGTTGTTACCTCCATTTCTGTGATATGTGTATGGAATGTGCTAGAAGGGGGAGGAGGGAAGTGATCCTAAGACCTCCCTCCACCCCACAGGCACTCACTCCCTCACAGAGGCCCCTTCTGCCCTTCTCTTTTCTCTGCTCCTCTGGAAGGGGTTGGGCTGATAGGGGAGCAGAAAGGGGGACGCAGTGAGGGTGTCCGTGATGGGTGCCGGCTGCAGTCAGGTTCTTTTTGTTTTTGAGACAGAATCTCACCTTGTTGTCCAGCTAGAGTGAGTGCCGTGGCGTCAGCCTAGCTCACAGCAACCTCAAATTCCTGGGCTCAAGCAATCCTTCTGCCTCAGCCTCCCGAGTAGCTGGGACTACAGGCATACGCCACCATGCCTGGCTAATTTTTTCTCTATATATTAGTTGGCCAATTAATTTCTTTCTATATACTACAGACGTGGTCTCACTCTTGCTCAGGCTGGTTTCGAACTCCTGACCTCGAGCAATCCGCCCACCTCGGCCTCCCAGAGAGCTAGTGCAGTCGGGTTCTGATTGAGGCAGCCAGGGCTGGGGGGAGTGTTGGCCCCTCCTCACTGTCCTCTCTAAACCGGCTGAATCTTCCGACTATGAGAAGCAGGTGGTACATCCAGAATCCTTTACAACCAGTCCCTCCCCTCTCCTCTCTAGAAGCCTCCATCCCCACAGCTGCCAAGAAGTGAGCTGGTGACACACAGCCATTGCCTGAGCGCCCACCCCTACACACACCCCTGGCGGGCAGGGGGGCACACACTTAAGAATTGTAGCTCTGTTCCTTCCTCACTGCAGCCTTGCATGCAAGGGCAACAAAACCAGCAAACAGCTAAAATAACTCCCCCTGGGAGCCGTGTAGACAAGTTATGGGGCACCCATGCCATGGCGCGCCGTGTAGACACTGACAAGACTAAGGCAGAGCTGCAGGTGCTGTCAGGGAAAGAAGGCCCAGAGAGGTGATGGAGCAGACAGCAAGATTAAGAAGAGTATGTTTTATGTTTTAGAAAATGGGGTTAAAAATACACATTCACATCGGCTAGAGTTTTTACAGTGGAGCTCCAAAAAATCATTAATGTCTATTCCATAGAAATGTTTGGCCCACACAGTATTAAAATAGCTGCCGGTCCAGGACCACTCTTTGAAAGCTTGTGTTCACTACAGCACACCTTTCCCACTTTCGTTGGTTACCTGCCTGGGTTGTGCTGGGATTTGAGTTTGCAATGCCAGGTCTACTGACAGTGAGTTGAGGGAGATTGCATATGTCCTATAATGTCATTAATCAGTTGTGTTTGTTTTACTTATTAAAGTCTTCAAATCAGAGGTGCATCTCATAAAGGCTCTTGGCCGTTGCCATCATTGTGGACACGGGCTCGGGATGGCTGTGACCCTTTGTGTGTTAATCAAAAGCCACGGAAGAACCTTATTGAAAAACTTTCTTTGACATCATCTGATAAAATCAAGAAGGCACCAGAATCAAAACTCAAAGTAATTGTCAGTGGCTCGGAAGAAAATCATGGAGAGGTGATCAGGGTTCTCTTTCAAGAAATGCTGCCTCAGAGGATCACTTGAGCACAGGAGTTCGAGGTTGCTGTGAGCCAGGCTGACACCATGGCACTCACTCTAGCCTGGGCAACAAAGCGAGACTCTGTCTCAGAAAAGGAAAGAAATGCTGCCTCAACATTCCGTGGCACAAAGAATGACACTGAGAACTACACAGGTGTCAATGACTCAGAGCTGGGAAGGGGCTCGTGCCTATGAATACCTTAGCTCATTGATTTCACTTACAGCTTTCTTTTCACATGTGGAAAAGAGAATGATATAATGCAATCCATGTCTAAATAAGTCTAAATGAATGTTCTCCACACATACAAATATTCTAAGGTAAAGAAGTCACTGGGTCGTAGCTTATTGGCAGTGTTTTTGTTTCTTGTATATGGAATAATCCTGTCTATAAGTGATGCTTTCTGAGGGATGAGGTGGGATGTAATTGATCGCATGTATTTGTATACACGTATGTGCATGTGCACACGCTCTGGGTTCAGATACATGCTGACATGCCTGCGAAAACATTTCTGGAAGGACACAGGACATTTTAACTTTCCATTGCATTGGTAGGTGAGGAGGGGAAAATTTTTTGTTGCTTATTTTTGTGTGTTTTTGGTTTTTTTCTTTTATATTAAAAAAAAAAAAGTAGGGTGGGATGGGGTCGGGGACTGTCAGGTCTCAAGTCCCACCTTCAGACTTCCTGCCCTCAGCATCTCTGGGGATGGGACCCAGGATTCTGGGCAGCCAGGTTTGGTTCTCCATCTAAGCAGCCTGGCCACCAGCCAGCAGCTGCAGGGGACCAGGAAGCTCATAAGGGTTTCAAAGAAACTACTGAGTAATTAGCTAACCAATTAACTATCTGCTTGCCCTCCTCCCTCCCTTTCTCCCCTCCTTCCTCAGACATTTTTTGAGCTACTCCTCTGTGTATAGTGTCACAGGCGCACCTACATAACCTTCCTTTGCCTTGGTGCCCTCCGTGCTGTGGCTTCCCCTGGCTGGCAGGGTCCTGTTGGGACACCAGGTGTTGGCTTAGCAGGTTCCTAATGACGAGCTGCACCTCTGTGAACTTTGCAGCCCAGAGCGGCTGCAGGGCTGTCCAGAGGACGGGGTACAGGAAAGGGACATTGGAAAGAGGACAGCCGCCCACCCCCCAGGTTCCACCTGCACAGCTGCCCCGACCCCCATCAGCCCAGGTCCATCATCTTGGGGACTTGGAAACTGCCACTAATATTCCCGAGCCGATTTCCTTGCTTTTTAAAAAACCTTAGCCTCTCCCTCTATTGCATTCTCTAAGATGATCTTCTTGCAAGGGTCTTACAGAAACACAGTCTAATCATGCCATCCCCTGGCATGAAACACTTTCATGCTCTGTCATGGCTCTTGAAGTCTACTGTCCCTAACACGGCCCACAGGACACTCAGTTTAGGGCCTACTCTGGTTTTGCCTCTCCAGCCCCAACCTGTTCCCCTGCCCCGCCTCCATCCCGCCCTGCCCCCACTGCAGTCTGGCAGCTGGTCTCCAGAGGCCTTGCAGTCTTGTGCATTACACAGCCTTGCCAATGCTGGTCCCTCCTTCTGGAATTTTCTTTTTTTCTCCTTCGTCTGTTTACACCTACTCATCCTTCAGCCCTAAATTTAATCATCACTCAGGAAGCCTTCCCCAACCTTGAGGATAAGTCAGACCCCACCCCACCCCCAACCCATTTACAGTCTCATGCCACTGTGTGCTGCTGCATCGTGGAATTGCTCAAATGATTTCTGTGTCTGTCTTCTGCTCTGCAAGCTCCCAAAGGACAGGGCTGTGGCTCCTTGGCCACAAAACTGCATCCCTGGGGCCTGGCTCCAGTGACCTCTGAACATATATGCTGTGCGAACGAATGACCCTCCTGCTAAGTAGTAATGCTTCCCCCAGAGTAAGCGGCAGGCCCAGCCCCCGTCAGGGAGGCAGCCGAGGATGTGACTGAGCGCCTGGAGTGAGCGCCTGGAGACCAGCTGAGGAAGCCGATTGGTGGGAGGGAATGCCACAGGTCCCTCTGGTATCCTAGATACTGAGAGGGTGGGAATGTAAACTGGGCCCAGAGGCTGCATTCTTGAAATTTCAATGAAGCCTAGGAGGAGCCTGCAGGGAAGTGAACCTGACCTTGAAGTTCTTGCCTGTATTTTTTCCCCCCTCATAAAAAAAAAAAAAAAATCAAGATAAAAGATGCAATCATGCAACACATTCTTTCTGTGAGAGCTGTGAGGCGGGGGCTTCTAAGTCACACTTAGCTCATCACCTGGATCTGCTTTTTGCTGGTGCATCTTCCAAGATTCCTCTGCATTGCACGCCAGGCAGAGTGAGGCTCCTGGTGGTGGGTGCTCCCTGGGCACTGACAGCAGCAGCCCAGCAGTGGGCCCCCTAATGAGGTGTCACAGAAGTTAAGAAGTAGTTTGATGATAATAGCAAGTGTTTAGTGAGCATCTAGTATGTCCCAGGCAGTGTGCCAAGCACTTTGTGCACTTCATACGACCCAGGCCTCCCAGCGCACTTGCACACAAGGAATTAGTATGCCAGTTAAACCGAAGGGGAATCAGGACCCAAAGAATTGAACCGATCTGCCCATACTCATGCAGCTGGGGGTGGAAAGGCTTAGATTGGAGCATAGATCCATCCATCTAATAGCTCCCAAAGCTCTGTTCTTGTGACTGCGCCCTCCAGGTACCCTAACAGCACACGACCAGCTCCAGTCTTCCCAGCACTTCCCAGTCATCGGCTCATTTAATTGTTTATAAAACTTGATGGGGAAGATCTGATTACTCTCATTGCTCAAGTTACTGAACTGAGGCTTAGAGAAATGAAGTAGCAGAACCAGGATTCAAACACGGCTCCATCTGCTCACAAAGCCCTTGCTTTCCTCCCCCTAAGGGAATGGGGAAGTCTGTGTTGCCTTAGAGAAGAAGGCTCTTTTTTTCTCTCTGGTCCTCGGTTTCCTCATCTATGAAATGAGGACATTGGATGCCATCAGGTGTTTCCAAATGCTTTTTGGCAATTGGAAACCACTTCTTGAAATGGGATCTTAACGTCGAACCTTGGCACTTGAACCCCTCCCTTTGCCTTCCGCTCTCTGCTGGGCATGTGGGTCCCACGGAACCCAGTTTGAAAACCCCAGCTGTAGGTGGTTTTCAAAGGCCCATCCAGTGTGATCAGCAATCTTAACTTCTCTGATTTGGGGCCCCGTAGCAGAGCCAGGGCATGTTCTCCTTTCTGAAAACAATATCTTGTGTTCTCTAACCTCCTCCGGACTCCAGAAGGGTCTGAGGCTGTGCCCCAGAACGTCCTTCCTGTGTGTCAGACACTGGCGTAACCGTGGGAAAGAAAGATGAAAATTCAGTCGTTTTTGTTGTGCGGTCGCCGTTCTGATTTTCTAGTAAATCTGTATAAATTAGCAATCAATGCAGGGCAGCTTAGAGTTAAACTGAGTTGTTTCAAATCCCTGCACCGTCGCTTCCCGGCCCGTGACTTAGTTTCTCCTGTGTGTGGAGAAGGTGGCGATACCTACCTCGGGTCCGACTTTTAAACTAGGTGGCGTGTGGGCTCAGCAAGTATTAGAAATATGAGCGGTTATTATTGATTGCAAAGTGCCTGCTATTTCTAGTGCACGATGACCACAGTTAGAAATTGGCACTGAGCTAAACAGCCTTGGGTTACGTATAAAGATTAGGGTGATATTCCAAGAAAAGGGGGCATCCGGCTCTGAGCTTCTTACCAGCCGCCATCTACGCCAGCTGGCGGTGGCAGAATTGTTGGGGTCCTTCAAAGACCTGGTCTTGTAGCTCTCCCCGCTCCTCCTGCATCACGTGTGGCGGGAGCAGCCCTTTTAGCAGTCAGGCACCGCACTCCCAAACTGCTTTTGGATGAAGTTCTTTGCTTCCTTACTTTTGGCTTACTCAGTCTTTCAAAAACTGTATCAGTGCTTCTTAACTAGGGAAGATTTTGACACCTCCTCCCTCCCTTTAGAAACATTTGGCAGTGTCTGGGGACATCTTTGGTTGTCACAACTGGGAGGTGTACCTAACGGTTTCAGGCCAGGAATGTTGCTGAACATACTACAGTGCATGGGACAGGCCCCCGCCACAAAGAAGGAGCCAGCCCCAAATGTCAGTCTCAGTCTGAAGACCAAGGTCGAGAGAAATCCTGAAATATATCCTGGGCACCCACCATGCGGGCCTGGTGATGAACGAGACTCTCACGTTCCTGCTCGCGTGGATCGTATGGTCCGGTCGTGTGTGTCGCAGGGGCAAGGAAGGCAGAAACTGAACGACTAAACAAAGAAAGAAACACAGATTTGCCAATTGTCCTAAGTTCCAAGAAGGAAATAAAATGATGCCATGGTGGAGAACAGACAAGGGCGAGACTAATTAAGATGGCGCAATCAGATAAGACAGTTCAGCTGGGATCCGAAAACGCAGGAGCTGGCCGGGCAGAGAGAGGTGGCATTCCTGGCGTGGGTCACAGTGTGCCGGGACAAGGAGCGAGAAGGGCCTCGTGCTGGAGTGGAGCGAGGCTCGGAGACGATGGGGCCGCTGGAGGAGGCTGGAAGGATGGTCAGGCCTGGGCTCGCTCGAGTGTGGATTTTGTTCTAGATACAATGGGAAACCACTGGGAAGCCTTTAACCAGGAAGTGATGGGATCCCATTTACCTTTTTTTGAGACAGAGTCTCACTTTGTTGCCCAGGCTAGAGTGAGTGTCGTGGCGTCAGCCTAGCTCACAGCAACCTCAAACTCCTGGGCTCAAGCGATCCTCCTGCCTCAGCTTCCCACATAGCTGGGACTACAGGCATGCACCACCATGCCCGGCTGCTTTTTTTTTATATATATTAGTTGGCCAATTAATTTCTTTCTATTTATAGTAGAGACAGGGTCTCGCTCTTGCTCAGGCTGGTTTCGAACTCCTGACCTTGAGCGATCCACCCGCCTCGGCCTCCCAGAGTGCTAGAGTTACAGGCGTGAGCCACCGCACCCGGCCTGCATTTACTTTTTTATAAGATTTTAAAAGTATGAATTGGAAGGTTTTTTTTTTTTTCCTATATTAAAAATGTTGGGAAGTGCCAAGAAACCAGACCTGGCTGTTGTAGGGCCCAGAGCCCTAGGGAAGCCACCGATCCCTTGGCAGGTGTGAGGACACATGGATTACATGACAAGGGGCTTTGGAACAAGGACAATTACATGACAAGGAGTTTTTTCAGCGGGGCTCCTTGTAGAAAACCGGACTCCTCAAGGACTCAGGGAGGAGGGCAGGAGTCCCGGAACTTGGGGAGGGAGGGAGCTGCCCCACAGGTGGTCGTGGTCTCCAGGGGGAGAGAATGTTAATGGCCTGTGGGGGTGCTGTCATTTGATGTTAAGGAGAATGTTTTGTTTGTCTGTTTTTGCCAAGTGGTTCCTACTTCAAGTCAAGGGACCTGTGAGTTTGGGGAACATTGTTCTGCCTATGTGTGATGGCTTAGGGAAATGGTAGCTTTCCACCTACCAGCCCTGTCACTGTAGGTGAGTTACTCAACCTCTGTAAGCCCCAGTTTCTTCATCTGTAAAATGGGAAACCTAGAGTACTTCCTCCCTGGGCTATGAGGGTGAAATAAAGTGTTCAGTAGAGTCCCAGCACGTAATCAAGGTTCAGCGAGTATTAATTGCTTATGTAGTTAGTTCAAGTAACAAGCACTTTTACAAATAATAACACATTTAAACTTAATCCTCACAACAACACTTTAAATACTATTCTTTCTGTTTTTAAGCACCATTGTTGAGATACAAATCACATGCCACACAATTCACCCATTCAAAGCTTACACTATTCCCCTGCCCCCGCCCCCTCTTGCTCTGTCTCCCCAGCTGGAGTGCAGTGGCGTCATCAGAGCTCACAGCAACCTCAAACTTCTGGGCTCAAGTGATCCTCCTGCCTCAGCCTCCTGAGCAGCTGGGATTACAGGCACGCACCACCATGCCTGGCTAATTTTTGTATTTTTTGTAGAGATAGAGTCTTGCTCTTGCTCAGGCTGGTCTCGAACTCCTGACCTCAAGCAATCGTCTTGCCTCTGCCTCCTGAGCAGCTGGGATTATAGGCACGCACTACCATGCCCGGCTAATTTTTGTATTTTTTGTAGAGATAGAGTCTTGCTCTTGCTCAGGCTGATCTCAAACTCCTGACCGTAAGTGATCCTCTTGCCTCTGCCTCCCAGAGTGCTGGGATTATAGGCATGAGCCACCGTGCCTGGCCCAAAGATGACAATTAAGCAGCATTTAGTGTATCAGAACTGTGCAGCCATCACCATGATCACTTTCAGAACCTTTTTGTCACTGCAAAAACACCCCTGCACCCTTAGCTGTCACCCCCCATGGCTCTTCCTCCCAGCCCATGGCAACCACTTATCTACTTTCTGTCTCTTTAACTTCTCCTGTTCTGGACATTTTCTATAAATGGAATCAGACAATATGTGACTGTTTGTGTCTGGCTTCTTTTAGTTAGCGTAATG
Source organism: Microcebus murinus (assembly GCF_040939455.1). Classification (NCBI taxonomy): domain Eukaryota; kingdom Metazoa; phylum Chordata; class Mammalia; order Primates; family Cheirogaleidae; genus Microcebus; species Microcebus murinus. The sequence goes on from NC_134124.1 coordinate 31,441,535, forward strand.
TTTGCAGCTTTCACCCGTGTTGTAGCATATATCAGTACTACATTCCTTTTTTATTACCAAATAATATTCCATCATGTGGATATGCCACATTTTGTTTCTCCATTTATCAGTTGATGGATATTTGGGTTATTTTTACTTTTTGGCTATTATGAACTAATGCGGGAATGAACATTCATATGCAAGCTTTTTTTTTTTTTTTTTTTTTGAGACAGAGTCTCGCTTTGTTGCCCAGGCTAGAGTGAGTGCCGTGGCATCAGCCTAGTTCACAGCAACCTCAATCTCCTGGGCTCAAGCAATCCTTCTGCCTCAGCCTCCCAAGTAGCTGGGACTACAGGCATGCACCACCATGCCCGGTTAATTTTCTCTGTATATGTTAGTTGGCCAATTAATTTCTTTCTATTTAGGGTAGAGACGGGGTCTCGCTCTTGCTCAGGGTGGTTTCGAACTCCTGACCTCGAGCAATCCACCCGCCTCGGCCTCCCAGAGTGCTAGGATTATAGGCGTGAGCCACCGCGCCCGGCCATATGCAAGCTTTTGTGTCTACATACGTTTTTCTGTCTCTTGGATATCTGGTAGGTATGATTCTTATCCTTATATTACAAGTAAGGACACTGAGGCACAGGAAGGTTAAGTTATTTTCCTGGGTCACATAGCAAGTGACAGAGCCGTAATTAGCGTCCAGGCACTCTGCCTGCAGAGTCTGTGCTCTGACTCAGTACCTCTCCTGTGAGCACCTTACACAGCAGCGACTGTGCAAGTAGGCAGAGGACCACGGAGAGCAAAGCGGACGTGTCCCTGCCCTTGCGAAGTTATGGGGAGACCACAGTGCCATCATCAAAGACACAGGGAACCCTAATGTGACGGCTGTATTAAGGGTTGCGGTAGAGAGCTCTACGTGTCCAGCAGGTGGGCTGGCAGGCCCTGGGACTTGTCATCGTGAAAGCAGCCAGGGAAAAAAGGCTGCCCTGGAGAGCAGGTGCTGGCACTGAGATCTTCAGGACACAGAAGTGCTAACCAGGCAGAGATGGGGGAAAGCAGCAGCCTTGAATGGGTGCAAGACCTGCAGGGATAGGGTCAGTGTAGTACGCAGCCTTCTGAGGCCAGGCATTGACTTGGCACCCATGATAGGCACAGGGCTCCGTGGATATGAGTCCTGGGGACAGTGCTAACTGAGAAAAATCCCCCAGCTCCAGCACCTGGCAGGAACACATCCTGCTGTCAGCTATTACTGATGTCTCAGTCTGAGAAACCCACATTCCCATCCGCACCGCTCATCTTAAACATCAAAAGGCTCCGGGATGCTTCAGATCCAAACCCGCGATGGCATTTTTCATCTCTTCCCCTCCAGGTAACTGGCCTTTCATATGGGGGAGAATATCCACGCCTCTTCAAAGGAGCTCGGGTGTCCTTTGCTAATGAGAAATGAATTTGGGGACAAATGAGGTCCTGGTCACCAGATACACACATGCCAGGTGTCTGGACAGCCAGATCCTTCCCTGGCCCCTTCCTCAGTGAGCCATGAAAAGGGTCTGGTCATTCACGCCTAGGCAACAGAAGAAAGCGCTGTTACCTCTTGATAGCAGCTTTTGAGCCCGGCCCGTTTCCCCAGCTGGGCCGGGAGCAGGCATTGTTAGCAAATTGTCATCCCTCTGCACAGTTAGAGTGGTGCTGCCCTCTGCCCCATGCCAGGGGGCTTCAGCGCCCAGAGGCAAGTCTGCAGCCTGGGTCAGACACCAGCATGTGTGCCCGGGCCCTGGTTCCAAGAGCTTCATGAGACGCTGAAGCGGGCACCCTCGGCACCGGGAGGTTTCGGTGGAGGAGAGAGGGAAGCGACGCCGGGACAAGCTGAAAGCCTTCCAGACGTTGGGGGGCTGACACATAGCTCGTGTCCAGCCGGCCTGGTTGTTTTCTGTGCTGTGTGGAGCAGAGGAAGGGAGAGGGAAAACATAAAGATCAGAGCGGTAGGTGCTGGGGGCTGAGAGAGCCGAACAGGGGAGGGACCATGGAAGGTCTCGCTTTTGAGCGAAGACCAGGCCATCAGCAGCCGGGCAGGCGCTGGGCTGGATCCGGGTCACAGTGTTAGGTGCTGTGAGTGAGTGAACGTGCACCCCCAAGTGTGTGCACAGCCCCTGTCCCCGAGGAGCTTACAAAGCTCAGCCAGTGATGCAAGTGTAGAAGGTTTATTTATTTATTTATTTATTTGAGACAGAGTCTCACTTTGTTGCTCAGGCTAGAGTGAGTGCTGTGGCGTCAGCCTAGCTCACAGCAACCTCAAACTCCTGGGCTCAAGCGATCCTCCTGCCTCAGCCTCCCAAGTAGCTGGGACTACAGCCGTGTGCCACCATGCCCGGCTAATTTTTTCTATATGTATTAGTTGGCCAATTAATTTGTTTCTATTTATAGTAGAGACGGGGGTCTCACTCTTGCTCAGGCTGGTTTCGAACTCCTGACCTTGAGCAATCTGCCCGCCTCGGTCTCCCAGAGTGCTAGGATTACAGGCGGGAGCCACCACGCCCGGCCGCAAGTGTAGAAGGCTGAAGCAGTGGCGTTAGATATGAGGTTGAATTCGTGTGGGTGGGGTTCAAGCAGAGAGAGATCCCTGCAGACTTAGCGAGGCCTTTGCAGGGTTTCGAAAGGCAGACACTGATGTGGTTGGGGTGTGCTAAGGGGCGGAGGGAGACTTGCACACTGAGACACTGAGGTGGGGAAGGGCATGTGACTAGACCATGATGTGTGGACGAGGGGCTTCGTGGAGAGGAAGAGAACTCCCAAAAGGTAGATGAGGAAGAGCTTTGAAGACCCAGCTAAGGAAACCTATAAATGCCTGGGAGCCACTGGAAATTCTTGAGCAGGGAACCAGAGGATCAAAGTGCTGCAAGAAACAGACCCTGCTATGACCAGACTGAGGACGCAGGGGTGGGGCCCCTGGGATTTGCACCCTTTGGGCAGTAGGGCTTATCTAAGTGCCCACTGCCGAGTGCTGGCCACCAGGCAGGGGGCAGAGGGTGTTTCCAATTCTAGTGTTAAGCCATTCCTTCCTGTCTGTACCCTCCAGCGAATGATTGGGCTCCCAGAAAGTTAGATTTCTTATTTTATGACCACCACCTTAGCCCTAAGAGTGTGGGTGTGCATGCATTTCCATTGCACAGATTACCCGCTACACCCCAAAATTTTCCCAACTTCTCTTTCCTGTTTGCACAAACCTGTGGTTCTGGTTTTGAAGGTCATGAAGTCTCCTGTCTTGGGTGATAACAGAAATCCCTTCTTGATGAAGGGGCCTGAGGTTTACTGAATGCTTTCATGTGCCCTGAACTTGAATTTTTTTTTTTTTTTTTTTGAGATGAGGTCTCACTCTGTTGCCCGGCCTCAATAACCCCATTTTCTAGATGAGGAAAAACAAGCCTGGAAGAGGGGAAATACCTTGCCCAGATGACACAGCTCAGTGGGCCAGACTTCAGAAGGTCCCCTGCCTCCACCACACCTTACTGCTTGTCAGTAGCCCCACATGCAGCTGGTGCGGAGGACTGGAGGATGTACACTTCGAGTTGAACTTTTGCCTCTAGGGGTGTTTCTTCTGAGTCCTCAGGTTCCAGCTTCTCAGAGGTTTATTTTCCTAGGTTTAAATAAAAAGAATTCACTGACCTAAAAAAATGTTTTTTACTAGCCTGCAGAACTTGCATTTGTCTTCCCTGAGCTTGAGAGAATTGGGTATCCCATGCGGAAAGAATACGCAGTTAAAATGTGGGTTCTGGTCCTAAAGCTTCCAGCAGTGAGTTACAAGGCCTCGCCATGTTTCTTACATTGCAACCTCAGTTTTCTCATCTGTGAAATGGGAGTGTTAGTTTTGTCTTACAGAATTGTCCTGTGGGTCAAGGTGGAATGGCGGGTGTGATAAGAGCTTTGAAAACTACAAAGTGAGATGTGCATGTGTGGAATAATAGTACACAGTTCCCCGAACTAACTCCTGGAGTTCTTAAAGGCAGCATTGAAACAGCAGACAGGAAAGTTCTGTGGTGGTACCGGAGCTCAAGCCTTAGCAATGTGCTGCCCATAGCAGGAAACAGGGCCTGCTTGACAAAGCCCTACAGCAGGTCCCTACCCCAAGGAGAGCTTTCATTTAAAAAAGAAATGACTTAATGTAGAGACCGAAGATTTCTAGTAAATATTGAGGGGGAAAGATTTAATAAGGTCTTTCTTTTAAAAAAAAAACTAAAAATTATAAGTGTATTTTGTATTGGATTTAACAAAATGTAAGTGGTAGTTGCAATGATGCCCCTGTTCTTAGTTTGAACAAAGTGTTTCTTTATTTTTTGCATAATTATTTTGACACAATCATAGCAAAAAAGGGACATTTTCTCTTCTCATTGCCCAGCAGGCTCATAAGGAAGGTTGTTTTTGCAAATTATTGCAGAGGGCTTCATCAGTTTTCATAATGGCCTCATTTAATCTCTTCTTATCACTGAAATCCTTTTCTTTGGAGGAGCCTTTTGTCTCTCATTCATACTGGTGGTTTTTCCTCTCCCGGTCTTTGGTTGTGATTTTGAGTAGTTCTTCAATATCACTTTACCAACTTCCTGAAATCCTGCCTCTTTTAGAATATTAGTTATTTCCCTTTCAATTGATGTTGCCTTGTGCTTTGCATTGCTTTGTCTGATGCTAAGACATCCAACGAATCTATAAAAATGGTGACCGGAAACATTGATGGGTTGAGCTGGACACTGGCGTTTTTATAAAGGCAAGCGATAATTGTGTAGGTGCTGATTTTACAAGTGCTTGATTCAGGGGTAAGTTTTCATATTTTGATGACTCTTGCTTCGCTAAGTCATCTTCTGAGTATGAGGATCAAGACAATAAATCTGCAGTTACTGAGTTGCCCACGATTAGGAGAGCGGACTGTGGAGTCAGAGCGGCTGGGTTTGCATCCCAGCTTCTACTTGTACAGTCTGTGTGACCCTTGATAAGATCACGAAATTATTAGAGTCTCAATTTCCCCGCTTATATAAAGGGGGCTATGTTACTTACTCATGGGGTTCTTCAAGAGAATTAAATGAGGTAGTTCAGGCAAAGAGCTTAGCTTAGTTCCAGGAGCTTAGCACACTCTCAGCAAGTGTTAATTGTTTATTATAATACCAAGTGGTGGTGTCTGTGGTTTTCACCATAATATTTTTTTATTCATCTGTGGCCCTATAGAGTTGCAATTCATAATTCAATGCCACTCTACCTCCAAGTCCAAGGAGGCATCTCAGAGCCATGTCACGTTTGGGAGTAAGAGTATTGCCAGCAAGCAAGGACTCTGTGGTGAGAGAGGCTTTCTCCAATACTACCTGGGCGGGGAGAAATGACTGGCCCCATTTCATAGCAGAATCAGATGGCTTAGATGGCACCTACAAGAGCATTTGGGACGCCCAGCCCTGGCTCTCCTGCCACCTGAAGCCCACTGCAGCCTGAGAGTAATTGGGTGCCTTATGTCTGATATAAGAAGGAAGCAAAAAAGGTGTCAGGAGGGCAGGTTCTTTCACCAGGTCTGGAGTTAGACTAGAAATCTGTACTTTGCAGGTACAGAAACACTGTAGTGAAATACTGTGCACATACCATGCACTTAGTAGGCATGCCTGAATTGTTTGCCCAGGGAATAAATGCATGCAGAATACAGGACTCATTCGAATACCTCCTGTTTGGCTAGGCAGGAGCAGAGAAATTCAGGTGAGCCATTGTTGAGAAACCTGTGTGACTAGTTAGAATGAGTTAAAAAATAAAAGCTGGGGACCTCCCTGTGCCCATGTTTGGTAAACTCTCTGAGTGAGATTGTTCTGTAAGTTGGTGGCGGTTTCAAAATGATTGCCAGACGTGCTTTATTTTTCAATGCTACGATGCATGTTTGGTTCTGTGTGCATTGCAGTAGGAGCCATTTGGTTAGAGTCAGGCACTGTGTTCCACTCTGTCCCCCAGATGCCTTCCTCCTGACATTGGGTCACTGCAGAGAGGTTATGAGGATCTCTTGGGGGTTAGAGGAGCTGAACAGAGTCGGAAATGTGCCTGCAGCCCCCTGTCTTCTGCAGGCATTGTTTCCCTAGATAATTCCTTGATCATTCAGAATCTGTGACACGTGTCCCCTTGGCTCCCCCTCCTTTCCTGATAGGGTCCTTAAACATCACCCCCCGCCGTTGGGGATGCCCCCAATCCACTGAGTGACAAGGGTCCTCCTCAAAGGCTGGGGTCTCTCCAGTTCGGCTGCACTGGCTTTGGAGTCCCTGGGCGCTGGGTCCTGGGGCCCGGGACACTGTGAGTACTTGATTTAACTGGGCAGACCCCAGGAGGGAGCCAGTTCAAGGGGTGCTGCTCATTCAGCCCACCATACTCCGAGGGGTCCGCCTTCCCGTGCTCATGCTGGCTCGCCTGGAGGGGGACATGGAATCCTGTCCCCAGGTCGTGGCTGCCGCTCCAGCATCTCTGACCTTTCATTGAGATTCTGGTGTTGAGGAAAAGGTTGTGTGACCCCTGCTTATTCCATCAGGACCTGTTTGTGGGGCCCTGCTAAGGTGGCCCTAAAACCCTGTGTTTGCCATCCCACGAGCTCATGATCTGGGCACAGCCCTCACTACCTCGCCCCCAGTGCCAAGGGGAGCTCTGGCAGAGAGGAGTCTGCATGCGGATCTAGTCCGTTTATTAGCCTGGGTGAAAAAGGATGACTTTTTTTTTTTTTTTCCACAGTGTCATTGTCAAGCAGAGTCAGTCCAAAAAGAGTCCCTATACATTATTATGCACCAAGAATGCTTCGGTGCCCTATCCACTGGGGATACTGCAGTGACCTAAATGGCGCTGACCCCTGTCCTCGTGGAGGGTCACTGTCTAAGATCGGAAGCCGCCGTGAAGAGTTGGGAAGGGGAAGCAGAGGAGCCGTGTGCTGACTGAGCTGGGATCGAACCTGGTCTGCAGGGTCAGAGGCGGGTGGCTCGGGAGATGGTGGTTTAATTCTTAGACACAGCTACCATGATAACAGTATTGAGCACCTACTGTATCCAGGCACCGTGCAAACGCCTGGCATGCTTAAGCTCCTTCACTCCCCCAACCCCAAAGAGATGGCGTTACCATCAGCCCCCCTTGACAGGTGGGGGGACATGGCACTGGGAGAAGTGACATGCACAGGGCGGGCGGCTGGCAAGTGGCAGAGCCAGTTCCGGAGCTCAGGGGACGTGGCCGCCACGCGTGTGCGTGTGCATGTGCACAAGCGCAGGTAGGGGAGACCCGAGCCATCGCCCTCACCCTCTCTGCCGTTCTCCTGCCAAGGAAGGGCACGTCCCCAGGATGTTTGCAGGCTTTATTCCGCCTGGGCAGTGACCCAGGCTCCTTTAATCCACGGCCGGATGGGAAGAGCCGCTGGCAGAAGGAAAGGCCACACACCATTGTCCCTCGCACTGAGGCGCACCTCTCAAGAAGTTCCGGGGTGGGGTGGGGGCTTGGCCGTGAGCACAGGCCTGCCTTTATCCCACCTCGCCCCGGGCCGGCCGGGGGGGAGCTGCGCACGCTCGCCAGCCCGGGGTGACGGCCATCACAAACAAGGACTTCTCCAGGGAGGAGACAAAGGCCCCATCCGGAAAGGATCGAGCAGTCGTGGTAGGGGCAGGGTCCGCTGGAGAAATACAAAGAAAGAAATGATCAGCCTAGGGAAGGGCCTGCACGGAGCCCTTCCTGATGGTGGCCCGGAAGGAGTTTGGTCAGGGTGCGGCTAGGGGTGTCCAGCCCCGAACTGCAGTCTGGGCTCTTTGCTTGGGGATGTGGGAAGAAAGGGGGTTTCTCTCCTGGTGGAAAAGTTTCTGACTCTGAAAATCCCAAAGCTAACGTACCCCGACTGCTTTCTGCACGCCAGACGTAACGCCCAGTGTCGTACGCACGTTGTTCTGTAAACCTCCCAACCGCTCTGCGAGGTGGGGGCTGTTATCATTCCCATTTTACAGAGTAGGAAACTGAGGCATAGCAAGATCACCTAACACACCCAAGATTCTAGAGCTGGTAAATGGCAGAGCAAGTTGTTAAGTGATCACGGCCAAGTCCCTTCCTCTCTCCGTGCCTCAGTTTCCCCATCTCCACAGCGAGATGACTGGACACAGTGATCTCTAAATGTCCCTTTCAGTACTGAGTCCCCGCAATTGTGTCCCAGGGACCTGCAAGGTCATTCAGCCACAGAGAGATGGGACTTCCTGGGCACATGTTCCTGAGCAAGTATCCCAAAATCTCCTTTTGTATACAGCGTCCCCTACCTTACAGCTGTAGAGAGGTTATTTTGTTTGTTAAAGTTTTCCAACATTAGGCTCCAGAAATTCCTTTTTTCCTTCCCTGTAAAAGCTGTCTGCCTTCCATTCCACTCCACAGGGCTTAGTGCTGACCACGCGGCCCCAGCCTCCCCTCAGCACGGCCCCGAGGGCCACCTGGGTCAGCCTTCCAGTGTTGACCGGGCAGCTGTTGCAAGGACCTGCCCAAGGTCACGCAGTCGGTGGGTGGCCACGCCGAGCTAGGACCTACATCCAGCCCGCTGGTCAGCACATAGTAAGTCCCAGGAATGCTGCTTTCCTTCCCCCACATCCACTGGCTCTTCTTCCCTTTGCTTCTGTTTGCAGACAGAAGGCAGAGCAGGGCTGGGGTCAGGCTTGGCTGCCTCTAGTCCCCTGGGCAGGGCCCTCCCCCGTCTTCCAGCTTTTATAGGATTTGGTCTGGACTGGCAGCTCCACCAGCCCCAACTCTACGACCAACAGCAGCCTCCTTAGTAACCCTTTATTTCCTTAATGTAACACTCAACATGTTGCCCAGCAAAAATGTGGTCATCTAGGTGGGTACCATCTTCCTGGGCCTCCAAAGGTGAGCTTTCTCCACCTTTGCTGCCTAGAACACCTGCTCCACCTTCCAGCCCCTGCTCCTTCCTCTGGGAGCTCATGGAAAAGCCCTCAGGCAAGTGGGACAGTAAATACTAGAGGACTATATTGGCTCAAATACTGGAAAAGTCATAGTTGTTAGAAGTAGTTGTTAGATCCGGGGCTCCATTTACATCATCAGGACTTTGTTTCGTTCCATCTCCTGACTCTGCTGCTGTATTGGCTTCGTTCTCAGTTTGCACATGATCTAGGGCTGAAGAAAAATGCAAAAAGAGGTCTCTTTCATTCACGGCTGGGAGAGAAGTCCTGAGGTTGACCCTCAGTAGCCCACATTGGGTCCCTTGGTTGCCCGTGAACCAGAAGCTGGAGCTCAGGGGCATAGAGTGGGCTCACTTTAGAAGCTGGAGTGAAATGAACTCCCCACCAAGCACGCAGATGGAGAATCTTAGCGAGGTGGCTTCCCCAGGAAATCTGCAATGCTGTCACCCAAAGAGGCAGAAATGGGTGCTTGGTGGTAAAGCCCAACAACTGTCTTCCACACCTTCCCCTGCTCGTCCCCAAGTCCTGATCAGGAGGCTGCCCAGCGTGGGCCGGAAGGGACTTGGGCAGAACTTGAGAGCTCTCCCGTGCACTGACTTTCCCTTAGGAATGTCCTGTTTTTCTCTCCCTCAAAATGAAGGGCATCTGGCCAAGGGCAGGGCAGGAGGGAAAGGAAGTGGAGGGGAGCCTGTCGTTCTCATGATCATTCATTTTTTTCATTCATTCACTCATTCTGCTCACCTATGTGCTCAACAAATGCTTACTGACCAAGACATTGCAAACGATGAGTTCCATCACGGCTTCCTAAACTTCGGTCACTCGTACACCCTCTTCCCAATTTCTGCCAACAGAAGCAGAATGATGACACCAATTCCTCACTAGATAGCTCGTGGGAAGGCTGGGAGTCTGGAGTCTGATCTCCCTTAACTAAGCAAGCGGCCTGACAAATGTTAGAGGTGCCACAGTGGCTCCAGACCGAAGCTCCACTCTTGATTAATTCTGAAAAGTGGAAGGGGATTCAAAAGAGAACAGTGTGCTCACTAAGACAGCCAGTGCTTGTTCCCGCCTAGTATGCACACCCCATGAAGTCACCCCCCGTGCCACCAAAAGGCATCGTGCACACGCAGGAGACGTAAAATGCTGATGGGATTCATAAACGAATCCAACACAGACCTTGCCTCGAAGCGACTTCCACTCTGATAGGAGAGAGAAGAGCGGGACACAAACGAAAGTACCGGGTGGTAGGATGTGACGGCAGGCGAGGTAACGGGGTGCAGATGCAGGATGTGGGGGATCAGAAGAGGTGCTTGCTCCCCTGGGGCCCGGCGAAGGCTGCAGGGAGAAGATGGTGTTTGCAGCGGGCCTGGATCCTGACCTCCAGAGAAGGGCGTTGGGCGTCGCAGGCAAGGGGGAAACATGAAAGACAGGGAGGTTTGGGGTGGGGCGATTGGAGAACAGCGAGGACGCCTGCCACAGCTAGGCTGCCCCCTTGCCAAGTGCCACCTGCCCACCTCGGGTGTCCTGTTTACCCTCAGGTCCGCATGGTGTCGGTGGGGAGACTCTGCACTCAGAGATGGGGAGATGCCCAGGCACTGGCTGCTCCTCTGCACGGTCTCCACCAGGGCACCCCTTTGCTCTGCGTTCTCTGCAGGGACCCTGCGTGGCAGCTGGCGTGGTAGAAGGAGCACAGGCTCGGGAGTCGGGCCAGCTGGGACTCAGATCTCAGAGCTGCTCTTCACCAGCCACGGGACCTCTGTCCTGTTCATCGGAGGTAATCCAAGCACCTGCCTGCCAGGACGGCTGGGAGTATCCAGTGGGACAAGGCCTGGCACAGGCCAGGCACTTGCTAAACATTGATGAGCACACGTTTTCAAATTTCCCTCCACGTGTGCTTATCGAGTTCTTACAGTTGAGGCCCCTTTGGCTTCCCAACTATGTGCCTTTAAGCAGGTTAACCTCCTTGAGCCTTGGTCTCATCATCTGAAAAACGGGCTATGCATTTCAGGCAGTCAAATAATGCTTGCGAAGTAAGAACCACATAGTATGCCCACAGCAAATACTTCCTTTGCCCGGGTGGCTTCTGCTGTGCTTTGGGTTTATCCAGCAATTATTCACGTATCACTCGTTGAGCTCCAAGTTGCTATCAAGCTGTCTGTCCCCTTTTTTCCCCCTGATTGTCAAAATAGCCCTGTAAGGTATTGATGTTGTTCCCACTGTACTAATTACATGGTACGTGGTAGTTAAGGGCTCAGGACCCAGAACCTACCTGCCCTGGGTTCGAACCCCAGCTCTACCACCTTCCAGCTGTTGAACCTTGTGCAACTGGCTTAACCTCTCCACGCCTCGGTTTGCATCTAAAATGCGGATGGTAATTGTTAATTTTACAAAATTGTCCCTTCTTGGGGGATTACAGTGAGGATTAAGCAGGGTTAACATGGGTGACTCTCAGGCCAATGTCCTATAAATGAGAACTGTGATTGCTACTGCTCTTGCTACTAACGAGGTAAGGGTACTCCCGTGGTAATTGACCGAAGTCAGATTTGAACCCAGACCTGCCTGCTCCAAAGCCCACATTCCTTCCACCCACTGGCAGCCTCCTTCCCACTCTGAACCCCCTTTTGTGTATTTTGGGCACTTTTAAGGGGCCCAGGACAGCTCTTCCCATGCGATTCTTGTCCCTAGACCCTTCCAGAGCCCCCTCTGCAGGTTGCTCCCACCCTCCCCTCCCACCTCTGCCTTCTGGATTCTTTAAAAGGAGGCCATGAATGCCTTTCTCCCTCCTCCCTCCTCCCTGGGCTTCCCTGGAGGTACCCGCGACAGTCCTGTCTCTTCCTTCCAGACTTTTCTTCCAGTCTCATGCTATCCTTCCAGACCCTGTGGCAGTTCTTGCCCTTTACGTATGAAGTTCTTAAGTAAAGAGACAAAATGCTGCTAATATGCAAACATGCCACAGCCTTGCTCCTGGCATCAGCCTTCTGTGGTCTTGCTGAGCCTCTGCCCAGCTGCCCCTGAAGGCCCGTCCTTCTTGTCCACCGCCCCAGAGAGTTAGGGTTGCTGCCTTTCCCCCACCTCACACCCAGGGAGCCCGACCTCCTTTGCACCTGCACCATCGGGCTGTTCCTCCAAAGCTGTGTGCCACCGGGCCAGTCAGGCACCCCTCAAAGCCTTGGATTCCTCCACCACACAGTGCATGGTTGTGAAGGTTAAATACATGGCATTATTTACTTGGCCTGCTCACTGCCAAGTCAGGACCCGAGATACTTCCTGCTTCCTTAATGGAACCTCCTGGAAGTAGTCCAGCATGCAAGGATCTTGCCTTTCTGTGAATCCTGTGGCACCTTTCATGAAAGTTTCATCTTGAATAAAGTCTTTGTTGTTTGCATTCCTCCTATATACGTGGTCATGGATGAATGAATACGTTTGGGTATTTATTTCCAGCTGGTTTTAATCTCATATATAGTACTTGGTTCTGGACGTATCGGAGCTATGCAAAAGATACTTGGTAATTAGCTTAGGTTCTTCCCAAAATGAATGATTTTCATCTTTTGTTTTTTAATATTAATACACTGGAGCAAACATAAACCAGGAGCTTGTTGTTGTTTTTTTTTTTTTTTGAGACAGAGTCTCACTTTGTTGTCCAGGCTAGAGTGAGTGCCGTGGCGTCAGCCTAGCTCACAGCAACCTCAAACTCCTGGGCTCGAGCGATCCTACTGCCTCGGCCTCCCGAGTAGCTGGGACTACAGGCATACGCCACCATGCACGGCTAATTTTTTATATACATATCAGTTGGCCAATTAATTTCTTTCTATTTATAGTAGAGACGGGGTCTCGCTCTTGCTCAGGCTGGTTTTGAACTCCTGACCTTGAACAATCCGCCCGCCTCGGCCTCCCAGAGAGCTAGGATTACAGGCGTGAGCCACCGCGCCCGGCCAGGAGCTTGTTGTTGAATCCTTTCTTATTGGCTTGCATTTTCTCTAAGGGTAAGCAACATATAAACTATTTGGATAAATTTTTCAAATATATTTTAGCTCGCTTTAAAATAATTCTTCCGTTCTTCCATCCCACATTTTTGGGGAATGTGCCTCGCGCTGGCAACTGCCCTAGGTACAAAAATAAATAATTATTCTGGAAGCTTGCGAGACCCATAAGTGTTTGTCATGGACCCAATTCTAGGGTCTGACTTTTGCCAGTCTCTGGAAAAAGGTTTCTGGACACCTGCTCCACTGGGGACTTCCTCCTTTGTGGACCTGCTTGGGTTCTGTCTGTCACTCCAGTCTTCCCAGGGAAGGTTCTCTGGGCCTGTTCTGTGGCATTTCCAGTTTGCTGTGGGGTGTGTGGCCTCCGGTTCTGTGGCCTGCAGTGGGCCCTGGAGTGGACCGTGCACTTTGTGTCCCTGGAAGTGTTTATGGGATTCTAGTGCTGACTTCGTAAGTGTTGGGCTCAGGGCCTTTATTTTAGGAGGGACAAGGGGGAAAAAAAAAGACTAAAAAACTTTTCCCTTGGAGAGGAAGGGATGCATGCCCACCAGTTCTGCACTCTTTCATTCATTCAACAGCTCCTAGGCAGCATCGACTGACTCCGTGCCAAGCCCTGTCCTTGATCTTAGTTAGACAGCGGTGGCCTGTGTGGGCACCGCTCCGTTTGAGTGGGACAGACAGGCAGGCATCATGTCAACAGACACACACAGTGACGGAAAGTAATGGAGGAGTACGCTTAAGTAGGGCTGCCAGGAAGGGCATTTCTTGAGAATGGCATTTCAGCAGGGACCTGAAAGACAGTAGGAGCCAGCCGTGCAAAAAGGGGGCAGGTGTGTGGACGGGGACAGGTGCCAGCATCCGGGCCAGAGGGGCCCATGTGGACAGAAGCTCCAGGTGAGAGTGAGGCTGCTGAGCTCTGAGAATTGAGGGAAAGAGGCTGGAGAGGCAGGCCTGGGGCTTGGTCACGGAGGCCCTGCATGGGCCCACGAGGAGTGTGATTTCGTCTCCTTTTGGTGGGAAGACTTTGAAAGGCGTTGAAGCAAGAGAGTGACAAGATTAGGCTTATGCATTGTTGTTGTTTTTATATGAGGACCAGGGCAAGGGAGTGAACAGAAAGGAGGGGCAGAAGAACCGAGAGAGGAAACAGCTGGAGAAGGGAGGGGGGGCAGCAACGTGGTGCAGGAGCCAGGCAGAGAGGGAAGGGCCAAGGCGGGGGGGGGGGGGGAGGGGGGCATGGTAGAAGTAGCCAGGGAGTGAGAGATGTCAACAGTTCCCTTGGGGGTCATGATGAGAAGAAGTGGGAACAATGTAGGGGCTTCCAAAAATCCACCAGGTGAAGGTCTGGGCCGTGGCCTGCAAAAGCTCGGAGCTCGGGGATCAGTTTCCCCATCCATGTAGGGCGTGGGGAGTGAGCCACAAGGGAAGTCGTGGGCCATCAGGCTGGCGTTACACCCAAACATGCTCTTTCCCACTGTGAGTCTTGCCGCATGGTATCTGCGGATTAGACACATGGCTGAGGAGCGTATTTATTGGAAGGCTTTATTCTGGAGTAGAAGTAAGCAAAGGGGCGTACATCAGTGCCGGGCAAGGGTCTTCCAAGGCAGCCGAGCTGGGAGAACTCTGCAGCCCACGCCCTGCTCTGACCTGGGAGTCACATGTGGTCATGGAGTCAGCCTTGCCTCCCGAGTAACTGAAACCTACAGACAATCCACAAGGATCCTTTCTGTCCCCGGGCGTTACCTCCTTCCCCCAGGACTTTTGAGCGGAGCTATCCAAGGGCTGCAGAATGCACATGCCAAACAGAGTCTGCTTCCCTGAGATGATGATTATACTAATGAAAATGACACCGGAGTAGGAGACTCTGTTGTCTCCCCAGCGGGTTCCCCCTTCCCAGGGGAGGGAGAATTGGCTGTTGCCGTACTCCTCCAGTTACTAGCGGGGAGCCAGGGGGAGGCCCGTGGAGACAGTTGATGGTGGAGGGAATCAGGCAGTGGGCCAGGGCTCAGGTGGCCCATGTCCAGTAATCCTGGCCCAACTGGGACCTGCCAGCCTGGTCAGGTAGGAAGGTCTCTGAGTGTCCGTTTGTGTTTGTAAGTTGGAGTAATGATGACGAGCATGATGCCGTCATGGTGATGATTGGAGATTCAAATAAGGCCAGGAACCCTAAAGCACTTTGAGGACCCCCCCCAAAAAAGTGTCCCTTCAATCACAGATTCCTCTTTGTTGGCACAAGCAAAACTTGGAAGGTGGAGGGCCTAGCTGTGAACCTTGCTGAGAATCCCAATGAAATATTTCTTTCTTTGTTCTTTTGTGAGTTCATTTATTCATTCAGTGAACAGTCACTTAGTGCCCACTCATAGAAGATGCTGAGGTTACAGCTATTAATAGGACACTAAGATACTGTCTTTCTCTCTTTTTCTTACACACACACACACACACACACACATACACACACACACGCTCTTCTAGGGCCAGTTGGAGATTCGTACATTCTCCCCTGGCACTGGAGCTGAAAGCATCTGCCAACCTGTGGGTTTCTTTTCCATGTGGTTCACCATCTGGAGTGGCAACCTGGCCTCTGTGTGCATGTGTGTGTGTGTGTGTGTGCGCGCGTGTGCGCCCACACGAGCCAGGGTATTGTGTTCCCTTTCTGTGCTTGAGCGGCTGAATGAACAAGAGAAAGAGAGCAGAGGCAAGGAGGACAATGCCCAGGAGTCATCCTAGCAGTGTGAATGAATAATTCATATTGTATCTGCCTCTTTCCAGGGCTTCCCAAAATAGCTGTTTTAATTGCATATTTGTTTCGCGGCTGACTTTAATCCAGCCGCCTTCAGCTCAGAACACTGTGGTGTTTCATGTTGACTTGCAGGTAGGGCTTCCCTTCAGGGAACAACTTTCTATTTATAGTCTTCTTTAAAAAGAAATGATGGGAGAAAAATAAACCCATAAAGAAAGTCATACTTTTCAGAGCTGAAAACCATTTTCTTTTTGACTCTTGTGCAGAGCTCCTTTGTAATCTGTTACTGTAGGCCTCCGTGGTCTTGAAAAACAAAGAAGTAGCAGTTGGATGGACAGACAAGGCGAGCTTCTGGCTGGATCAGTCTTCTAACCGTGATGCAATCAGCAAACACTTAGAAGTCTATAGACTTCAGACCCTTGCGTGTGGCCGGGCTGTGCTGGCTTGGGCTTTCCAGAAATACCAGGCGCAGCATCTAGGACAGGAGTCAAAGGCCCCACCCACCTGGATAGGTGACCTGGGGGACCAGTGTCTTGTCTCCCTGGGGCTCTGGCAGGATGCCTCCAATGTCAATGCACAGCTCAGTGGTCCCAGAGGAAGCACTTGTACTATACAGTCAGGAGATGCTGGGAGGTGTGTTCAGAGAATGAGTGAGTACGGGCAAGGAGAACTCCAGGAGGCGTCAGGCAGCCTTAGTGCCCAGGATCCACTCCTCTGCGGCTGCGTGACCTTGGACAAGTCCCTGGGACTCAGGCCTGGAAACTCAGTACTGGAAGGTACCTTAGCAATTGCTGTGTCATCTTCAGCCCAGGGAGAAGAAGGTAGTTGGCCACGGTCACTCAGTGGTACAGCTGAGAACTGAAGCCGGTTGGATCTGCCTTTCAACCAGCTGAGTTGTCCTTAGATGAATTGGTTAACCTCTCTGTGCCTCGGTTTCCACATCTGTAAAATGGAGCTAATAATAGTACTTATAAGATTTTTTAAAACAGGTTAATATATCACATTGAATATGAGGTTTTCCTTTGTTTTTTTCTTACAACTTTATTGAGGAATTACCGAAATCCACTGAACTGATTTGTATTATATTTAAAGGGTGCAATTTGATGAGTTTTAACATACATGTATATTATGCATATATGAACCCATCCTTAGAATAACAAACATTCCTGTCTTCTCCAAAACTCCCCTTGTGCCACTTTGTAATCTTTCTCTCCTTCCCTCCTTCTACCCTCCTCCCCAGGCAACCGGAGGTCTGCTTTCTGTCCCTGTAGGTTGGATAGTTTGTATTTTCTAGAATTTTGTATAAATGGAATCATGCAGTATAGTCTCGTCTTTCCCTATTTCTCTTACCTAATATATGTCTTGAGATTCACCTACATGGTTGCATGTGTTAATAGTTTGTTCCCTTTTAGTCCTGAGTAGTATTCTGTGCTGTGGTGTGGTCCTCCTATTGAGGGACATTTGGGTTGTTTTCAGCTTGGGGTTATTACAGATAAATATAACATTGATTTTAAGAAGCACCATTATCTTATGTGCCATGAGAAAGGGAAAATGGTACCAATTGAATGATGACTCAATGTGTTTTAATTAACTAGGATGTCTCTTTGATACTTGTTGAAATAAATTTTTCAAACTTGTATATATATTTTTTTTACTCACATATCACTTTTATGCATACAAAAAATAAGCAAAATACAACTCTGGTGTTCCTAAAATATCCTCCCATTCAGAATCCAGTTCTTTGGAGTCTCTTTTCAACTGAGTTATTGATGTCTATGCTTTTAATATTGTCCTTTGGTCCCTCCCTTCCAAGAGTGTTAGTCGTGCAGCCTTGTTATAAGGACACACAAAGGAACACAAAGCGTTTGCTGCTGGGCTCTGAAGCCAGCTTGCTCCTGTTGGAATGCTGCTAAACAGGTCTGTTCCCTGCCTCCTCCACACCTCTCCCCAGCCACTCGTTCCTAGGGGTTAAAAGTGCTCTACTCTTGTCTCTGGGACTTTATCCCCAGCCTGTGACACCCATTTCACCAGTCACAGTGCTAGTGTTGTTGATACCTGAGCACACAGACAGTGGCAGCTCTGTCAGGACTTTATCCTCAAAGCCTGGCTTGCAGTGGTTGGGAGGTTGTCAGAAGTGGTAGCAAACACCCCAATTTCAGAGATGCTGAATGTGTTTAAAAATGTGCATCTTAGAATTAGTGAAATCGAGTCTATGTAAGGGACCTTGGACAGTGCCTGGTATTTTGCAAATAATGAAATTTTGCTTTTATTATTGTTATTTCTATTGCTGTTAAACATCAGTTTCCTATTAATTAAACAGGGGCGGTGGTACCTACCTCACACAAGTATTGTGAGGATAAAGGAAATGATTTGTTTCATGGTCCAGCATGTGGTCCAGTGTCTAGTACTTAAGTAGAAGATGCCCTTGTCTAGTACTTAAGTGGAAGATGCCCTTGACCTTCGAGACAGGAGGGCCAGATATTAGACTTATAAAAGCTAAGGCTGCAGAGGGGGCCTTAGAGACGTTACAGTCCTGCTGCCTGGCTTTGCAGGTGGGAAGCTAAGGCCCAAAGGCAGCGACAGGATTCCAACCCAGGTCTCATAGCTCCCCTTCCAGTGCTCTGCCTAAACCATGCTGTCGGGGCAGGGCCCTAAGTCAGACAGATCCCAGAGAAGCTTTCACAGGCTCATTCCATTTCTAGAAGGACCAGCTCCTCAGGCTCTGTGGTGAGGGCCAGACCTCAAAGCACAGAAGATTCTGGAATGGCCGAATTCCAGGACAGGGTGGACTGCTGCCTCTGCTCTTGTTGAGGAGGCACCTGGGGTGAGCCCTTGGAAACCCAGCTCGTGGGGCAGGAAGGAATAAGGCTGGGGTTGAGTGTCCTCAGAGTCCCAAATACAGAAAGGAGGAGGGCAGAAGGCCTGCCTCGTGCCACATGCCAGGTGCCATGGTGAGTCGTTCTCATGTTCTAGTTCATTTAATCTCTGCAAGAACCCTGGGAGGAGGCAGGTTTTCTCGACTGCTTTGACCTATGACTTTCTTAACCTGTGGGGAAACTGAGGCTTAGAGCTCGGGCAGGAAGGGGCTAAGATCACACAACCAGGAAGGATGGAACTGAGAAATCTGTCTGGTCCCGTTGGCCTTTCTTTAGAGCACAGAACTCCTGTCGCCCAACTCCTAACTCAGGAATGAGGATGGCGGCGCTGGGGTTGAGCTGGGTGAGGGGGCAAGCAGACACACCAGGGGCTCCACCCTGCCCTGGTGTTGGGCTTTTAGGAAATCACCCCCCACGGCAGTAATGGGCAAAATGAAGGGCCCATCTCTCACCCTTGTCTCTCCATGAATGGGAGCTTCCTAGTTGCATCTTGGTTCTCACCCGGTGATAATTCTCCTCCCAGTCCAATAGGGTTAGTTATCCAGGGAAAATGCTATCAGTAACTCTTTCTTAGAGGCCTTGCAGATGCCTGTTGGATTTCAGATGGAGCCAAACCCAGCACCAGGCTGACTTGATGTCTTGGTGTTAGCAGTGTGATACAGGGCTCTGATCAGTCCCCAGGTTTCAGTCTCAGCCCTGCCACTGGGTCCCTGGGTGGCTCTAGGCAAGTCTTTTCTCTCCATGCCTCAGTTTCCTCATCAGTAAAGCAGTGGGATTGATTTGTCAGATTCCTGTTTTTTTTTCTTTTTTTGAGACAGAGTCTCGCTTTGTTGCCCAGGCTAGAGTGAGTGCCGTGGCGTCAGCCTGGCTCACAGCAACCTCAGACTCCTGGGCTCAAGTGATCCTGCTGCCTCAGCCTCCCGAGTAGCTGGGACTACAGGCATGCACCACCATGCCCAGCTAATTTTTTCTATATATATCAATTGGCCAATTAATTTCTTTCTATTTATAGTAGAGACAGGGTCTCACTCTTGCTCAGGCTGGTTTCGAACTCCTGACCTCGAGCAATCCGCCCGCCTCGGCCTCCCAGAGTGCTAGGATTACAGGTGTGAGCCACTGTGCCTGGCCAGATTCCTTTCAATATTCTTTAATACCTCTACATTAGGGGCCTCACTTGGACTGTGGTGTAAATAACGAATCACTCGCATTTATCAAGCGCTCGCTGTGTACTCAAGTGCTGTTTCACACATTATTTCATTGAATCGTCAAAGAGCACTGTGGGCCAAGTCTGCATGGTGCCTACCTGAAAGAGTTATTACAAAGGCCAGGTGAGTCAATCTGTACATATGAAGTGCTTGGAACAGTTGGCAGTGCATAGTGAATGCTCAATAAACATGTTACTATTTTTCCTGTTTTACACGTGTGAAAAGTAAGCCCCAGAGAGTTTAAATAACTTGCCCAAGGCCACACAGCTAGAAAATGGCAGAGCCTGGATTAAACCCAGGGAGTCTGTACTCTGGACCACTGCTCTGCGCTGCCTCTTACTAAGAGGCAGGAATAACACGTTAGGGAGCAATGGGGACTAAGCGCAGCAAGAGAGTGCCTGTCCCCAAAGACAGGCCAATTCCAGTTTTTAAATATAGCACTGTAGTAGATCAACAAACGCATCTGCAGGCTGAATTAGACCCTCAGGTGGTTGGTCAGGTGGCCATACCTACTCCAGGCCATGATCTGGCTCCCAGAACTGTGTCCTTAAATTCCAGCAGGTGCTACACAGCGAGGAATAGCCACAGAAATCCCCCCCTGTGTTAGTGCACTGGGAGAAATCCCGAGTGAATGGGCACAGACACTCCATGGAGGTGAAGAGGGCAATGGCCCAAGGGGCGCAGGTGTGGCAGGTGTGTGACCCCAAGAACTCAGCAGGGGCAGAGTGAGGACAGCAGCGGGCACTTGGCAGGGGAGGTGAGCCACTGGTTTGTGAGGCCCAGACTGAAGGCAGGAAGGGTTTGGGTGGGGGCGGGAACAGCCTAGAATCTTTCCTCCAGCTCTCCCTCCTTTTCTTTTCCTGGAAGAATTCCAGGAATGGGAGCGACTAGGCCAAAGAAGCTTCAGGATAAAACCATCAAAGTCGGGGGGAAGCAAGGAGGTTGAGACAGGTGTTTTGAGAGTGGAGAATGAAAGGGAGGGAGGGAGGGAAGCGTCTAAGAGAAAGGAGAACCAGGGAATTCCAGGTATAAATGCCGCCTCCTTCAGAGAGCAGATTTTGAGAACCAGATCCAATTGAGCCGCCATCTCCTACCTTCTCCAGTTTAAATTTCTAAGAAGAAGGAGCTTACGCAGCCCCAGCTCCGCCAGGAAAGGAGGCAGTGAAGTGCAGTGCGAGGCTCCCTAGCTGTGCAAGCCAGGACAAATATGTTGCCTCAGTTTCCCCATCGTGAAAATAGGAGTATAAAAATCTAACTCATCGTGAAAGCCAGTGTTGGTGGAGCCCTGGGTGCCGTGTGCTCAGCACTCCTCATTTCAGCATGGCTCATTTCAGCACGGTGGCGGCTCTGAGCATCCCGGGGTAGAGACGAGAGGGCAGGGTCAGAGAGGTTAGAGTTCACGCCCACGGGGGCAGAGTGGCAGTGCCTGCGTTGGAACCCAGACAGCTGACTGCAGAGCCTGTGAGTCTCGCCACCACTGCGTGTCTCATGGGGCGACGAAGGGTGGCGTGATTCCCACGGTGCACAGTCTCTCCGGTGATCGTGTTAGCAGCTCGCGTTCGTGCAGGGCTGTTTACCTACCAGGCCGGTGCTGGCCGCTCTACACGGGTCCCCTCGTTTCATCCCCCCAGCATCCTTCTGAGATTCAGATGACTTCTTATTAGTGTCACAGAGAAGGGAACTCCTCTTGGGGAGGTTACGTATCAGCCCGTAGCTTTGGAAGAGGTGGGGCCTGGGTTTCAGCCCAGCCTCCAATCCCTGAGCCTTTGCGGGTTTTATCTACGCTGCCTCTTCATCAACCCTGAAGCTGACCACTGCTCCTCTCCCTCCTCCCGGGGCTCCTCCCTTCTCCGGCCTTCCCTGACCGCACCCCGTTGCTGCAGTCTCTCCCTGCTCCCAGCCCCGTGGCCTTTCGCGTCTACACTGCTGACTGAGCACCTTGTTAAGTTCCCCTGCATCCTCTGATGACCTGTGCCTCACAAGCCACATGCACTGTCCTGGGCTGTTGTGGGCATGACTCCTGCCCGTTTGAAGTGTGAGCAAGCCTTGTCCGGCCGGTCAGAGCCTCTGCTGCTGAGGGCAGGAACAAGGCTTCTTCCCGTGTCTGAGCCCTCCTTGTGCCTAGCACGGGCTGCCGCGCCCACGTGGCAAGCTGTTGGTACTTGGTGGGTTGATTGCAACGACGGTGAAAGGAGAACAGAAGGGGAGGCAGGGAGCTTCTCCTGGTCACCCTCTGCAGCTTAGCACAGGGGAGACGCTCAGAGGAATAAAATCCAAAGTCCATATTAAGGGCCCCAGATGCCCCAAAGCCAGGTTTCCACCTCCACTCCATCATTCCCAGGCACACTCCCCTCCAGCCGTGCCAGCCTTCTTTTCTGTTCCTCGAACTCACCAACATCGCCCTGCCCCAGTGCCTTTGCACTGGCTGTTCTGTTGCCTTTCCCCCAGATCTTGGCATAGCCAGCTGATTCCTGCCACCTGTCTCCCCTTGAACACCACCTTCTCAGCCAGGCTCCCCTGGATGGCCCACCTGCCTTTACACTTGACCCCAGCCCCCTGCTGTCTTTTCTGAATAGCGTGAGTGTGTCTGAAATGACATGTTGACTTGCTGCTTCTGGTTGGGATGCATCTCCCCCTCCTAACAAACTTGCAAGATGGCCGTTTCTATCATCCCTAGGTTTGTTAGACAGTGAATAGAGGTGCCTGAACCTAACTGAATTAAAGGAAGGAAGGAGGACTTCAAACATTGCCCTTTCTTCCTGCTCACTCCGGCCTCCCAGGTGCAAAAGGGGAAGAGGCTGCTTAGAAATGGTGCTCTGGGCTGGGCACAGTGGCTCACACCTGTAATCCTAGCACTCTGGGAGGCCGAGGCGGGAGGATCGTTTGAGCTTAGGAGCTCGAGACCAGCCTAAGCAAGAGCAAGACTCCGTCTCTACTGTAAAAAAATAGAAAGAAATTAATTGGCCAACTAAAAATATATAGAAAAAATTAGCCGGGCATGGTGGCGCATGCCTGTAGTCCCAGCTACTCAGGAGGCTGAGGCAGGAGGATTGCTTGAGCCCAGGAGTTTGAGGTTGCTGTGAGCTAGGCTGACGCCACAACACTCTAGCCTAGGCAACGGAGTGAGACTCTGTCTCAAAAAAAGTCAAAAAATAAAAATAAAAAAGAAATGGTGCTCTGGCGGCTGGGGTGAAGCGTGTTATCAGGAGTTGTGAAATGGGCGCTATGGGAACTATGCGTGTGAAACAGCCCTGGGCAGGAGGAAGTGGCCCGGCCATTGTGCCTGGCCCAGGAGGAGAGGTTTGGACACTTGTTGGCCGGGAGTCCCGAGGGCCCTTTAGAAAGCGATCCCGCCCAGCCCGCCCTGGGAGGGAGCGGGGCCAGCGTCCCGCTGGACGGCGATAAAGAGGTTGCTGTGGGAAGCCCGGGCCTGCTCGGGCGGCACTGGGAACATGAAAGATAGGTTCCACATTCTTCAGCCCCAAGAGAATCACCACCCAGCGTTCAACTTGGCAAAAGGCTTTCTGCTCCCCGGAGCTGCCTCCTTGGAAAAGACACGCTGTCTGAATACGGAATGCCCACGGTGGCCGCCTGTCCCCGCAGCCTGGCCCACAGCAAAGCCACCGCCACTCGTGCTTGCCCCTGAGAAAAGGCAAGGCGTCTTTTGGGGGCTTCTCGTCCCCAAGGCGGCTTTCCCCCGACAGGTGTGCCTGCGTGCTCTCCGCAGGGTGCTCCTGGCAGAACCCACCTGTCTCTCCCAGGAGACATATCTGGCCCTTCTTCTAGAAGGGCCTGTTGGGAAACATTCAGGAATGTTTGTGCTCCTTCAGAGCTTTGTAATTAAGAAGAGGCAGAACCCGTTCTTGCCTGGCACTCTCTCCTCCTCCCTCTCTCGAGCCCCTCCAGCATCTGGGTCATTCGATTTCACAATCGGGATTTTCTGTAGCTCGGGAGGTGTAGGCTGCAGCAGGGACCCACCGGGCCAGGCAGGATGGGGGTGAATCTCGCTGCTTCGGAGGGTGGGGGCTGGGAGTTCCAGGCAGGCCCCCAAGTCCTGGCCACATCTGAAAGCGGACATCTCTCCCAGCTCACATTTTTGGCACTTGCCCAAGGTGAGGCGTTGCAGGCCAGAGAAGCACCCAGTTTCCCAGGGGGACTGGTTTTAAATGGACAATTCCTCTCTTAACTGGCAGGAAGAGTGAGTGTGTGCATGTGTGTGTGTGTGTGTGTGTGTGTGTATTTAAATCCTTGTGCAGCCAAAAACACTCCTCTTCAAATCCTGATTCTCTGAATGACACGTCTCCACACACTGAATAATTCATCTCCCCCTTGGCATTTGTTCCAGAGAGAATCTTGCTGTCCAGATTGCTTGTAAGTTGCACAGCCTTCCCATAGAAGCTTCCCTCTTTCCCATGAAAGAGCTCCGGGGAGCTTCGCCGTCCCGTGATTGCTCAAAGGGGAGCCCGAGCATGGAACCCTCTCTCCTCTTGCCTTCCCCTTCGAACTCTGGGCCCTCTCACCCCACTGCCCTCCATCCCTGCAGGGCATAGTGTCTGTGACCCTGCAGGTGGGGATCAGCATGTCAGCCCCGCCAGAAAGGCCACGTGTCTGTCACATCCCTGATGCTTGGAGCTAACAAACTTACGTGTGGGCTCTGAATTCTCGGTGTGCAAGGCTGGGACGCTCGGTGGAGTTCATGGCTTTCTGGAAAAGTGATGCCTTCTTGGAATTTCAGTCCTGTCCTCCTACGCCCATCCCCATTGTCAGTGAAATCATTTGTATTGATGACTTTGCTGACTTTGAAACATTTAATTGCCTTTTCATTCAGCAGCCATGGATTTTCCAAGTATATTGAATGTCTTTGCACCAAGACATAGATGACGGAAGGTCCCCGCGTGCTGAAGCTCCAGGGCCTCGTGCCTGCTTCAGATGTCCCTCTGATCTGGTTTCATCATCCAGTGCAGCTTGCCCTGGGTTCAGGATCGTTCTGAGACTCACTTGGTCTTGGGAAGTTTTATGAGCAGAGCTCAGGTTTGGAAATCCAGTGGTGGAGCATCAGGTTATATTCGGTGTTTACTAACTATCGTGTTTCCCAGAAAATAAGACCTACCCATAAAATGAGCCCCAGCAGGATTTCTAAGCATTTGTGCAATAGAAGCCCTACCCCAAAAATAAGACCTAGTGATGGGCGTGGCTACGCAGTGCATCTGCACAACCCATGCATTTCGTCTCGGAGCAGGAAAGAAGACGAGCAGCCCTTCTCATCTGCCCCATCGTGACAGCTACTATCCCAGAGGTGACCAGAAAGGTGCAGGCAGCCCCACCAACAAGGTCGGCTCCCCCTGTCAGGTCCCGGCCATCCTGTGCGTGCTGCAAGGCGAGGCTTTGAGGGCAAAGTCTCCTCAGTGAAGTGATGAGGGGGATGCTCCGCTTTAGGTATTGCGTGTCCCCAGGGGGAAGAAGGAAAGCTGTGGCTGTCATTTTACTATGATGACCTTCCAGAAGAAGATGACTTAGCTATATTTGAATAAATGTAGATTGGTTGTACCGTACTTAAAAAAAAATAACACATCCCCTGAAAATAAGCCCTAGGGTGTCTTCTTGAGGAAAAATAAATATAAGACCCTATCTTATTTTCAGGGAAACACAGTATGTGATGTCAAGCGTGTTTTTTTATTTGTAAAATGGAGTAAGAACACATGCTACCAGAGAGGGGACATAGTGTACATGACTTGCTTTCTAGGCCTAGAGTTAGCCATTATTAAATATTTTAAGTATAATTAATATATGAGATTATGGAGAAATTAGTTTAAAAAAGAAGAAAAGAAAAAAATTATAATTACCTTGAAATCTCTATATCCAAATAACATTTTGCTGTCTATCCAGTTTCTCTTCACACACACATTCGTGTTCTCTCTCTCTCTCTCTCTCTCTCTCTCTCTCTCTCTCTCTCTCTCTCTCTCTCTCTGTCTCTCTCTCTCTCTCTCTCTCATGTGTTTTAGGCAAAACAGTATCCTGTAGCTTTACCTTTCAACAATGTTATTTTTTTCACAGTATATTGAGAACATCCTGCCATGTTAGCAAAATATAGAACACTGCATCCTTTTTTTGTTCCTACGTATTCATTGCGTTATTCACCCATTCCACGAACGTTTGTTGAGCGCCACTGCGCTACACACGGCGTTCTGTTGCTTGGATGCGCCATGGATTAGAATCATCTCTTTAATGGCCCAGGAGAGATTCCAGAAGCTGATGACCCGCACATAGATGGGGGGGGGGGGCTGTGCAGAGACGACGTCTGCATCAGATTAGTGTCTCCTCTGGCAGGTGGGGCTTCGCAGGGCTGGGAGACGAAGGGGCCTGGCGGCTGGAGCATTCCTGTCCCCTCACAGATGTATTTGTCATCGATACGAGAGTAACTCACCGTGGAGGGCGGACCTGTGTGGGGAGCTTTTCCTCGGAGACCCTTTCACAGATTTGTCACATACGATGATGCTAGGGGAGACTGACTCAGCTCTTGGTCACAGGTCTTTGTGGAGCGGAGTGGGGTGGTGGCTGGCAGGCTGCAGGTGGCCTTGCGGAAACTTTCTCCAGATTGTCCGGAGCAAGTACTCGAGAACGAAGGGCATCCTGAGCTGCGAAAAGTCTCCATCACCTCTGTTTTACCCATTTTCCCGCCTTTTACTCCAAAGCGGTGGCTCAGATTTTCCACGGGGCTTAGGAGATGCGTTGAAGATGCCAACTTTCAAGAAAACCTAATAACTCGCAGTAGGAACCCTGGAAACAGGCCACTTTGCCTGAAATCCCAGCTTTATCATTGACAATGAGAATGATATTTAGTCTTTCTTGGCCTCAGTTTCCCCCTCTGGTACATGGGGGTAGGAGTAACTGATGTTTTTTTGGGTGCTCATTCGTACCAGCACGAGTGCTAAATGCACTCAGAGACGTGACTTTCTTTAACCACCCGACAACCCGGAGAGTTCTTGTTATCTCCATTTTACAGATAAAAATACTAAGGCTCAGAGAGGTAGAGTGAGTTGCCTAACTCACACAGCTAATAAGTGATGCTTTTGAACCCTCATTTGATGGTGTGTAGTCTGTTGCATACAGTATACCTCTGGCCTCATCCTCATGGACCCAGTAGTCTCCCACAGGGCAGCAGTAAATTGCCTACAGCAGCTTTGGGGTTCTCCATTCATTCGATGGATAGACGCTTCCCACAGCATACGGGGTCCATGAACACACCAGGTCCTCTCCGCCAGGTGCTTTTCACTGTCTCTTCTTCCTTGTTTCTCTCCAAGTTTAATCTAGAGTGGGCTTTAGAAGGAGGAGAGCCTGCAGGACAAGAGAGGGCAGTTTGCTGTGACTTGGGAGAAAGCCCTGGATCAGAAATGCAAGACCCATCCCAATCATCTTCGTTCCTATCCCATCGTACTTTAATTTTCCAGTCTCTAGAAAGGGTTTGGAAGCAGAGCCAGACCCTTCTGGGTTTCCAGAATCGGGAGGAGGTGGGAAACAGGGGGGCTGGGGGGGTGGGAGTGGTAATATTAGGATCTATATTTTAGGCAGCAATGGGGAGAAACCAAAGTGACAGGGGGAGGTGGCACTTGGGCTAAGTCTCATAGGCCTAGCTTGCTGGCTCCCCACACTGGCTAAAATACTTGACAAATGGTTTGTGCTACATGTGTGTGTGTTTCTAGCCTTGATGAGCCGTTGTTAGTTTAGTCGGGTGATTTGTTTGTTTGATTCAGCCAGCAAGACTCGGTGATTGCCACCACTTCACTCCCCAGAAGACGGGGACTTAGACAGGGGTTATTGCTGAGAGGTCGGTTTGGCCTGGCTTGTCTAGGCAAGGGCAGCCATGGGCGCGGGCATTTGGGAATCGGCTCAAGAGGCAAATAAATGCTGCTCGTTGGCCAAACTCACGGGGACGGAACATCTGCTCTCCTAGATGTTGCATTGCCAGCTTTCCAAAGGGCAAGTGGGCATGACAAACATGGGAGAGAGCCAGGAATACAGACTGGATGCGGGTGGGCGAGTGAGTTACAGGTAGAGAAGCCAGAGAGGGCTGGAGCCCAAGCTAAGAAGCAAGACTTGGCCTTACAGCCCTGTCTCGCAAACCCTCAGAGATGCCGAAACGGAAGCCCAGAGAAGGAAGGTGGCATGCTCGGGTCACTGCTGAGTGAATGGCAAAGTTGGGACCGGAACAGAGCTTCCTTGCCTCCCTCCCAGGGTGCTCTTTCCCTGCTGCTACAGGCATGCCTTCACCTTCCCGGGAGCAGAGGGGACGGCAGAGCCCGGTGCTACCGTGCAAAGTTCCCGGATCTGTCGGGCCAGCCCAGAGGCGCGGGAGGCCCCGAGAAGCAGCAGGTTGCAGGCGCTTGGGGATTGTAGGCTGATGGAGTGTGTTTCTCCTCTCCCTTGCCAGGTACACCAAACCGCTCACGTTTGCTGACTGCATTAGTGATGAGTTGCCACTAGGATGGGAAGAGGCGTATGACCCACAGGTTGGAGATTACTTCATAGACCACAACACCCGTAAGTTCCTGGCGGTCCTCCCTCCCCTGTGCTCCCTCCCCACCCCTCTACCTCCGTGCCCACCCTCCCTCCAAGTCTGCAAGAACCACCAGCAGAGACTCCTGGAGCCAGATTGTATTTTGTCTTATATAGATTTAGATAGAGATGTCAGTGTAGATATAGATAGATAATGTAGGCTCATGTAAAAATAACAGTTTAGAAGGGTTTTTAATAGAATCTATTATAAAACTCTTCCTCTCACAATCCAGCTCCCCAATTTTACAGAGGCAGCCATTGCTAAGTTTCTTGTATATCATTCCAGAAATTTTCTAATCAAGTGTTTGCGTATGTACATGTATATATGCATATGTTCTCTTTTTTTACATGTATAGATTTATGTGCATGCACCACCTTTTTTTTTTTTTTCCATAAAAGAAAGTCATTGTCATTGCCACACCATCTTGGAGCAGCCAGAGCCCAGCAGCATGACACACATATGTCCACAGTGGATTGGCATGAGTGTGTCTCTGGCCCACTGTCCCTGTCAGCCCACCCATGCTTCAAGGCACCTGTGATGCAAGTACCCTGATCCAGTATGCAGATTCCTAGTATCTCAGTCTCTGGGACAGTGAGGGAGGAACCAGCTGAGAAAGGGAGAAGCCAGTCATCTGGCAGGTGGGGGAGCCCAGGCAACAGGTGTCCCAGGTGGGGAGAGGGGACGTGTGTTTGTGCCTCATCCATTGTGCACCCTCTTGTCCAAGACTTTTCCTGTGTCCCGAAGTTTGCTGCCCTATCTGTCCACATATACAGAGGAAAGGGATTTTTCCCTCTCACCATCAGCCTCCTGAACTGTAGGATTCCCTCTAACTTTTCAGGCAAGAAGTGAATGGAAGGAAATGGCATGTGCCGGGCGAAGTCTGCAAGCTAAGAATAGGGCGCTAGATCCCACTGGCCTCTGTGCACTGCACATACTCCGTGCCGTGTGCTGTGCTGGGCATTTCACAGGCATTGTCTCCTTCAGTCCTTCCAGTTACCTGCTGGGGCATTACGATGATTATCTCCACCTTATAAGTGGGATTTAGAGGTAGTAATTGACTGTTCAAGACTCACAGCTAGAACACGGCAGAGCTGGGATTTGAGCCGGCGCTGGGGAGTGGAGTTGTACTTCTCCATCCGTTCCTGCTCCGGGTTTCAGTAGCGCCCTGGCCACACCTCTGTTGTGCCCCTCGTCACTTTGTATCGTAGTTACTTACCTGGGGTTGCAAGTCCTACGGAAGAGACTGTGTCTAATCCGTCTCCCAGCCGCAGGCCTTTGCCTGGTGAGGCACATAGTAGGTGTGCACTTAACTCTGCTCAGTAGGAAAGGGCATACGTGCATGAATGCATGAGCAAATGGATGAATGAGCGGACTGTTGGCCCCGCAGTGGAGAGGAGTTTTTGAGAGACGGCTAATGGCATTAATTGCATTGTTGGGGGTAGCAAAGGTTTTTATTAGCACTCGTGATTGCGTACTGAGTAATGAGAAGTAAATATGCCTAATTGAGTGTGTGGGGGGAACGAGGTTAATGCTTGGAGGGCTGCATGGGATGCTGGGTTAAACACGGATGTGCAGGAACCCTAATCAGTCCTTTCCTGTTTCTAATTGCTGAGTGCATCCCCCTCATTAACATCTCATGGCAGGAGTGGGATTTTAAGGTACTTCTGGGAGTTGTTGGGAAAATGGAAGGAAGGAAGGAGTAGCAGGCTGTGGCAGAGTTTGTTCTTAAGGGGATGATGGCAGGAATGTGGCATATAGAGGGTGATTAAGGCAGGCCACCGCAGGAAGATGCGATGGAAAGATAGGAAGAATTCTATCTGGTAGTTTGAGCATACCAATACCGGACGGACATGACCATCAAGGCCCCAGCATTCAGAGTCATGGACTCAGGCCAGTCCCATGCTGTCTGTTTCTCAGGGACTGAAATTCCTTTCATTGTGCACACCCCCAGCATTCTGGGAGGCCCAGACAGGGGGATCGCTTGAAGTCAGGAGTTTGAGGACAGCCTGGACAGCATAGCAAGACCCTGTCTCAACAAAGAGTTTTTTTTAAATTAGCCAGGCATGGTAGCTTGCACCTGTGACCCCAAACTGTTCAGGAGACTGAGGCAGAAGGATCATTTGAGCCCAGAAGTTTGAGGTTGCTGTGAGCTGTGATTATGCAACTGCACTCCAGCTTGGGTGACAGAGCAAGACCCTGTCTCTAAAAAAAAGATAGCATGTAAAGCCATGAAGTGGGATGAGATTACCAAAGCAATGAAGGCTGAGAAGAGGACCGAGAAATGAGCTGTGGATCT
Organism: Microcebus murinus; assembly: GCF_040939455.1. Taxonomy (NCBI): domain Eukaryota; kingdom Metazoa; phylum Chordata; class Mammalia; order Primates; family Cheirogaleidae; genus Microcebus; species Microcebus murinus. The sequence continues at coordinate 31,472,086 of NC_134124.1, forward strand.
TCTGACAGTAGAGGGTGGAAAGAAGAGGAAAACCAGCAGTGATGCTGAGGAGGAGTGATCAGAAAGGAGGGAGGAAAGCCAGAGAGTCTTGGGAGCTTCTGACAGTTTGGGTTCAAAGAGAACCAAGAATTGACCGCTGGATTTAGCAACCTGGGTGATGCTGTGACCCTGACTTTGGAAGGCAGCTTTGGACAAGGACTGGGGGCAAAGGCCTGACTAGAGTGAGTCTAAAGAAAATGGAGGGAAGGAAAGGGATTAGAAGCAGCAAATACACACAGCTCTTTCCAAAACATCACCCATTTGCATTACTTCCTATGTTGGTGTTCAGTATCCCCACTCTCTGTGTACATCATGGTGAGATGGTCTTAATTGTGTTCTGCTGTTTTCCCTTCATTCTACATCATGAACATTTGAGGGATCCTATTTCTTCCTATTTGTCCTTTTAAATACATCAAAAGGATGTGTCAATACATTTTAACAAAAGTACCATCTTGCTCCTGTTGCTGGCCTTTGGAGTCATTTCCATTTATTTGTCATTTAAAATAACATGAGGGGAAGAATCTTTCTTTTTTTTTGAGACAGAGTCTCACTTTGTTGCCCAGGCTAGAGTGAGTGCCGTGGCGTCAGCCTAGCTCACAGCAACCTCAAACTCCTGGGTTTAGGTAATCCTCCTGCCTCAGCCTCCTGAGTAGCTGGGACTACAGGCATGCGCCACCATGCCCGGCTGATTTTTTCTATATATACATATTAGTTGGCCAATTAATTTCTTTCTATTTTTAGTAGAGACGAGGTCTCGCTCTTGCTCAGGCTGGTTTCGAACTCCTGACCTCAAGCCATCCGCCCGCCTCGGCCTCCCAGAGTGTTAGGATTACAGGCGTGAGCCACCGCGCCCAACCAGGCACTAACTTTTAAAAACCGAAAAAGGTCGGGCACAGTGACCGCCACCTATAATTACAGCACTTTGGGAGACCAAGGTGAGAAAATCACTTGAGGCCAGGAGTTCAAGAACAGCCTGGGCAACATAACGAGACCTCGAGACCTCGTCTCTATAAAAAATAGAAAAATTAGCCTGATGTGGTGGCGCATGCCTGTAGTCCCAGCTACTGGGGAGGCTGAGGCAGAAGGATCACTTGAGCCCAGGAGTTTGAAGCTACCGTCCATGTTGCTTTAAAAATAACTTTGTAAATATAGACATGAATATATAGATAAAGATTTGTGTATAATCAGAGGGTGTTATCTGTTCTGTGTGAGACTCCTGTCAACACTTCTGGGAGGAGGACTGGGTAGACAGAAACTCTCACCTCTTATTTTACAAATTTGTAATGGTGGAATTGTGGGATTTTTCTTTTTCTTTTTGGTATTTTTCATTATTCTTCAACGAAAACTTAAGTTTTAAAAAGTTACAAACTTCTAAGAAACATCTCCAGCCAGGCCAAGACACAGGCTGAGCCTCTTTTCTGTGGCCTGTGCCACCTGGAGGTATAGGGCTGGTCCCCAAGGGGGACCCACGGGTCCCAAACGCTAAAGGAACCCACACCTCTGATGGAAGATGGGGCCCACAGCAGCTGTTCTTGAGCCAGCTTTATAAATTCTCCCCCTACCCCCAATTTTTTCCCCTTCTCTTGTAATTATTCCTCCCTCTTTCTTGCTTGGTTAAAGAGTGTAGCTTTCCTCATAGGAAGCAATTTTGTGGCTACTGTCAGCATCTTCAGACCTTGTTTTTGTTTTGTTTTGTTTTCAATTTGTAATATTTCTCTGTATTAGAAATTATTTTATGTTCAGTAATGTGTGAACATTGGTTAAAGGTTTTCCCTTTTTTTTTTTTTTTTTTGAGACAGAGTCTCGCTTTGTTGCCCAGGCTAGAGTGAGTGCTGTGGCGTCAGCCTAGCTCACAGCAATCTCAAAGTCCTGGGCTCAATTAATCCTTCTGCCTCAACCTCCCGAGTAGCTGGGACTACAGGCATGCGCCACCATGCCCGGCTAATTTTTTCTATATATTTTTAGTTGTCCACCTAATTTCTTTCTATTTTTTTAGTAGAGACAGGGTGTCGCTCTTGCTCAGGCTGGTCTCCAACTCCTAAGCTCAAGCAGTCCGCCCGCCTTGGCCTCCCAGAGTGTTAGGATTACAGGCGTGAGTCACCGTGCCCAGCCCAGACCTTGTTTTCCTTCTTAGAAGAAGGGAGAAGGAAAGCTTGAAGAATTGCTGTTCACAGACAATTGAAAAACTGGCTCTAGGCAACAGTTTTGATTTTACATTCACCATCAGCACCTGGGCACAAGTGCTTTGGTTTCCCAGGAGGTAATAATGCAGGGTCTGTTGTCCTCTTTAACAGATACAAAAGTAGATTCAGAGAGGTTAAACAGCCTGCCTATTATAACACAGCAATTATTGGCAGGGATGAGAACTTAGCCCTGCTGCTTCTTAGATCTTTCTTTCTTTGAGATGCTCATTGAACCTATTTAGGAGGAATGAGAGCTAAAGGGCCTAGGTTAGGAGGCATAAGCTCAAATGTCCCCAAGGGCCAGGCACATGGCATAAATGAATGAAGACCAGGTTTTGATGGTTGGAGTGCTGGGGTCTGTGGCAAATTGTGAAACCAAGTGACCAGATCTTCTGAATGATCCAAAAAACAAAAAAGAAAGAGCCATAAAATACAATCTTAATGAATAAATGTATTTTCACAGACCAGTAATCAATTCAAAATTATTAAAACACTTTGAGCTAAGCAAAACCTATCTGCAGGCTAGATTACCACATGGTCATGATTGAACCGTTTCTGGTTTGTCAATCACCCCTGGTCCCACCCAACAATTGTGAGGTAACTGAGGAGTTCATCCATGAGCAATTGATTCTTTGCCATTATTTTGACCTCTTCTGCATCTCCTTAGCTGCATTTTTGAAAATGTCTTTTTATTTTATCTTGTTTTAAGATTATCATTGTACATGTTTATTGTGCACATAATTTAAAAACAGAAAAAGAATAAAGAAAAATATATCCTACCACTCGGTTGTTGATATTTTGCTGTTTCCTCCTAATCACCTTGAGACTGTACATATGTTTTGATAAATTCAAAAGTATTTTTTCAGTTTCACAACCTGCATTTTTCACTTACTTTTATGTTATATAAGCACCTTTGCATTTATTAATTTTTCTTTAAAGACTTTATTTTTAATAGTTGTGTAATAGTGCATTATGTAAATATAGTATACTCATTTAAGCAGTTGTTTCCTGTGTGACCTGGAGCAATTTAACCTCTCTATATATCAGTTTTCTCCTTAGTATAATGGGGGTAGTAATGGAATCTGCTTTATAAGGTTAGTGTATGGGTTGAAGGAGAGTAAACATTAAATATGTGCTTGTTTTCCCTGGTCAAGAGCTGCAATTTTTTTGAAAAAAAAATAAAATAAAAAATAAATAAATATGTGCTTGCTATTTATTATTATCATGGTTTAATACAAATGCATATTTGCCTGAATTTTTTATTACTTTTTATAATAAATTACTACAGAGGGAATTATTGGTCAAAGGGTATCAACATTTTAAGGCTCTTAATTTGCATGGTCACATAGTCCTCTAGTAAGGCTTTTCTATTAATATTTTATATTTTCAGCAGGGTATGGGATGCCTATTTCTCCATATCCTCTGAAACATTAGTTATTTTCCTTTTCTTTACTCTTCATCAAAACAGATTATCTTGGACAGCTGTATTGTCCTTGAGCTTCCCTATCTAGACTAGAACTCAAACCTGGTACTTCTTCTGGCCATTCTCAGATAGAAATTGACTTTGGGTTTGGATTTTCTTTTTTATCACTTGAAAGTGAAGGGTTTAGAAATTGATCTTCATTTATTTTTTGTTTGATTAATCCAAATGGAGAATCTCTGTCATTTAGTAAGTGAATTTAACCCATTTATATTTATGGTGATTTTTTTTTTTTTTTTTTTGGTGGATTTTGCTTTTTGTTTTCTGGTAGTAGATTCCGCAGGCCAAGCAACTCAACAGATATTTGTGAGATGCTGACCTGGAGTCTCTTGGGTCTGTTCCAGAAACCACCCAGATTGAGGATCCCCGGGTACAATGGCGGCGGGAGCAGGAACACATGCTGAAGGATTACCTGGTGGTGGCCCAGGAGGCTCTGAGTGCACAAAAGGAGATCTACCAGGTGAAGCAGCAGCGCCTGGAGCTCGCACAGCAGGAGTATCAGCAACTGCATGCCGTCTGGGAGCACAAGCTGGGCTCCCAGGTCAGCTGTGAGTACCTCCCCCTACCAACGCCCCCACCAGCACCAGCAGGGAATGGACACATTGAGTCCTGCCTACAGTGCTTCTCGAATCTGCCCATTTTCTCCATCTCCACTGGTTGTCCAAAGTACCATTGTGTCTACTGCTCATTTTGCTCCTACCTGTGCTTTGCAATGATTCATTTGCCATTTGCATTTCATTTCATTTCGATTCATTTCATTTGTAATCCTCTCAGAATGACAATTGGATTTTGTAGCTCGTTGTTTAAAACCCTCAGTGGTTGGGGGAAGTAGAAGTGGGGAGTTCTTGTTTAATGGGTACAGAGTTTCAGTTTGGGAAGATGAAAAGGTTCTAGAGATGGATGGTAGTACAACAATGTGAGGGTACTTACTGTTACTGAACAGCACATTTAAAAGTGGTTAAATTGGTAAATTTTATGCTATGCATATTTAAAAACAAGCAAAAGGGCCGGGCGCGGTGGCTCACGCCTGTAATCCTAGCTCTCTGGGAGGCCGAGGCAGGTGGATTGCTCGAGGTCGGGAGTTCGAAACCAGCCTGAGCAAGAGCGAGACCCCGTCTCTACTGTAAGTAGAAAGAAACTAATTGGCCAACTAATATATATAGGAAAAATTAGCTGGGCATGGTGGCTCATGCCTGTAGTCCCAGCTACTTGGGAGGCTGAGACAGAAGGATCGCTTGAGCCCAGGAGTTTGAGGTTGCTGTGAGCTAGGCTGACGCCATGGCACTCACTCTAGCCTAGGCAACAAAGTGAGACTCTGTCTCAAAAAAAAATAAATAAATAAAAAAAATAAAAAAATAAAAAATAAAAACAAGCAAAAGGAAAAAAATAATAAAAGTAAATAAATTAAAAAATAAAAACAAGCAGGCTTGGTGGCTTCCCCTGACTCTTCCCACGACACACACAGCCCTCTGTGATCAGGCCCCTGCCAGTGGCCCTGCCTCCTCTCGTGCTGTCACTCATAAGGTTCAGATACACTGAGTCCCTCACCCCCATTGTATACCCACAGCCTGCCCTGCACTTTTCCACCTCAGGACTGTTGCCTTTGCTGTTCCCCTTCCTAGAATGCTTTTCCATCCATCCATTTGAAAGGCTCCCTCCTTCCCATCCTTCCGGCAATCACCTCTGAGAGTCTTGCTCTGACAGTTCTTCCCCAGCAGTGGCCTCTGGCCTGGCTCTCTGTCTGTTCCCTTCATAGCACTTACCACAGCACACCTTTTTATATCTCGGTACTTTCTCCACTAGAATATAAACTTGGTAAGGGCAGGGCTCCTGTCCTCTTTCCTGGTACCCGCGGGAGGGCGGACGGGCACGCACACTGCCCCATCGTTCACTGCCAGTGCCGTACAGATCAGTAGCTGTGAGGGAGCCCACAGACCTTTGCCAATACATTGAGGGATTTCTGTTTTTCCTTCACCACTATTTCTAGTAACCAGATCTTTCCTCTGTTTATTGAGTGCTTATTACGTGCCTAGCACTGTGCTATGGTCTGAATATGCTCTGTCAGTTAATCTTCCTAACAATTAACGTCCCCCTTTAACAGATAAGCAAACTGAGGCTCAGGAAGAGCAACATGCCCAGGGGCTTACAGCTGGTGAGAATAATAAGTGGAAACCCATTCTGTCAGCCCCTCCACATCCTCAGTGTGGGCTGGGCCATGGGGAACAGGATCGGGCCATGGTGTCAAGGTGGCCGTGGCTGGGTTGGGCCACTGATGCTCCTCACTCCTAACTTGGAGACGTTCCGTCTGCTGGCAGGATACCTCGGGCGCGGAAGGGGGGGGGGTATGGCACTAATGTCATGAGGTGTCCACCGTTGTGACCTCATTTCAATGTAATAATCGCCCAAAGGCCTCATCTCCAAATGCCATCACTTTGGGGATTAGGGCTTCAACATAAAAATTTTGGAGAGACGTAGTTCAGTCCATAGCGTGATCCTTAATGCAGTCCTAGAAGTGAGGTGTCATTGTCCCTATTGAAACTCAGGTTTGAAGAAGTGAAGTGATTATTTTTTATCTGTCTCTAACGTCCCACGGTTTTAAAAAGTGGCAGGTATATGTAAAAACACCTGTTTGAGGGGACAGGTTATTTACATGGACCCAAAGTATTAGCCCACACATCACGGGTTCATTCCAGAACATAAAATGTGTTTTTGCATTGGAGAGATGCGCAGCCATCATTTTATACAGGTGGTAAAATTAGCGTCACTAATAAAGAGAACAGGCGCCATCGTGTGCCTTCGGATGTGATGCAATAAAAACGTCACGGAAGGCCGGGCGCGGTGGCTCACGCCTGTAATCCTAGCACTCTGGGAGGCCGAGGCAGGTGGATTGCTCAAGGTCAGGAGTTCAAAACCAGCCTGAACGAGACCCTGTCTCTACTAAAAATAGAAAGAAATTAATTGACCAACTAAATATATACATACAAAAAATTAGCCGGGCATGGTGGCACATGCCTGTAGTCCCAGCTACTCGGGAGGCTGAGGCAGGAGGATCACTTGAGCCCAGGAGTTTGAGGTTGCTGTGAGCTAGGCTGATGCCACGGCACTCACTCTAGCCTGGGCAACAAAGTGAGACTCTGTCTCTAAATGAATGAATGAATGAATGAATGAATGAATGTCATGGAAGATCCCTCGTAGAAATATTTGATCTGAACCTAATCATGAGCACAGCCAGGCAAACCTATATTGTGGAATATGCTATAAGATTTTTTTTAGAACCCTAAAAAGGTGGACCAACCAAATGAAATGTTTGTGCCTTGAATTAGACCTGAACTGGGGGAAAAAGCAACCATAAAAGACATTCCCAGACAATTGGAGACTTTTCTTAGGTGTGATAATGGTGTTATAGATATGTAGCAGAATGCCCTTGTTTTTAGAAGATACATGTGACATCATATCTGCAACTTATTCCAAAAAAAGCTCCAGGAAAGGAAAAGGAAGAAAAGAAACGAAAGAAAGAGGGGAAAGGAGAAGACAAGGAAGATGAGGGGGAAGGAAAGGAAAAAATAAAGGAAAAGCTGGTGTCAGGCCACCTGATGTCCCGATGCACTGGTGACTTGGAATCTGCCAGGTTTTGGTGTTTGCCACCATTTCTAATAATCATTTGTGGAGGGCTTACTATGCAGCAGACATGCTACTGAAAGAAAGAACGAACTGGGGTGGGGAAAGGGATGGCAAGAATAGATGTGGGAAAATGTTATACGTCGGTGGGTCTAGGTGAAGGATATATCAATATTCATTATACTGTTCTTTCAAGTTTTCTATGAAGTTTCCAAAATTAAAAGTCAGAGTCAGATGCAGCAGGAAGGAGGCACTCCTGTGAGAAGCGCTGTATTGGGAGGTGGCGGCCATTGGATTCTAAGGTCAGAAGGCCTGGGCACCCTCTTGGAGAATGTACTCCACCTCTTTAAGTCTCTAGTTCCTTATCTTGAACTATGGAAACGTTCATAGTGCCTTTATCTCATGGGTCCGTGTCCAGGTTTCTCAACCTCAGCACCATTAACATTTTGGCCAGGAGAGATCTTTGTGGGGGCTGTGTATTACAGGATGCTTAGCCATATTCCTGTTCTATACCCACTAGACGCCAGTAACATCCCCCCACTGCAAGTTGTGACAACCAAAAATGTCTCCAGACGTTGCCCAGTGTGTCCGAGGGGGTAAAATTGCCCCCAGTGGAAAACCACCAGTCTAGCTAAAACACCTGGCACGATTTCTTTAGAACATTTTAATGGCTCAATAAATAGTCTTATTGACAGGAGACATATTTTGAGAGTGTGGACTGTGCAGCCCGACTGCCTGGGTTCAAATCCAACATGTGCAAATTACCAGCAGTTGTAACCTTGTAAATGTTACACCACTTCTGTGCCTCAGCTTTCTTCATGCATAAAACCAGTCTAATAATGGGATCACCTCCATAGGAGTGTTAGGGGCCTTAAATTAGTTAACAAATATAAAGTACTTGGAGTAGTACTCATCATACTCTCAAGCTCTCAGTAAATAATAACATTATTCATTAACTGGCATTGCAAATGAAAAAAAGTTTTTACAGATCCATGGAACTAATAACAATAAATGCATGATCAAAGGTAGGGAATAAATGATACAGTTCCTCGCCCTGTCCTGCGGCTTCCAGACACTCCCAAGAGCTCCACCGGCCTCAAAGGCACCACCATTTTGGATGTCAAAGATCTTCCATCTGAAAGGACTGGGGTCATTTCAGGCAACTGGATCCAGGACCCAAACCAAATAGGAACTGGGGGACCTCCCAGCCCAAGCATCCCAGTTAAACGAGGCATGACTAAAGCCTCTTTCTTCTTGTTCTGCAAGCCAGGTTTACCTTCCAAGTTCAGCTCTCAAGGCATGACAGACAGGTGAGGTCACATGTCTGTCCTTTAGTGCAGATGGCTTGCCAGGGCTTGTGAGGGTTTTGCCACCCAGCCTTGGCTGCTGTGGGCCCCAGGCACAGGTGGGGCCCTGCCCTGGGGGGTGTAGACTTTGTTGTCAACTCTCTGGTATAATCTCTATTTTCATGGGGAGGGAGAAGGGAACTGATGTTTAATGTGCACCTGTTGTATGCCTACAGGGCAATATGCTAGGCACTTTATATAGGTAACCTCCCTCCCCACTTACACCACACAATCCTACAAGGTAGAGCTGTTCCCATTCTACAGACAAGGAAACTGAGGCCCCAGGAGAGGAAGTGGCTCCCCCAAAGTCCCACTGGTAAAAGGTGGCAGATGTGTCTGACCTCAAAACCAATATTCTTAATTTAATCTAAGTCAGCAAGTCAGATGCTAAGGTTTTGGGGCTACACTTGGTTCCTCCCATCCTTTAAAAAGTGAGGACTCAGGAGAGCTGGGTTCTTCGGAACCTCACCATGCTTTTTTCCCCTTTTTAGGCCTTAGTTTCCCATTTGAAAATAAGTCATCGGGAGCCATGCCATTAAAAAAACCAGTTGAACCACCCACCTGATTTCATATTCCTAAAACAAAAAAAATATGAGATAAGAGATTTTTTTTAAGGTATACACACGTAAAGACAGGGAGAATTGAAGGAGAAAGAGCAGCATTAAAATTTGGAAGCTGGAAAGTAGACAGGTGACAGCGTCCTAAGTAGACCTGAGAAAAGAGACAACGGGCTGACAGTGGGGGAAACCGCCAACACTGTCCTCCAGGCACTTGCAGAAGCCTTGGGAGTCGGCGACAACAGCTGTCTGTGGAAATAGGAGTGAAGGGCAGAGGGTCACAAATAGAGAGAACTTGGTGGAAATTGCTTCTCAGTCAATTAGACCTTCAGATCCCCTCCCTAGATCAGTACCATCTCCAACCTGACAAAATGCTGTAGGTTCATTTTTTGGAGCAGATAAAACAGAGTTTCTGAACTCAAGAACACCAGGTGCATTCAGAGCCGGGGTGCCCCATAGCGAGATCACAATAAGTCAACCTGGGAATACAGCGTTTTGAGACTTCAGCCCTCATCCCAGTTGGTGTCCAGAATGGTGCCCAGCCATTACCCTCTAGGCTGGATAGTAGAAAAGTCTGCTGGAAATCTGACCAGAGCAAACAGATACAAAGAGAAAAGCTGCAAGGAAACTGACATTGAGGAGTCCTGGGTGAAACAGTCCAGCCAAACCATGTGCCGTGCAACCCACAAGCTCCATCCATAAGGATGGGAGCATTTTGGACTCTCATCCTTAAATGTGAGCAGACAGCTTGAATTCCAAGTATCCAAGGAAAGCCTCCAACAGGGAGAATAGAGGCTCCAACCAACACGTGGTGGAGTGTTTAGAGGGGTCAGGGAACCTGCGTGGAGAAGGGCACCTCAAGAGAAGCCACATAGCTGGGAAACAAAGACAGGTGCTCCATTCCTTAAAAAGGAACCTTCAGGCCGGGCGCTGTGGCTCACGCCTGTAATCCTAGCTCTTGGGAGGCCAAGGCGGGCGGATTGCTCAAGGTCAGGAGTTCGAAACCAGCCTGAGCAAGAGCGAGACCCCGTCTCTACTATAAATAGAAATTAATTGGCCAACTGATATATATATAAAAAAAAATTAGCCGGGCATGGTGGCGCATGCCTGTAGTCCCAGCTACCCGGGAGGCTGAGGCAGAAGGATCACTCGAGCCCAGGAGTTTGAGGTTGCTGTGAGCTAGGCTGACGCCACGGCACTCACTCTAGCCTGGGCAACAAAGCGAGACTCTGTCTCAAAAAAAAAAAAAAAAAAAAAGGAACCTTCAGAGAACAAAAAACCTTTGGGAATTAAAATACGACAGTAGAAATGAAAACTTCGTAGGAAGACTAGGAAATAAAACTGAGGAAAACTTCCAAAAAGCAGAGCAAAAATACAATGAGATGGAAAACAGGAGGAAAAAATAGAGCACCCGGCCAGGAAATCTACCATCTGAGGGAAAAAAATGTTCCAGATACAGCAGAGGAAACAGGAGAAGAAGCTTCCCTGAAATAACGTAGAAACCTTTCCCAGAACCGAGGGAGCGTTTTTTAGCCTGAAAGGGTTCGCTGGGCATCCAACACAGTGGATGAAAGTCACCTCCCACCACGATATGTCATTGTGGGACTTCAAACACGGGGACAGTTCGAGATTCTCAGAGCTTTCAGAGAGAAAAACCAGGTCACACAGAAATGATCAGGACTCAGAATAGCTCCAGACTTCTCCCCAGTCACACTGGAAACCTAAAGGACAATGGTCCATACTTCAAGGAAAATTATTTCTGACCCAGAATTCTATATCCAGCAAAACTACCTTTAATCAGGTATAGAGTAGAATAAAGGTATTTTTAGACATGGGAGATTTCAGAAAGTTTATTTCTCTCACAGTTTCTCACTCAGGAAGCTGCTGGAGGTAGCATTCTACCAAACTGAAGGAATAGACTGCAAAGAGGAGGACGTGGTACAGGGAGGAGGAGAGTGGGGAGGAGATTCCCAGAGTAACGGTTAGCTGGGGAATCTCAGGCCGCCAACCGGGCAGAGAGCAGCCAGCTCCCACCGAAGCCAGGCAAAAGCCTGGGCAAGAGATACCCAAAAAGACGAAACTGGCTGAATTTGGGTGGGTCTGGGCTCCATGACAGGAGATTTGGGTAACTGGCAGAACGTGAGGCTGAATGAGTGATAAGACTGTAGAAACTGAGCAAACATACAAATGACAATTATTAACTCTAGGGAAAAAGACCAAAAGTTCTGGAAAGGAAAAGTAAGGTCAGCTAACTGAGTCCACCCTGACTAGTGTTTGCAGAATAAAAATAATGCAAATACAGAAGATTGCTTTCACCGAAAAAGTATGCTTTCAGGAGGACGGGGAGGAGGGAGAAGGGGTGGGTGCTAGGGGAGGAAGGGGGCTACGTCCCTTTCCTCTGGAGAGAAGCGAGTGTGCAGTGCTCCAAATGGAAAAGATCAGGAGGTGGCCAACACGTGCATGTTCGCAGACACGGGAAGCTACCCAAGACTCTGGCCGAACACGTCGAAAGCGGTTCCCTTTTGGGGTGTGGGTTACTGGGGTAGTGAGCTGGGGAACACTCTTTCTATAGCAAACCCCCTACCATGTTGGACTGTCACACTGTGTTCATATATAACTTTTTTTTTTTTTTTTTTTTTTGAGACAGAGTCTCACTTTGTTGCCCAGGCTAGAGTGAGTGCCGTGGCGTCAGCCTAGCTCACAGCAACCTCAAACTCCTGGGCTCAAGTGATCCTCCTGCCTCAGCCTCCCAAGTAGCTGGGACTACAGGCATGCACCACCATGCCCGGCTCATTTTTTCTATATATATTAGTTGGCCAATTAATTTCTTTCTATTTATAGTAGAGACGGGGTCTCGCTCTTGCTCAGGTTGGTTTCGAACTCCTGAGCTCAAAAGATCCGCCCACCTCGGCCTCCCAAGAGCTAGGATTACAGGCGTGAGCCACCGCGCCCGGCCCATATATAACTTTAATAAAGACTAAAATTTAAAACTGTTGAAAAATGGGACAGGACAGTCTTTAAGGTCTTGTTCACTATGAAGTTCTTTTGGTACAGGGTAGGGAAGGCTTGCAGACGCCAAGGGAGGCCGATGACCTGTTTTCCTGATGGGAGTGCTGACTACTTGTGTATGTTCCTTTTGTGAAAACTCATCAGGCTGTTTACATGTAATTTGTGCACTTTTATGTATGTATTTTTTTTTTTTACTTCAATTAAAAGTCAACTTAGGCCGGGCGCTGTGGCTCACGCCTGTAATCCTAGCTCTTGGGAGGCCGAGGCGGGCGGATTGCTCAAGGTCAGGAGTTCAAAACCAGCCTGAGCAAGAGCGAGACCCCGTCTCTAGTATAAATAGAAAGAAATTAATTGGCCAACTGATATATATATAAAAAATTAGCCGGGCATGGTGGCGCATGCCTGTAGTCCCAGCTACCCGGGAGGCTGAGGCAGAAGGATCACTCGAGCTCAGAAGTTTGAGGTTGCTGTGAGCTAGGCTGACGCCAGGGCACTCACTCTAGCCTGGGCAACAAAGCGAGACTCTGTCTCAAAAAAAAAAAAAAAAAAAAAGTCAACTTAAAAAATAATAACAGGGCCAGGTAACCAAGATGGGAGGATCGCTCAAGGTCAGGAGTTCGAAACTAGCCTGAGCAAGAGCGAGACCCCGTCTCTACTAAAAATAGAAAGAAATTAATTGGCCAACTAAAAATATATAGAAAAAATTAGCCGGGCATGGTGGCGCATGCCTGTAGTCCTAGCTACACGGGAGGCTGAGGCAAGAGGATCGCTTGAGCCCAGGAGTTTGAGGTTGCTGTGAGCTAGGGTGACACCACAGCACTCTAGCCTGGGCAACAGAGTGAGACTCTGCCTCAAAATAAAATAAAATAAAATAAAATAAATAATGACATCTCTGAGCATGCCCAAGGAGCACTTACGAGTCCCTCAAGTCAGCCCTGGTGTGACTGGTCCCCTCAGCCAGTCTCTCCCTGTGCAGGTCAAGTCCTGCCAGGTTGAACACGCTCTTCCAGGCACAATCGCCTGGACATCTCCCCAGGGGCACACCCTGATCAGCAGGGTGCTCAGCAGGACCAGGTGCTCACAGAGCAGCCCCCCCCTTCTAGAACCTTCTGTGTATATCCCATCTTTTTTTTTTTTTTTTAGACAGAGTCTTACTCTGTTGCCCAGGCTAGAGTGAGTGCCGTGACGTCAGCCTAGCTCACAGCAACCTCAAACTCCTGGGCTCAAGCAATCCTGCTGCCTCAGCCTCCCTAGTAGCTGGGACTACAGGCATGCACCACCATGCCCAGCTAATTTTTTCCATATATATTAGTTGGCCAATTAATTTATTTCTATTTATAGTAGAGATGGGGGTCTCACTCTTGCTCGGGCTGGTTTCGAACTCCTGACCTCAAGCAATCCACCCGCCTCGGCCTCCCAGAGTGCTAGGATTACAGGCGTGAGCCACCACGCCCGGCCTTATCCCATCTTAATGCCATGCTAACTGCTCTTGTCTTTCTCTCTGTTCTTACTGTTGATCAGTGGGTGACAAAAAGCGTTAATGCCCTTAATGTTTTGTTGAAAAGTGCCCATTTGGAGAATCTATCAGGTCCTTGAATAACGTTGTTTTGTCATCACATTGAAAAAATCGCTTCCTACCAAGGGCCACTGCCTGTGTGGGGTGTGTCTGATCTCCCCACGTCTGTGTGGGTTTTCCCCAGGTACTGCAGCTTGCTCTCACGTCCCAGAGCTGTGCACGTTAGGTGAACTGGCACGACTGCGTGGTCCCTGTCCAATCGCGTGTGGCATGAGTGCACCCTGCAACGGGATGGCATCCTGTGTGGGGTGGGTTCCCGCCTGGCACCCTTAGCTACGGGTTGGGCTCTGGCCACCCACCACCCGCCACCCTGAACTGGATCTTACTTGCTTTTGTCACTTTCTTAAATATATGTATAGCTCACATTCATTTCAGTGTTTAATATTAAAAGTGTTTTAGTCTTTATTTAGAAGTTTCGTGATGTTCTGTGACCAGAAATACGCCACAGGAACTTAACTCTTCTTTATGTCAATTAGCCTATGATCAAACTGGTTTCGATGTACACGTTTTGCTTAAAGTCGCAGTTTCTAAGAGCCCATTGTCACTGTTAAGTGAGGACTTACTGTATGCATAAGGCAGTGCTTCCAGATGACTATCCAACTAGGGTTTTCCCTGAAATCTGCAAGTCTAACAAAAAGGATTTAGAAGATAGGAAATGAAAACTTCAAATTGGAAATAAAACATATCTGTACCTGGATTCCTGTTCCCCACCGCAGTGTTGCCCCTGCTCATCTCTTCTGGTAAACTCCAGCTGCCACCAACGCCACCATTGTCGTCATCATCATCATCATCATCATCATCGTAAACTGATGCACTGTTGCCCATGGTGCAAAATGCCTTTTATGTTGTTATGCAGAGCATTTTTCTCTTTCCTAATGCAAAGTCAAAATGCCCCTTAAATGATTTTAACCAGATCCAAAGAGCAGCGTCCCCCTTGTGACTGTCACTTCTGCCTCCAGACACTGAAAACTGCCAGCCATCGCCAAATGAGCTTCTCCATCCCCTGACCAATCCAGGCCTCGGTGGGTGACCTGGCTAGGTGTGAACAGGCAGAGCATTCAGGTGATGGGAGGTGGACAGGGGAGATGACGAAATTGCTCAGGGTGATTTAGGACTCGTAGGAGAAATACTTCTCTGGCCTCTCTGCCAAGAATAACTGTTCTTTTCTGAACAGTGAGGTTGTGTTTATCTTAAGGACACCACGATCTTGTATCTGGCCCTGTTTCCCTCTTCACCTCACCAGCTAGGAAGCTCAGAGCCAGGTTTGTGGTGACTCTGGTTAGGAAGCAGAATCTCATACTATGCGAGGAGCCCCAATCTCATGTCTGTCGCCAGTTTGCTTCCTTAACCTTCTTTTCCCTTTGACTCATACATTCCTTAAATGTATTTTACACGATAGTGTTCATTTCCATAGGCCTCAAAATCCTTTTCTGAGACATAAATACTATTTTTATTTATTTTATTTTATTTTATTTTATTTTTTGAGACAGAGTCTCACTTTGTTGCCCAGGCTAGAGTGAGTGCCATGGCATCAACCTAGCTCACAGTAACCTCAAACTCCTGGGCTCAAGCAATCCTACTGCCTCAGCCTCCCGAGTGGCTGGGACTACAGGCATGCGCCACCACACCCAGCTCATTTTTTCTATATATGTTAGTTGGCCAATTAATTTCTTTCTATTTATAGTAGAGACGGGGTTTCACTCTTGCTCAGGCTGGTTTCGAACTCCTGACCTCCAGCAATCTGCCTGCATAGGCCTCCCAGAGTGCTAGGATTACAGGTGTGAGCCACCGCACGTGGCCATAAGTACTATTTTTAAAATGCAGTAAGATTACAACTACATGATAGAACTGTGGTTAAACATTGGAAGGTAACCTGGGAAAAAGATAATTGTATTGAGGTGGTAGGATTAGGGGTAATTTATTTTCCTTTTCAAATGTACTTTAATATTATAAAGTAGAATAAATATTTTAGTAGTTTTTCTGATTATAAAAATATATGTTTATGTTAGAAAATTTGGAAAAGAGAAAAATACAGAGATGAAAATTGATATCATTCATATTCAACTCTTTAGATATCCGTGTTATCTTTTTGGTATATTCTTTTATGGTCTTTTTAAATGCATATGTGCAAGTTTATATTTGTAAACTGTGTATACTTTACAAATTTAAATTATTCTTTAAATTGCATAAGTTCCATAGTCCCCATTTTATGCATGTACCATATTTATTTAACAAATCTCCCTTTGTTGGACATCTAGGTTGTTTACTTTTAGTGCTCCTTTTGGGGTTTATTTAGGTGGTTAAATAAGCCAACTTTGCTGACACGTGTTTCTTCTACTGAAGTTCTTTTTTTTTTTTTTTTTCTTACAGTGATCTCTGGTTCATCATCCAGCTCTAAGTATGACCCTGAGATCCTGAAAGCTGAAATTGCCACTGCAAAATCCCGGGTAGGACCTCTTTGCCTGTGCCATTGATGAGGGTCACTGAGGTCTTAGGCCCCTAGCCCACTCACAAGGCCAGAGGTTCATCCAGGCCCTGGCAGCCAGTGCTGACTAACAAGGCCCTAACTAATAACACTAGAAGCAGTAATCATAGTCATAGTAATGGTAACCGCAGCTGCCATTGCACGAGCCATCACCGTATAGCAGGCATAGTGTTAAATGCTTCACATGTATTATCTTATGTCCTTGCAACAACCCCATGAAGTAGCTACTGTCATTAGCTGCATTTTAAAGATGAGCAAACAGAGTCTTAGGGGAGCTAAGAAATTGCGCAAGGTCATAAGAGACTCAAGTTTTACTCCGAAGCCCTTAATGCTATCTTCCTAGCTACTGATTATTCTACATTATCTTATTTAATTACTCCATTTATTATCTTAAAGGATAAATAATATTATTCCCATTTTACTGATAGGGAAACTGAGGCACAGCAGTTAAATGGCCTGCTAATGGCAAAGTCAGTATTTTGAACACTGGATTGATTAAACTCAGAATAGTTTCCACAAGCTCAGATGCTTACAAGAAAACATAAACGGGGGCAGTAGGGCTAGGGGTGAGGCAGTAGGGAGTAGCAGGGACTGCGTAATCTAGAGAGGTATGCCATGTCTAAAGAGGCCAGAATTTCGGCTCTAATCTCTTATGCCCATGCTGGAATGTGGGCTCAGTGTTGCCAGATCTTCAGGTATTTTTAGAGAGGATTTCCATATATCTAGGTTTATTGTATAAAATTTCTCAAGATTTAATTATTAGCAACTTATTTTGAAAGTTTAATAATACCATGCAGGCCAAACAAGACTGCAGGCTGGATCTAGCTCCTAGAGCACATCTTGCTTCTAAAGTTACTGCCTTGCCTCTTAATCTCACGGGAAGCACTCTTAGATCCTTCGCCTGCTTTACGTAGTGCACGGCCCTGGGAGTTGCTGTTATCCTGGTCTACCAGAACAGGAAAGGGAGGCTCAGGTGACAAGGAGGTGGCTTGAGAGCGGTCACACAGTGAGGAAGTAGGAAGGCCCAGCTGCGTCCCAGCTCAGTCTGCTCCTGTCCACTTCCTGTTTCCCGGAAGCAAGAGCCGGCCAGGTCTTACCCGCAGGAAAACTGGCTGGGATGCAGACTGAATGCACAGCTGCAGAGACCGAGACCAATACCGGTGAGGGCAGGGGGCTGTGACCAAGGTGGCCTTGGGATGCTGACCTGAGTCATCGTGCAGGCACAGCGAGGGGATTGGGCTCCCCTTTGGGGAGAAGGCCGCTGCAGCTTGACGTCAGCCTCTGACCCAGCTCGTGTGTGCGGCCCTCTGCCCTGCAGGTCAACAAGCTGAAGAGAGAGATGGTTCACCTCCAGCATGAGCTGCAGTTCAAGGAGCGTGGCTTTCAGACCTTGAAGAAGTAAGTGCACCCCGCCATGCAGAGCGTGCGGCCACCCCCCAACCAGCGCCTCTCTTGCCCTCTCTCATCTCTCACTCCTTTGGTCCCTTTCTCCCGTCTCAAAATGTGGCTCTCTGGCCGGGTACAGTGGCTCACGCCTGTAACCCTAGCACTCTGGGAGGCCAAGGCAGGAGGATCGCTCAAAGTCAGGAGTTCGAAACCAGCCTGAACAAGAGGGAGACCCCGTCTCTACTAAAAATAGAAAGAAATCAATTGGCCAACTAAAAATATATAGAAAAAATTAGCCAGGCATGATGGTGCATGCCTGTAGTCCCAGCTACTCAGGAGGCTGAGGCAGGAGGATCCTTTGAGCCCAAGAGTTTGAGGTTGCTGTGAGCTAGGCTAACACCACAGCACTCTAGCCTGGGCAACAGAGTGAGACTGTCTCAAAAAAAAAAAAAAAAAAAATGTGGCTCTCTGATTATTCAAGTTCTCTTCCACTGGCACTTCCTGAGGCTACTGTCACCAAAGGGTAGGTTTTGGAAAGAGGAAAGGGAAATCATTCAGACCACAGAGCTCTCATCATCCTCTGAACTCCCAAAGCTGCTAAGGTCTGTTCTGCTCAGCTGAGTTTTATTATCCAGGCATGGAAACAAAGTGTTGTCGAGCATTCTTGTTAACACATCTCATCTCCTCTAGAAGATCCTGTACGGTCTCATAGGCACACAATCAGAGCACGTTCTTTGTTCCCACGGCCCCTAAAAGTGAGCAGCTACTTCACCCAGTGCTCCGATGAAGGAACAACCATCTCTTCCAGCCAAAATGAATTATTGGAAAAGTATACACAATGCCACATACACTTTACTCTGTGGGTGACTGAAGGAGTTTCCAGGATTAACTTTGACCAAATGCAATTTTCACTTTTAGAAGCTGACTGGCAGCCAAGGAAGATACAGCTCTGTGTTTCTTAAGAGCAGTTGTCTTAACTGTCACGATTATGTTTAGATTAGCTGAGATTTGACATTTGTTTTCCCGGTGCCTGGAAACCCTTTCAGTGTTTCTACGAGGGTATGTTCATTTGATCCTCATGGCAACTCTATAAGAAATGCTCTTGTAGCCAATTTTATAGATGAGGAAACTGAGTCACATAGCAAGTGCTTAAGAAATGTTAGCTTATTGTTATTAACCACAACATGTAACCAAGACTCATTCATTGAATTGTGTTCAGTATCTCTGCTGGATTGATTGAGCGTTCATTACAAAACTTGTCTGGTAGCCCTCTGGGAAGCTCTAGGCAGGACATCTTGTAGATTCCCCTCTTCCGAGGGGCCTCTCACTTAGATTCCCCAGGAGGCCACACCTGTATGGATGCCTGTTTCTGTGGTCACTTGTTGTGTCTGTCTGTCTGTCTGTCTGTCTGTCTGTCTGTCTCTCCCCCTGACTATTATAGCTTTTCCTCATTCCCTGAACTTCAAGTCCACCCCCACCATTCTATGGCCGTCACCCCAAGCCTCTGGAGGTCTGTCTCCAAGCCCTATTAATTGAGGGAACTGTGTTCATCATTGAGGGGATGGTTGGTTCTTATTCATATCTTCCCACCCTCCAAGTCCCCACCACCTGGGGTAAGCCACCATGAATCCAGCACAACACATGGTATAAGAAAGCATAGTTTTATATTATAAATTGTGTATAATTCTTTTGTTTTACAAATTAATATAAATGATCGATTAGGCCTAGCACAGTGGCTCATGCCTATAATCCTAGCACTCTGGGAAGCCAAAGATGGGAGAATTGCTTGAAGCCAGAAGTTCGAGACCAGCCTGAGCAAGAGTGAGACCACATCGCTACAAAAAATAAGAAAAAATCAGCTGGGCATGGTGGTGCATGCCTATAGTCCCAGCTACTCAGGAGGCTGAGGCGGAAGGATTGCGTCAGCCCAGGAGTTTGAGGTTGCAGTGAGCTGTGATCGTGCCACTGCCCTCATGCCCAGGCAACAGAGCAAGACTCTGTCTCATAAACACATACATACATATATATGTCTGTTTATATCTGTGTTGTATATATGTATGTATACATCTGCCAATCCTGTCTCTCAAACCAGATTCTAAATTTGTCAAAGCCAGGGGCCGGGCGAGGTGGCTCACGCCAGTAATCCTAGCACACTGGGAGGCCGAGGCAGGAGGATTGCTCGAGGTCAGGAGTTCGAAACCAGCCTGAGCAAGAGCAAGACCCCATCTCTACTATAAATAGAAACAAATTAATTGGCCAACTAATATATATAGAGAGAGAAAAAAATTAGCCGGGCATAGTGGTGCATGCCTGTAGTCCCAGCTACTCGGGAGGCTGAGGCAGTAGGATTGCTTGAGCCCCGGAGTGAGTGCTGTGAGCTAGGCTGATGCCACAGCACTCACTCTAGCCCACTTACTCTGGCCTGGGCAACAAAGCGAGATCCTGTCTCAAAAAAAAAAAAGCCAGGCACCATGCTTTATGCTTCTTGATAATCTTCAGTAGCACCAGTGACAGTTTGGGGCCATAGTGTGAGCTTAGAAAATTCCTCTTTTTGACCTATTAAAGCAATAGCCTCAGTCCTTCACTTTCAGCAGAGCAGCTTCTGAGCACATAGTTTAAGAGCTACTCACTCCCACATCAGCCTACCGAATGGGCTCTCCCCTCCTCCCCCTCCTCCCGCTTCTGCAGCCCTCAAGAGCTTCTGGTTAGAACACTTCCCTTTATTCTCTGAGCCACTGCAAACCTGTTTTACTGCTTTGTCACCCTGTAGCAGCATTGAAAATTCTTGTCGTTTGGTAAGCTGATGCTGAAACCCCAAGACAAGCCTCCTTTTTTTCCCCCACCCCTCTGCCCCATGTCTGATATTAGGCCCAGATAAGACTCCTTTGCAGTTCTGGCCGCCCACATTTCCTAGCTGGGAGCCTGGCTCAGCACCCAGTGTGGAGGAAGGCTTCTGCCTTAGTGAGCATGGTTAGGAATGTACCTTTAAGAGGCAGATGGCCCGGGTTCAAATCCCAGTTCCCTGGTTCCTTAGAAAAGTGACTTAATTCCTCTGAACTTCAGTTTCTTTTCTTTTCTTTTTTTTTTTTTTTTTCTTGAGACAGAGTCTTGCTTTGTTGCCCAAGCTAGAGTGAGTACCATGGCATCAGCCTCTCTTACAGCAACCTCAAACTCCTGGGCTCAAGCAATCCTGCTGCCTCAGCCTCGGCTAATGTTTTCTATATATATTAGTTGGCCAATTAATTTCTTTCTATTTATAGTAGAGACGGGGTCTCGCTCTTGCTCAGGCTGATTTCGAACTCCTGACCTTGAGCGATCCTCCCGCCTCAGCCTCCCAGAGTGCTAGGATTACAGGCGTGAGCCACCACGCCCGGCCTGAGCTTCAATTTATGTATTTGAAAAATTAGTGGTTGTAACTATTGAGTTGGATAATCCACATCACGTATGTGATAGGGCCTGGCACGGAGGAAGGTGAGCGTGAGAGGGGGTAGGGTAGTGACCACTAGTTCGTTGCCTGCTTTGAAGGCAACTCGAGGAACTCTACGTCTGTCCACTCTGGGCTAGACATCATGCTAGGTAAACACTTTAGATTCGCTACCTCATTTCATTCTCTTTATCCATGCTTAAGAGTTTTTGTTGTGCCCTGTTTTATGGATGAGGGCACTGACAATGTTAAAAATATACCCAAGGCCACCCACCTAGCAAGTGTCCGAGCTGAGTCTAAAACCAGGACTGTTGGATTTTGAAGCGCGTGTCTTAATACCTCCCTTCCTGGCATCATCCCCAGTAAACCCTCTCCCCATACCCAGAAAATATAAGGCCCCTTTCCAGCTCCCTTGGAATTCTTTTCAGGGTTTAACAGGGAACCATCTAGTCACTTCTACTTCTTAGCCTCCTCTCTTAGCAGAACACGAGGGAAGGTAAACTTATCCTTAAGGAGCTGCCAAGATAACATTGACTGAATGTCATTTTCACTCCTAGAAGCTGATGGGCTGCGAGTAGCATACAGCTCTGTTGTTTCTTTTTTCTTTTTTTGAGATAGAGTCTCGCTTTGTTGCCCAGGCTAGAGTGAGTGCCGTGGCGTCAGCCTAGCTCACAGCAACCTCAAACTCCTGGGCTCAAGCAATCCTGCTGCCTCAGCCTCCCAAGTAGCTGGGACTACAGGCATGGGCCACCATGCCCAGCTAATTTATATATATATATATATTAGTTGGCCAATTAATTTCTTTTTATTTATAGTAGAGACAGGTCTCGCTCTTGCTCAGGCTGGTTTCGAACTCCTGACCTCAAGCAATCCGCCTGCCTCGGCCTCCCAGAGTGCTAGGATTACAGGTGTGACGCCACTCTGTGCGGCCACTCTGTTGTTTCTTAAGAGCAGTTGTGTCGCCCGTCAAGACTGTGATTATACTAGACGAGGTTCCTTGATTACACTAGCTGCGTTACTCAGTGCTACAAATCCGTTTGTTCAATTCATAGTCAGCAACCCGAGTTCTAAAGAGAAAGAAGAGGTTGATGAGGGCTGAAGGATGCCTCTTTGAGAAGACTGAAAGAGAAATCAAGAGGAAAGCTTGGGACTTTGGGCTGTCAGCCCCCTCGAGCCCTTGTAGATAGGAAAGGAGGGAGGCCAGGCCTCTGGTCCCTGTGGGAGGAGGCAGGGCAGCATCTCTGCCGTCACAGGAGCCGCGGTGCCCAGGTGAACGGGCGGGAAGAGAGGGCTGCCGTCCCACCGCGCTGTGGCTACCGGGTGTGTGAGTCTGAAGGCCTGAGAGAAAGGACAGCTGAGGGATTTGGAAATCCTAAAACACATGCAACCCCCCCCCCCACACACACACACAACTTTTCTTTCCCTCAAAAAAAAGTTCATTCACTGAGTACATAATGGTGACCCTTTGTTCTCCCCCCACCCGCCCCTCCCCAGCTCCGTCCTGAGAGTGCTCCGTCTCAGAGCCACTCTCCGGAGCCAAATTCCAGAGCCCGGGTTGCTAAGGCCCTGGAAGGAATCAGGTAGAGGCCGTCAGAGGCCCAGCAGACAGACGGCTTCTGTCCCATCCTGCTGGGGATTCAAAGCCACTCTCGCCCTGTTGGCAGAGGACGGCTGGGCACGGCCCCCTCACAGAGCCCCCAGCCCTCGGACGCGCTCCAGCAAATGGCGGCGGCGGCGTCTCCCCCAGGTCTGCGGCCGGGGCGGGGCCGCCTCCAGTCCCCGCCTCCCGCTCCCGGGCGCCACCTCGGGCAGGGCCGTGCTGGGGAAGCGCCCTTAGACTCATGCTTCGGACTAAATCTGAGACCAACCAGTCTTAGCCGACCTGGCAGGCCTGCCCAGGCCTAAGTCCTCGAAAGGAATAGACGGGCTATTTTTAGTGAGGAGACACAAATGGGGCTTTGTTTTCTCTCTGCGGAGGCTGAAGTGCCCGTGGGGGTGGCGGGAATGGCGGGGGTGTGGAGTCCGCGCCCGCCTCCCTCTCCCCTGCTCGCTGGCTGGCGGGCACGGTGGGGCCCGGCAAAATCTGCTCTCTCTGAGCGATTCCCCACCCCGGTTATTCTGGGCCCGGGACAGTGCGGCCTGCAGCAGGTAACCACAGAGGAATGCCTGCGAGCGGCTCCTCGTCCTGAAATAATGGTTTCGTGCTGTTCCCTCAGACGGTGAAACTTCTTTTTCTCCACCTTGGGCGGAATCCTCAGGCCTAGCCTTTGGCAAAAGCATGAAGCGGTTAAACTGTCTCTGCCCTGGCTGCCTTCCCACACCTCAGCCCCCCTCTCCGGCCGCTCAGCCCCCAGACCCCGGCTCTGGTTTGATCTGGCCTTCAGAAAACGACATCAAGACCCTTAGCTTTTTTTTTTTTTTTAATCCTTTCCCGCCATCAGAATGCCCCTATATGTAGGGCTGGGATAAGCCGATGAGCTCTCCGGGCAAGAAGTGTTTGAATCTCTTATATTTGTACAGTAGTTCTTAGTTCACCACAAAATTTTCCATCCTTTACCTCATTTGATGTTCCTAAGGACTCCATGAATAGGGACCAAGGCAGATAACATCATCCAGGATTTTTTAGAGGAGGAAACTGAGGCTCTGTGTGCTAGAGAGACATGCCCAAGGTCATGCGACTAATAGGAGTCTGTCCTTTTCTTCACGTGTTCATTAACTCAGCGCATGCTTGTTAAGGACGGTGGTTCCTGACGGGATGGTTGTGCTCCCTCTCTCCCACGGCACCTTAGGGAATACATGGAGACAGTTTCGGTTGTCACAACTGCAGGCCAGTGATGCTGCTAAACATCCTATAATGTACTGGACAGTCTACCCTCCACACAACAGAGAATGATCCAGCCCCAAATGTCCATAGTGCTAAGGTTGAGGCTCAGATTAAGCCAGGCACGGTGGCTCATGCCCATAATCCTAGCACTCTGGGAGGCCGAGGCAGGAGGATTGCTCAAAGTCAGGAGTTTGAAACCAGCCTGAGCAAGAGCGAGACCCTGTCTCTACTATAAATGGAAAGAAATTAAGTGGCCAACTAAAAATATATATATAAAAAAAAAATTAGCCGGGCATGGTGGCACATGCCTGTAGTCCCAGCTACTCGGGAGGCTGAGGCAGGAGGATCGCTTGAGCCCAGGAGTTTGAGGTTGCTGTGAGCCAGGCTGACACCACAGCATTCTAGCCCGGGCAACAGAGTGAGACTCTGTCTCAAAAAAAAAAAAAAAAAGAAAGTGAGACCCAGTCTCTACTAAAAATAGAAAGAAATTAAGTGGCTAACTAAAAATATATGTAAAAAATTAGCCGGGCATGGTGGTGCATGCCTGTAGTCCCAGCTTCTTGGGAGGCTGAGGCAGGAGGATTGCTTGAGCCCAGGAGTTTGAGGTTGCTGTGAGCTAGGCTGGCGCCACGGCACTCTAGCCTGGGCAACAGAGTAAGACTGTCTGAAAAAAAAACCAAAAAACCTGTTCTATGCTGGCAACCAAAACAAACGTGTTCAACACTGCCCCCTGCTCCAAGCCTGCCAGATTCCAGTCAAAGATGCCGCCACATAAGCTTTAAATTATCACACAAAGAAATGACTGCAGTGTCAAAACTACATGCAGTGTATGTGCAAAGCCCCTGCCCAGGCTGGAGGGCCCGGAGGTGGTGAGGGACGGCCTCCCGTAAGTTGATGTTTAGAGGAGCCTCGACTTCAAGAGCGGCGTTGCTGCTTGCTCCTGCAGCTGTGGGACACTTGCAGTGTCGCAGGGACCTTCTGGGCCTCACCCCACAAGTGCGACCCAGGGAGGAAGGGTGTGCAGGACAGAGGGAGGAGATTTCTTAAGCGACTGAAGTACGATGGTGTGTGCTTTTCCCCTGGCGAATCCCTGTCCCTCACCCTAAGTCTGACCTTCTCCATTAACTGTCTCCTAGAATCGATAAGAAAATGTCTGATACTCAGGGCAGCTACAAACTGGACGAAGCTCAGGCTGTCTTGAGAGAAACGAAAGCCATCAAGAAGGCCATCACCTGTGGGGAAAAGGAAAAGCAAGATCTCATTAAGGTACACACGTTCCCATCTCAGTTTCTCCTGAGGACCCTGAGTGCCGGCACTCACGTACCCCGTTGTCGTTACCAGTCTTCTTGGGGTTTTGGTTCTGTTTTATAGAGGAGGAAATGGAGGCTCAAAAGCATTCAGTGGCTTTCCTAAGGTCACACAGCTAGTGTAAACGGCAGAGTTGGGATGGGAGCCGCCTGGCCTAGTCCAAAGACCACAGCCTAGCCACTGGCTTAGCCACCTAGCTTCCTGTTCAAAGAACCAAATGTAGGGAGGTGGTTTTGACATCAAAATGCGGCGTCTCTATAAGCATTCCATTGTGTGTTCTGAATCTGCACTGGGAACTGAACAAGTTATAACAGCTATTACTTAATGTGCCAGGCAGTTGTGACGAGCCCTTTGCAGGCATCATGTCTCACTTACCTCTTGCATCAACTCCAGTTTGTCTCCGTTATGCAGAGACCGTACATCTCAGGGAGTAAACGGTGGAGCCCATTCTCTTAACCCTGTACAAACCACCTCCCCTCCCAGGAGCCCCCCTGGCCTCTGAGATGTCTTATTGTGGTTCCCACTGGCAGATTAGGAGTCTGAGACTCAGGGATGCTATAAGTGACTTAGAGAAGGAAGCTGTGTGCTCTAGGACAGCACAGTTTCGAAGCCCCTGCCCAGAACATCAGCCCAGGGAAAACACTTGGACGAGGCACCTGTGGACAGTGAAGCGGGTTCCTGTTGTGGTTAGCAGTCGAGAGCACTGAGTCTTAAGTCACATAGACCAGGTCCGAATCCTGGCTCTGTCAGATGTCAGCTTCTCTTCCATAAAATGTGGATAGTCATAGGTCAGGACTGTCAGGATTAGGTAAGGTCACGGTAAAGCTGACAGGTACTGAGTATTGACTGTAGTTGCTAGCGTTTCACACTTGTCACCTCATTTAATCAATATGACAGCCCTGTGAGTTAGGATATGTCATTATTCCCATTTTGCAGGAGAGGAAATTGAGGCACAGAGAGGCTAATCAGCCAGCTCAGAGCACACAGCTAGGAAACAGCAGAGCAGGGCTTCCAGCTCAGTTAGTGTGGCTCTACCCCACAAAGGGCCCAGAGCCTGACACCCGACACAGAGCCTGACACCTGGCGAGGACCTGCTCCCTGCTGCCAGTTCTCCACCAGGGACCAGTGGGACATCTGGACACACACGGGTTCCTAACGTTAGGGGAGCTCGAGAGGGGGCGTGGCAGACCCGGCGCTCCCTCCCGGGAAGGAGCATCACCAACCCTGCCCGACCCTGCCCTCCCTGTCCTCAGAGCCTCGCCATGCTGAAGGACAACTTCCGCACCGACAGGGGGTCCCACTCGGACCTGTGGTCCAGCAGCAGCTCTCTGGAGAGCTCGGGTTTCCCTCTGCCGAAACAGTACCTGGACGTGAGCTCCCAGACGGACATCTCGGGAAGCGTGAGTAGGCGGCGCCTGCTGCGGGGGGTGCGGGGGGGGGGAACAGCAGCCTGGAGACTGCTGCGGGGTGGCAGCTGCCTTCTCCTTTGTCACCTGAGGAGCCGGCCGGCCGGTGGCTCCCCGAGGGGCTGCTGCTATCTCAGCCCTCTGGAGCTCTGTCCCTTGCAGTCCTCCTGGCCCCAGGAGGATATGACACGATGGTGTGGAGGAAAACCCAGCGTAGGCAGACGCCACAGCCCTGAGTGTCGCCTGGCCAGGTGTGGCATCTCCAGATGCTGCACAGAAAGCATTTTTAAAGGACAAAGTGTCTTTCTTTATTATTATTTTGCAATTTCATTCTGTTTTTCTTTCACCAGCTGGAAAACAGAGGATATTTTCCTCCCGTTGGTCCCAAAACAATGCATGCAGCTTTCAGACAGCTGCTTGACTCCAAGTTCCAAAGCTCAGTCCCGTCCTAGTTATTATGAACAGTGGAAATGCTGTCCAGAGGTAGCTCGGGGAAAGCATGAGCATAGGGCTGACCACGGTGATCCATAACTTCTGGGGTGCTTTTGTCTTCCTAGAGCAGGAGACATTGAATAAATCTGCCTCCCAGCCTCCGTGGCTGAAAGCTATTCCTGTCTGATTTCCATAGCTGTCTTCCCACTTGTGAAGAGAAGCTATGTCCATGTGTGATCGGGTGAGCCTTGTAGTAGCTTCTTGCTGCTCTTGACAAACTAGCATTGCGAAAGGGGCTGTCCCTTCCTTCCCCACACTGCCCATGTGTCCAGCTACAAGCTGCCTGCAGGCTGAAGTATTTGTGAATTAACTGTGTGCCTCCTTCTGAGTTCTAGGGTCTTCTCCCCGCTCCCCCGGCGTCTCACTTCTGACTGCAGCCTCTCTTGAGTTTTGCAGCAAGCCCCTCCCCGGTGCCCCAGAATGGCTTTCTTGCGTGTTGGCTGTCCCCGTTTCCTCCTCACCAACTGTCCCCCACGCTTCTGTGGCTTGAATTGGCTCCAAGCCATTTGGAGCTGCAAAATGATATTCTGGGCCTCTGGCTTCTGTTTTCAAAGTGGTAGATGTCTGAGTTCGGGGCTGTCCCCACGGCCTGAAGGAAGGAAAGGGCTTTTGCTTAACCAGCATCCCTGAGATCTGCACAGCTGGCCCTGTCACCGGGGGCTATTCTTGGCTACTGCCCACGCAAGCTGTCAAGTCTCTTGTGAGCTCTTGAAACCCAACTCAGCACCGGCCGCAACAGCCGTGTAATTCCCGACTCTGTTCTTCTCCTCCAGTTCGGCACCAGCAGCAACAATCAGTTGGCAGAGAAGGTCAGATTGCGCCTTCGATACGAAGAGGCTAAGAGAAGGTAATTAGGGCTTGGGACTAGGGCCGGGATGGTTCCTATAATCACAACCACTATTGTACTAATGGAATACCTGCCCTGCGCCTGGCATTCTGCACACCTCGTCTTGTTTAATCCTCACAAAGATTAGGAAGACAGGGATTATCATCTTTATATTTTAATCCTCTCTAAAATCCAGAGAGGAGATGATGACCCAGGACATTTCACTGGGTAGAGAATGGAACTATGCTTTGAACCCAG
The DNA here is from genome assembly GCF_040939455.1 of Microcebus murinus. Lineage (NCBI taxonomy): Eukaryota > Metazoa > Chordata > Mammalia > Primates > Cheirogaleidae > Microcebus > Microcebus murinus. Next base: position 31,500,303 of record NC_134124.1, read on the forward strand.
ATTTGTTCAACCTCAAAGCCTAGTTATCTTTCCACTTGCCTGTCTTGGTTTCTGCAGCTGAAATTACCCAGTGATCCTGCAAGCAGTTTGGTTTAAGGAGCACAACTGGAGTTTTGGCAACAGGCTACAAAGACTGTGGGTGCTACCTGCTTCAGGGTCTCCTGTACAACTGGGAGCAAGCGATGCTTTTAAACAATGCAGAGACTGTAGGGATTTAGATGCTCTGTGGCTTCACAGAATCTTAAGTAGTTGGGTTCTACTACCACAAAATTGAAATAATAATTAAAGCTGACATTTTTAGAACATCTGTTGTACGCCTAAACAGCTTGTTTATTGTACTAAAACATTTGTACATACATCTTCTTGTTTAATTTTAAAAGCAACCTTATAGCACAGCTTCTATCTTATTATTGCCATGTTAGAGAGGAGGGAAGGCCCAAGGTGTTTCATGACTTTTCCAGGTGGTAGAGGCAGAATTTGAACCCTGGACAATCTGGCTTCAAGTTCATGATCTTCCTATACACTGAGCCAGCCTTATTGGGAAAGAACACACTGGGCATTCTGGTGGTGGACAAAGATAGGCACGTTGCATGGATTCCTCTTTAGATGAAGGTGCCCGGCCTGTAGAGTGTGGCAGTGCCCAGCTCTGCTGCTCTGCCAACTCTAAACAGCAGAACTCTTTGCAGCAATGACAAAAATCTGATGGAAACTAGAGGAAGCAAAAAAAAGGGGGGGGGGGATTTATTGGCTTATTTAATTCCAAAGTTCTGGGATTACTAGCTTCAGGCATGGCTGGATCCAGGGACTCAAATGATGTTACATAGACTCAGTGGTTTTGATTTACTCAAAAAAGCCAGTGGGTCTCAAGCCCAGTCATTGTTGCAGGACAGTAGTGGGTGGAGGGAATTGGAATTCTCTGAAGGTCCAGGCATGGATCATGTGCCCAATGCTGGAAATGGTCAGCTTTGTGGGAACCAAGTGACTGGTTTCCCAAAGACAAATTGGAGTATTATTAACAAAAGGAGGAGTCAGATATTGGTGTGGCAGAAAGAAACAGATGTCCTGTGTACTATTGCAGTGCCCCCTAGGGGCCCAGCAAAACAGCAGGACTCCTGTATTTGGATGGCCACTGTTTGTCCCTCTGAGGGAGACCACTCTGAACCTTGGATCCACTCCAGAGCTCAGTGTCCTGTGTGTGGTAGAGCCCCTGCCAGGCCTTACCATGCCATTCTGTTCTCAAACTGCTGGAGAACAAACAACAGTTACAGAGTTGTCCCAAAGCCAATCTTGTGGATTACTGCACACATGGATATGAAAATTGAATAATTAACTACAGTTGACCCTCTGTATCAACAATTTCCATATCTGTGAATTCAACCAAGCAAGGATTGAAAATATTCAGGGGGAAAAGAAACAATAAAAAATAATACAACAATAAAAAGTAATATATATTTTTAAGTATAAATAACTATTTGCATAGCCTTTATATTGTATTAGGTATTATAAGTAATCTAGAGATGACTTGAAGATGTACATAGGTTATATGCGAATACTATGCCATTTTACTTTTTTTGAGACAGAGTCTTACTCTGTTACCCCTGCTAGAGTGTCGTGGCATCAGCTTAGCTCACAACAACCTCAAACTCCTGGGCTCAAGCAATCCTTCTGCCTCAGCCTCCCAAGTAGATGGGACTATAGGCATGTGCCACCATGCCCAGCTAATTTTTCTATATATTTTTAGTTAGGCAATTAATTTCTTTCTATTTTTAGTAGAGACGGGGTCTCGCTCTTGCTCAGGCTGGTTTCGAACTCCTGACCTTGAGTGATCCTCCCACCTCGGCCTCCCAGAGTGCTAGGATTACAGGCGTGAGCCACTGTGCATGCCCTACAACCCGTATCTTATCCACCCTTTAAGGATGGGGTGAGGCCAGGGCATGAGAGCTGAAAGCATGTTGCAGAGGCCAAGTCCTAAGGGATCACATCATGATTGTTTTTAGATATTTATAGCAATAGTTTTAGTTATACTGTGAGTCTTATTTTGGCCCAATGATAATAATACTTAATATCTATATAATACTCGCCAATGTGTAAAGAGCTTTAAGTGCTGTGTTTTCATTTGGTCCTCATAACCCTCCCTGTAGGATGGGTTATGGATCATCCGCACATTACAGATGAGAGGATATTGAGTCTTAGAAAAATTAAGAGATAGGGCTGCCAGCTCTTTACTTTAACCTTTATTAAGTGCCTGTGGTATACCAGGCCCTATACTAGAGTCTCATAATACCAAAATGATTTCTTAAAAAATAGTCACTTCCATCAAGGTCAGAGTTAGGACTCTAACTAAAGGCCTCTGACCCCAAATCTACAGCTGTATACGTAGCATTACCACCTCTCTCTGAATTGAGAACAGATGATCAGTAATTGCAGTCCTAGTGGGCCAGGACTGCCACTCATTCAGTACCTATTATTATGTGCTGACACCATGAATACATTATTGCTGATTTTCACAACCATTCTGATGGATAAGTAATTGTTTGTCTTATCTTCACAGCCCCTGGAGTTTGCCCAGTGTTACACACCTAGTAAGCGGTCACACCAGTAATAACAGCAGCAGTAGAAATATTTATTGGGGGCCGGGCGCGGTGGCTCACGCCTGTAATCCTAGCACTCTGGGAGGCCGAGGCGGGTGGATCGCTCAAGGTCAGGAGTTTGAAACCAGCCTGAGCAAGAGCAAGACCCCGTCTCTACTAAAAATAGCAATTAATTGGCCAACTAAAAATATATAGAAAAAATTAGCCGCACATGGTGGCCATGCCTGTAGTCCCAGCTACTCGGGAGGCTGAGGCAGCAGGATCGCTTGAGCCCAGGAGTTTGAGGTTGCTGTGAGCTAGTCTGATGCCATGGCACTCTAGCCTGGGCAACAGAGTAAGACTCTGTTTAAAAAAAAAATGTATTTGAGGGCTTACTATGTGCCAAATACTGTGCTTTGAGGGTTTATAAATTGTGTCATAAAACCTTTGAGCATGGGGCGACTTCCGGGGCCCCTGCTCTTGGGGCCCCAGAACCTCGTCCATTAAAAAAAATATTAAAAAAAAATAAAAAAAAAAAAAAAAAAAAAAAAACCTTTGAGCACAACCCCCTGGGGAAGGAAGTTTTGTTATTCCCTTCAGAGAGATGAGCGACTTGCCCAGGGTCACACAACTTGTATTAAGAGGTTATTGCCTGGTGATGAATCCAAGTCCCTGTGGAACCAGGCTTAGTGTCTCTCAGGACAAGGACATGGCCTTGCTCGTGTCTGTGCCCCATCCCTGCAGAGCCGCCTCCATTGTTGGCACATGGCAGGCACCCCCCCATGTGTGTGTTTAGATAAAAACAGGTTCCTTGCTCCTGACATGCTGTCCAAAAAGAAGACAATAACTGTCACAGATCACTCTGAGTCTGCCGTGGTTCCTCAGACATTATGACCTTGGACGTGAATTCTGTTTCCCTGTCCCGCAATGCCGCTGGGCACGCCAGTCATGCCTGCCTTCTTGGCCCCCAGGATTGCCAACCTGAAGATCCAGCTGGCCAAGCTCGACAGTGAGGCCTGGCCTGGAGTTCTGGACTCGGAGAGGGACCGGCTGATCCTCATCAACGAGAAGGAGGAGCTGCTGAAGGAGATGCGCTTCATCAGCCCCCGGAAGTGGACCCAGGAGGAGGTGGAGCAGCTGGAGGTGGCCCGGAAGCGGCTGGAGAAGGACCTGCAGGCAGCCCGGGACACCCAGAGCAAGGCGCTGACGGAGAGGTGGGGCCGGGGCAATTGTTTTCCAACTTGGTGACAGTGATGCACATTTTATATTGTGACCTAATACTAGGTTCACCAAACAGCGCACACTCTTTACATCTGACGTCTTCTCTCGCCTTTCTTTTCGGACTGTTCTTTTCGTGTCCACCAGATTGATTTCACTATTGCTAAGGCGCTGAAGGTTGCAGTTTGCAAAACACTGGTGTGGATGGGGGTTGCAAACTGGCGTGCTGATGGGGGCCAGGCAGGTCATGGAAATGCTAGAGACCCACCTGGAGGTGGCCCTTATCGGACTGGAGTGCACAGACCCCACCGGACTAAAGCAAGAGCAGTCTTCCTGCTCCAGCGAATGGGAGTGCTGGCCTTAGGCTGCCAGAGGTCCCTATATTTCAAGCAAAAGGAGTGTTTGGATTTTTAATTTTTAAATATTGGCATCTAAACAAAATTTAACAACAACAACAACAAAAATACTGTGAGTCAGTTTCATCTGTGGACTTGATAAAGCGTAAAAGCTGCTGGTTTATATTCTTTGGTCCCGACCTCGTAACAGGCTCTGTCCTTATTTCCTTTGCTGTCCCACTAGCCGGCCCACCCACACTGCACAGAACGCAGCTGCGACCGCAGGGGGTGCCACCACCCCAGCTTCGCACTCATTCACTCCTCTGTCCATCAGCCAGTGCTTATTCGTTTACTTAAGACACGTTTTGTTGCATATTTTGTGTGTGTAATGCAATCTGAGGGATTCAGAATTTATAAGACATGGTCCCTTTAAATCAATTCTCTCTAGTTATTTTCTTTTTTTCTTTTTTCTTTTTTTTTCCCTTAGAAGACTTTATTCAACAAGGTCCTTGCCCTTAAGGAGCTTAGAATTAAAGTTAGTAATTTTCAAATGTTTGTATGTGTGTTTGGGGCCAGGAATGAGCCAGAGAATACCTTTTTTGTATGAAATCAGAGGCAGAAGCCCAGTTTGTAAAACTGGTAAACGTGCCTGTGGTTCAGCTGAAGCAGCCCCGGGGGCCTAGGCTCCTATGCATGCTCTCTCTGCCACCCTATGGTGGGCCTTGAGGGAGCCTTCCCACTCCAAGGCCCCAGCTTGGTGCCAGCCTAGCGACTGAGTATGCCCGTCTTGCACTTGGCCTGATGCTCAAGTGAGCAGCCCCTGCGTGGCCTCTCTTGGCTTCAGAAACCCCCTTGACTGATCAGTGGTGGGAACCTCTCCCCACCAAGCACTGTATCAGGATTCCTCTGCCGGGTGTCTACAGTGTACCCATTTCCTCTCCTCCATCCTCCACTGGCAGGAATGGCGATTGGCCCTGCCCCACCACCAGGTAGGCAGAAGAAGGAGGAAAAGGATAGAGCTTGAATAATTGGAGTTTTGCAGCCTTTGGAAGCACCTGCTAGAAGTCACCTGGAGCACCAAGACTCTGTCCTGCTTTCCCTGGGGAGTGATGTTATTTGAGAAACTGCTATTTGTCATTTTGCTTAAAGTTAGTTTCCAAGAACCTGTTGATGATGTTAATTAAGTATTTACTATAATTACATTGAATACCTATACAGTCTGAAGGCAGGCCATTGGACTACAGTATGAATTGAGGCTCTCTGCTATAAAAATTTTGCCTTCTTGAAAGCAAAATTGGAGGTTGTTCCCTTAGGGACCCCTAAAACATACGACATGTGAAAGCTAGCATCATGTCCCCAACTCTGTAACCTATATCATCCCATTTAAACCTCCTGGTATCCCTGAGGCCAGTCCCCATTTTACAGATGAGGAAACTGAGGCTCACCTGACATCACTGAGTGGCAGTGCTGGGATTAGAACCCCCTAGGCTTGCTGGCTCCGGAGCCCATGCTCACTTCAGGCTGCTGCCCATGCAGGCGGCTTTTCTTGTTGCCTTTGACCCCATCCTTTCAAAGGTCTCATGGCTGCCCTGGCGCAGTGAGTTCACCCAGCCAGTCCACCGAGGCCAGGGTGTCCCCCCGCCAGCAGGGCTGCGTAAGCAACCTCGAGGGCAGGGTCCCCTGGGCAGGTGCAATAATGGGGGAGCCAGGGGCACGTGTGCAGGAAGCCACAAGGACCCTAAGTCTGAGGAGGGAGCCCACGGAAACTGGGGTGGGGTACCTTGCTGATGGCTGGGAGCCTCCCACGGCAGAGAGAGGGGAGCCCAGCCCAGCTGTCGGCGTCCCACCCGCAGGTGTCTGCTTAGAGCGCCACATCTGCCCGTCTGTGCTCCTCCCTCTGGCTCTGGTGTTCTCCGCCCTTCTCTCCAGGTTTCTTCCTCTCATGCGTGTGCACGCGCATGCGTGCGTGTGTGTCTTTATTTTTAGTGTCTGTTTCCCTCCCTCCCCTGCCTTTTCTCTCTCTCTCTCTCTCTCTCTCTCTCTCAAAATGGGATTATTATGCTCCTCACCTTCACACACGGCCTCTCCTATTCAAGGTGCCTTTGAGGACAGGAATAGACGCAGCCAGGAAAGGCAGCCCGCAGGCCCTGCCGAGCCCCGATCACAAGTCAGGCAGAATCACAGCATCCTGGCGAACCTCGTCCTACCCTCTGCCTCCCCCACCCCCATTCCCGAGGCCCCCCACGCCAAGAGCTGGCATGTGGTCACACGGGACGCTGGCTAGCGTGTGGGCTCTCCGGCCCCAGCCCGGGGACCAATTCTTCGGCCTCAGCTGCAGCCCAGGCTCTTGCGTTTTTGACTGGCGCCCCAGGTGCTGATGCAGCCTGTGGGGATCCCAGCCCCACCTTCTGGAGCCTCCGCCTGCCTCCACGCTTGATGTGTCCTCAGCCTCCCCGCGTGTGCCAGGCACCACACGCGCCATCTGGCCGCCTCAGCCCGGCGCCGCTGGGGGTGGCCTCAGCACCTCCGTGTCGCTGCCAGTGGCTGGCCCCTCCCCGTGCTCAGGAAGTCAGGGCCGCCAGACTCCAAGTCCCTCAGCATCCCGTCGAAGCCCCAATAGGGACCTGCTTTTACTCCCAGAGCACACCTTTGTGGCTTTTGTCCCACAGAGAAGAGGAAAACAAAGGTAGAAACGGCGAGCCCCAGCTGCTCCTTGACCAGACCTTACACCCTTTCTGGGCTTTGCTTTTACCAGGGGTCAAAGATTCCACAGCCGGCCGGCCAGGCGCGGTGGCTCACACCTGTAATCCTAGCACTCTGGGAGGCCGAGGCAGGAGGATTATTTGAGCTTAGGAGTTCGAGACCAGCCTGAGCAAGAGCGAGGCCCCATCTCTACTAAAAAAAAAAAAACAGAAAGAAATTAGCTAGACAACTAAATTTTATATATATATATATATATATATAATTAGCTGGGCATGGTAGCACATGCCTGTAGTCCCAGCTACTCGGGAGGCTGAGGCAGGAGGATCGCTTGAGCCCAGGAGTTTGAGGTTGCTGTGAGCTAGGCTGACGCCACGGCACTCTAGCCCAGTTAATAGAGTGAGACTCTATCTCATAAAAAAAAAAAAAAAAAAGATTCCACAGGCCTGTCCATGCCACTGGGAGTCAAGGATTTTGTTCATTGCAGGCTCCATCTGCCAGCCTGCTGCCTGTCCACCTCCCTCCTCAGACTCAGGGAAAACTCTGGAAGAACAGGGCCAGGGTTTGAGCTGGCCAAGAGCCATGCTGAGGCCGCTCTGCTTGCTGCTCCGGCTGTCGGTGCTGTGACGTCACAGGTGCAGTTGCCCAGTCCCGAGCCCTGCACATCCCTCCCCACCTTGCAGTTGTGTGTAGAGCACACTCTGCACATTTGTTGGTCGAGGGACGGTGTGGCTTGATTTGCTATGGAAACCGAGCCCCTTCTTCCAGGCCCCAGGCTGGGTTAGCCGAGCCCTGGGGGCACTCCCCAGTCCAGGGAGCTGGGAATCTATCAGTCCCTCTCCAACAGGGTGGCATGATGAGGGGACAAGGGGCCAGCAATAGAGCACATCTGTCCGTGGGAGATCCAACGTGCAGGTCTTTCAGCAGAGCTCCCGAACTCTACCTGCTTCATCTGGGGAAAACATCGGACATTCCGCAAATATTGAGCAATTTCCATGCGGTGCTAGGGTAACAAGAGGCAGCCTCTGCCTCTGCAGTCCCCAGTCGGTGCTGCAGCTCCTAGACCTTAGTGTGCCAAAGGATCACCTGGGAGGCTTAGTGAAAGGCAGACTCCCGGGCCCTGCCCCTGGGCCTTTTGATTCGGCAGGTCAAAGTGGGACCCAGATATGTGCGTTTTACTAAGCATGCCTTCGTTGGTCTGTAGGCCAAAGCCAAGAACCACTAGACTAGTGGGTACATGAGAGAACCCAAGTTGTGGAGTTAGGAGGGCACATGCTTGCTTCATGGGGCCTCTTCCCTGTCAGACCCTGGGATCATGAAGGAGATCCACTGCCAGGGTCAGGGAGAGCCATTTGAGGGGCCAACACACTCCCGGGAGCCCACCCAGCCTGCCCTCCATAGGGGATTTTGGGAGAGGCTGGGGGCTGAGATATGGGCCTATGTCTTCCAAACTTGGGCATTTTGCCTCCATGGAGGTAGTTACTGAATTGGGCTTCAGTATCAGGCATGCCTGGGTACAGACCTTTGCTTCCAGGTCCATGACATTCCAGCGCGTTCGCCAACCTCTCCTCCCAGCTGCCCAGCCCCTGTGCTGCCGGTTGCTCGTCCACTCAACCTTGGGATTCGTGCGCACTCAGAACTTGGTTCTAGGCCTTCCGTGTGTCCCCCTCTATATTTTACCCTGAGATGCTGTTTTAGGCTGCTAGGGCCGCCATAACAAGTACCGCAGACGGACTGGGTGACAGCAGAAATCTATTTTCTCACAGTTCTGGGATCTAAAAGTCCAAGATCAAGGTGTCCACAGGGTTGGTTTCTTCTGAAGCCTCTCTCCTTGGCGTGTAGACGCCATCGTCCCCCTCTGTCCTCATAAGGTCTTCCCTCTGTGTCCATGCCCTGACCTCCTCTTAGAAGAACACCAGTCATACTGGATCAGAATCCACCCTAATGACCTCATTTCACCTTAAGTACTTCTCAAAAGGCCCATCTGTCTCTAAATACAGCCCCATTCTGAGGTTCTGAGAGTTGGGACTTCAACACACGCATTTGGGGGGGACGAACATCAGCTCAAAACAGATGGTAATCCCATTCGTGTGGGGATCCGTGTGATGGCGACCCACCTTTGTAGCAGCCTACCTGTTCCGCGTTCCTACCCACGCATCTGTAGCAGAACTCTCCCCCTCCCTGGGCGCCCCTCAGCCTTCCCATCCCAACAGATGCGTCTCCAGGGCTGTCCAGCTGCTCCTGGTGCTAACTTCGAGGTCGTCCTCGTTTACTCCCTCTGCCCCGCCCCCTCGTCCCGCCCATGCTCTGTGTCCATCTCCTCCAACGTCACACTCATCCCTACCATCTTGGCTCCTCCACCGCAGCCTTGGTTTCCTCCTGCCCATTGTCCTCACAAGCTGCCGTAACGACCTCAAGATGAAAAGTCTCTGCTCAGCCCCCTGCGTGGAATGTTCTTTCTCCCTGTACTTTTCCTAACCAACTCCTGTCCTTATTATAGCAGCTTAAATTTCCCTATTAGATTTCTAACTGCTGCAAGAAACAGCCCTCAAAATCTCTGTGGCTTCACACAATAGAAGTTTATTTCTTGCACATATAATGTCTAATTGGGGGGCCAACTGTGGTGGCTCATGTCTGTAGTCCTAACACTTTAGGAGGCCCAGGTGGGAGGATCGTTTGAGGCCAGGAGTTTGAGACCCTATCTATACAAAAAATAGAGAAATCAGCCAGGGATAGTAGCATGTGCCTATAGTCCTAGCTACTCCAGAGGCTGAGGCAGGAGGATCCACTGGAGCCCAGGAGTTTGAGGTTGTAGTGAGCTATGATGATGCTCCTACACTCCAGCCTGGGCAGCAGAGCAAGAAGACCCTGCCTCAAAAAAAAAAAAAAGCCTAATTGGGTATTCCCCATGAACAGGCAGCCTTCCCTGTGGTCCTTCAGTAACCCAGGCCTTTTCCATCTGTAGCAATTCCCTTTGAGACCAGAGTCCTCCCAAGAGATGATGTGGCAGACACCCCCACTTCCATTAACCACTCCTGGCTGATGCATGTCCCTTCTGCTCACACCCCATTGGCCAGAGCTTGGCCATACTCCCCGCCCACCTAGCTGCAAGGGAGGCTGGGAAGGCAGACCAGTGGGAGCCACAGGCGGTGGAAGGCACAGGCAAGGCTGAGTGTCCCCAATCTCAGCAGCAAAGTCACTTGCCCAGAGAGGATGTTCTTTCCTCCTGTTGTGTACCTTGTAACACAGTGTTAATTAGATATTTTGAGTATTTCATATCTGTTCTCCCCTGCCCTCCCCAGTAGAATGTAAGCTCCATAAGAGCAGATGCAAGTTCCACTTTGCCTACTGCTTCAGCCGCAGGGCCAAGGACGGGGTCTAGCCTGAGGTGGGCATTGAGTAAATAGAGGCTGAGGGAGGGAGGGAGGAGTAGTTGGGTGGAAGCTTAATTCTGCCACTAATTCCCTAGCTTTAAGTAAATTATTTATAACTCTAAGAGCCTCAGTTTCCTCTCATGTAAGAATCATTCTTACCTTAGATTTATTGTTCGACTAAATTAAGACAGTGTCATAAGGTCGCCAGCACATGCCTGAAATATAGTGGGGGAGTGATGTGGCAATTACTGTAGGATTATAACATGTGGAGACTATATGTGCTCGAATACCATAGTAAAATGCTTCCAGAAAGTTCTCGTGTATGTGTCTGTGTGTACATCTATAAGAGCATATGCCTGGGCTTCCTTCTGGTGGAGGCTGGATTCTCTGGGACAGCCCCTCATGCCTACTCTCCCTCCAGGTTAAAGTTGAACAGCAAGAGGAGCCAGCTGGTGAGAGAACTGGAGGAAGCCACTCGGCAGGTGGCAACTCTGCACTCCCAGCTGAAAAGGTGAGTGGTGGCTGGTGGGGTCACTGCCATCCCCTGGGGAAGGCCACTGGGCACACAGGTGCCCCCAGTGTCCCAGCCCGGACTCTACCCTTCACTTGAACTCCATGGCTTTAGTGCGGACGGGTTGAGGCATAGCTGGTGCCAGTCCGGCAGACTTGGGCTTGGCCTAGCGTGGCCGGGGGCAGGGCCCTTCCTCTCCCCCGACTGACAGGCGCTGGTGTGTCTTTAGATACAGCTCTTATACCTGCCACCCCACCTGTACGACACAGGGAAAGGCCTGTGCCTGCCTTCCCGGGCAACAAGGCATTGCTGGAATTTAATAACAATGTTTTGTTTTCATCAGATATTTTTTTTTTAATGGTTGCCTTCTATTTGTAGTAAGTGATACTGCTTTTCAAATTACACTAGGATGTAAAGTTTCTTTTTAAAGTATTTAAAGAGTGAGTTCATTTCAAGAAAGATATTAAGAAGTATTATTTGGGGCTGGATTCAAATAAGGAAAAGTATCATGAAAATGCAGCATGGCCTGTAGGGGTTTGGGAAACAGAGATACAAAGGAAAAAGTGGACTTTTAAGACAGCTGACTTGGGTTCCCATCCCGGCTCTGCCAACTGTCTGGTTATCTGGGTTTCTTGGGGTGTCAGGTTTTTTGTTTTTTTCTGGTTAAAAGGGGGTGGCTGCTCTACCCCAGAGACTGTTCAGTGGGTCCAGGGAGACCATGGTGCTTTCCAGAGCTCGGCAGAGAGCCCCGGTGGCCCACTTCGCTGTGTGTCTCACCCTGCCCTCTGTCCCTGTCCCCAGCCTCTCCAGCAGCATGCAGTCCCTGTCCTCGGGCAGCAGCCCTGGCTCCCTCACCTCCAGCCGGGGCTCCCTGGCCGCTTCCAGCCTGGACTCCTCGACCTCGGCCAGCTTCACTGACCTCTACTACGACCCCTTCGAGCAGCTGGACTCGGAGCTGCAGAGCAAGGTGGAGCTCCTGCTCCTGGAGGGGGCCACGGGCTTCCGGCCGTCGGGCTGCATCACCACCATCCACGAGGACGAGGTGGCCAAGACCCAGAAGGTGGAGGGAGGCGGCCGCCTGCAGGCCCTGCGCTCCCTGTCTGGCACCCCGAAGTCCATGACCTCCCTGTCCCCACGCTCCTCCCTCTCCTCCCCGTCCCCGCCCTGCTCCCCGCTCATCGCCGACCCCCTCCTGGCTGGAGATACCTTCCTCACCCCCCTGGAGTTTGAAGACCCGGAGCTGAGCGCCACTCTTAGTGAGCTGAGCCTTGGCAGCAGCACGCGAGAAAGATACCGGCTGGAAGAAGCGGGAACGGACGGCAGGCAGCCGGGCCGAGGTAGAGCACCGCGTCCAGGGGCTGGGAGCGGGAGGAGGGAGAGAGCCGCTTTGTGCTCAGAACCTCAGTGGTCATGACGGTCGACATTACTGATGGCTTTCTGTGCACCAGGTCTTTACGTGGTAGGGTCATGTGTGTGTTTATTCAGTGGAGATTAACTCATTATGTTCTAGGTCCTGTGAAGGGTTTCCCTGGTGGATTCATTCATTCAACAGATATGCCATGTGCCAGGCACTGGGTTGGTCACTAAGGATACCATGTTGACAACAGACAGGTCCCTGTTCTCATGAAGCTTACGTTCAAATGGAGGCACAAGCAATAAATGTGCAGCCAGACGGAAGCACGATGGAGCAAATAAAACCGGGAATGTGCTAGAGCCTTTAGGGCAGAGGTGGGACTGCCAGCCCAGAGCTGGCTATGAAGGAAGGTGACATGTGAATGGAGGCTTGGATGATGAGAAGGAGCCAGCTGTGGGGAAAGCAAGAGCAAAATCTCTGGGGTCAGAGCAAAGGACTAAAAGAGGGGCCAGGAAGCCACAAGTCAGAGAGGAAGGGCGTCACCAACAGAGCTAGAGAATTAGGCAGAGGCCAGATCCTGTAAGGCATGGTGGGCTGTGGCCAGGAGTTTGGATTTGATCCTAACTGCATGTGACCATTTGAAACCAGAAAGGATATGGTCTGACTCACGTTCTGGGTGGTGTCAAAAGGAAAGTTCTGGTATTGATTGAGATTCAAGTTGGAATCTTCAAAAGATGAGATAATGCAGACATTGACAGCTAAGATTTATTAGGAGAAAACCTTCCTATCTTTAGCAGCCATCGCATGGTAAATCACACTAGATAACATTTATCAGGACATATTATGTGCTGGGCAATGTGCTCTATATGGTGAAACAGGTTACTTGTATCCATTTCACAGATGAAGAATTGGAGGTTCAGAGAGGTGATGTCACTTGCCTTAGGCCACCCAGTCTCCAAGTGACAAAGGGTCTTTGTGACCCCAGGACCCAAGCCCGTCATTGTCTCCCTGCCCCTAGGATGGGAGGAAGCTCGGTGTCCCTGTTCATGCAGCACTCCTGGGGCTCACGGGCCCCCCACTCTCTGGCTGTGGGCGCAATGGTCAGGGCTGAGCAGGGTGATCAGTGAGCTCCTTGGCTTTCCTGGCGTCCCCTCCCCCACACACAAAGTCATAAGAGCTATGATTTATTGACTGTAGGTGTACAGGATTCAAGTACTGTTGGGCATATTTACTCATGTAAGCCTCAAAGCACCTTAAGTGGGTTCTTTTTTTTTTTTTTAAATCCCCATCTTACAGATGAAAAAACATAAGGCCAAAGTGAGGTTAAAAGACTTGTGTGGCCGGGCGCGGTGGCTCACGCCTATAATCCTAGCACTCTGGGAGGCCAAGGCGGGCAGATTGCTCGAGGTCAGGAGTTCGAAGCCAGCCTGAGCAAGAGCGAGACCCTGTCTCTACTATAAATAGAAATAAATTAATTGGCCAACTAATATATATAGAAAAAAATTAGCCGGGCATGGTGGCGCATGCCTGTAGTCCCAGCTACTCGGGAGGCTGAGGCAGGAGGATTGCTTGAGCCCAGGAGTTTGAGGTTGCTGTGAGCTAGGTTGATGTCACGGCACTCACTCTAGCCTGGGCAACAAAGTGAGACTCTGTCTCAAAAAAAAAAAAAAAAAAAAGACTCGTGTGAGGTTAGTCCCGCACAGTGACACGGCGGGCTGCAGATTGGTACCAGGACCACCTGCCCAGAATGCACAGTGTCCCTGTGCCCAGCCCTGTCTGCAGTGGGCTCCTGCTCCCAGCTCCCTGGGCAGCTGGTGAGTACAGCTCAACCCAGCCGGGCCTGCGGCTCCAGGCGTGGGCAGGGCGCTGCGGCTGCGCCCAGAACTGTCCGCTGGTGCTTAGGGGCCGGGGAGCGTGGGCGAGATGCGGCTTCCTGGTTAACTAAAGGCTCTGAGTGCCAGGGGCTTCCTAAGAAGAGGAACTGAGAGATTCCTGGGGTTCCCACATCGGGAAGGGAGTCTTGCTGAGCGCTCTCAAGCGAAAACGAAAACAAGCATCCTACTACAGCAGGTGGCAGGCTTCAGAAAATTGTTCTCCGGGAGGGGTGCAGGTGGCAGCTCTGGTGAGGCTCAAGGAGAGCGTCTCTGACGGGCGTTCACCAGGTCGGGCCACTCAGACCCCGGCGACTCCCCTCCCCGACAGTGGCCTTAGGGCTCGAGGGCCAGGAATAGCACCTGAGGCTGGGCACACGCAGGCCCAAGATGGCATCTCCTCCCCGCCATCTCCCGAAGCCTCCCCTGCAGCCAGTGATCCTGGCAGGCAGCGCTGAGACGCCGAGCAGGTTATGCGATTAGAGCTGCTGTTCAGTCAGCAGACGAATTAATCTCCTTAAGTGGTTTAGCGGAGGGTGGAGATGCGTGGGGCTAAAGGCGGGAGGGCTCAGCAGGCTCAGCGGGCTCAGCGGGTGTGGGGCAGGCTCAGCTTCCCGTCGCAGCACCTGCAGCCTCCCAGGCTCGCCTGGTCACCCACCCGCATCCCCGGCCTGCCGTGCCCGTCTCCGTGCCCTCCATACAGCGGGTGCTCGAAAGTGTTAGCTGGGAGGTTGCAGGGCCTGGATCCGGCCTTCCCTGCTGCGTGGAGGGCAGGAACTGTCTTAGTGATCTCAGTGGCTCTGCACCTGGCAGTGGGCCTGGCAACACAGTAGGTGCTTATTACTTGGGCAAAGAAGGGACGTGCGATATGTGCTGAGGGCCCAGTTAGAGCCTGGGGCCAGAGACTGTCAGGGTCCTCTATTACGGGTAGGGAAGAGGAGGAGCTGAATTAGGGCTGGAATGGGATAGGCCAAGTGAGAGAGCGGGTGCTTAACCCCCCCTTACCCCTGCTCATGAGGGTTCAGGGGCTGTCATGCTGCCCAGGTGTGCAGGGATGGATCTAGAAGGCATCACCACAATGATACAGACACTAGTGGCAATAAGGGGAGTAGTAATGAGTTTTGCAGAGCACTTTGCACGCACCGGTGTGTAATGGCTTCCCCTGTGATGTCTCACTGAGTCCTCCCAACAGCCCTGTAAAGTAGGTAGTATTATCCCCGATTTACAAATTATTATTCTCTGGGGCTTCAAAGGCTTCAATCAGTATGTCAAGGTCAGGGAGCAGTAAGAGGTGGAGCTGGGGATTTGCACCCAGGCTGTTTGACTCCAGAGCCTGGATGTGAAACACAATCCTACGCGACCCCTTCCATTAGCCCGAGCAAAGCAGGACCTCGCTTTAGAGTTCGGAGGTGGTTGGGATTTGGTGGGACCCTCTTATGACAGAGGGAGGATCGGATTTAGGTGTTGTAAAGACAACGACAGTCCCAGGTTTCTGAACCTGCCTTTGCATCCTTCCTGTTTCTTCTCTCTTCCCCTAGCTGTGAGCACGACCCAGGGGTGTGGCCTGAAGGTGGCCTGTGTCTCGGCTGCAGTGTCGGACGAGTCGGTGGCGGGGGACAGCGGTGTGTACGAGGCCTCCGTGCAGAGGTGGGTGCCCGAGAGCCGGCTCTCTCTGTGGCCGTGCAGGCCGGGAGCTGTGGCAGAGCCTCAGCCTCCTCCAAGGGTGTGTGGGGGGGCCCCAGGAGGGCACGGGTGACCCCACCTTCCCCTCGGCAACCCAAGACACAGACAGCGCTGGCTTCTCCCAGGGCTGGAGACACTCCCAAGCGGGAGAGTGCTGGCTCTGTGGGAAGCAGGCACCAGGGAGAGGGAAGCTTCTTCAAGAGTGGGGGCTGCAGGAGGCTGAGCAGACTCCCACTTCCTCCTTGAGGATCCAACCGCAGCCTCCCAGAGCGGGTCGCTGCAGGAAGGCCTGACTGCCCTCCCCCCTGTTGTCTTTTAGACTGGGTGCTTCGGAAGCTGCTGCCTTCGACAGTGATGAATCGGAAGCAGTGGGCGCAACCCGAGTTCAGATCGCCCTGAAGTAAGTGACAGGGAAGACAAGGACCGAGGGAGCGGTCTGTGCGGGTCCCCTTTGCCAGCAGCAGTTTACTGGCATTTACCTACCTCCTCGGCTGGTCACTGTGCGCCTCTAACTAAAGGGGCGCCACCTCTTTCCCACCTCCTGACTCCCATTTTACAGATGTGAAAAGTGAGGTTTTGAAAGTCCTGTGACTTGCTCCAGCTCACGGAGCTGGCGGGTGGCAGAACCAGGACCGGGCTGAGACTTCCTCCCTGTCGGTGTGTTTGTTCCTGTTCGGTGGCTTTTGTCTTCCCATCCCATCCAGGGTTCAGTGATTAGACACAAGTTGACCATGGAGGGCTGCAGCCCAAATTTGGTCAGCATATGTGTTGGTGTTTTTTGCTAAGGGATGACCTCAATATTATTATTATTATTTTTTTTTTTTTTGAGACAGAGTCTCACTCTGTTGCCCAGGCTAGAGTGAGTGCCATGGCATCAGCCTAGCTCACGGCAACCTCAGACTCCTGGGCTCAAGCAATCCTGCTGCCTCAGCCTCCAGAGTAGCTGTGACTACAGGCATGCGCCACCATGCCCGGCTAATTTTTTCTGTATATATTAGTTGGCTAATTAATTTCTTCCTATTTATAGTAGAGACAGGGTCTCCCTCTTGCTCAGGCTGGTTTCGAACTCCTGACCTCGAGCAATCCTCCCTCCTTGGCCTCCCAGAGTGCTAGGATTACAGGCGTGAGCCACTGCGCCCGGCCAATATTTTTTTTTAATAGGAATGAATTGCCCACATTTCAATATAAGAAAATTTCATCCAAACTCTGACTTCTCTTTAAAAATTCAGACAAATGGCAGCCCTGGACCTATGAGCTGCATAGCAACAGAGCACTGGGCCTGTGCTCGCTGGCTCACCACAAGCCTCAGAACAGCCCACAGCCGTGCCCTGCGATTATTGACAGAGGGACGGAACGGGAGACAGACATGTGTTGCTGACAGGTGTTCCGTGTGCCCCTTTTCATTTCAGGTACGATGAGAAGAACAAGCAGTTTGCAATATTAATCATCCAGCTGAGTAACCTTTCTGCTCTGTTGCTGCAGCAAGACCAGAAAGTGTGAGTATGTAGCTGGACAGGTGTGCATGGCCCTGTGCCCTGCAGCCCACCCTGGGAGGGCACTTTCTGGCTCTGTCCTGAACCAACTGTAGGGCTTGTCACCCCACTGTGGGTTTGTAATGCGTATTACACGAATGCTCAATGTCCGTCCTCTTTGTGTGGGCACAGTCACGCTGATTGTGAACGGGCACTCTAGACGGTTTCAATTCTTTCACCAACATGTCCTGAGCACCTGCCACGTGCCAGCTCTAGGAATGGGGTGGCGAACAGATCCTTCATGGACCCTGTCGTCCCAGACTTTGAGCCTCGTGAAGAAGAATGGTCACAGTCCATTTTGTCTCCTCTAAGCTTAAGTATTTCATGCAGAAAGGCCCAGAACTCTGTTTTCCAGAGTCAAAGCCAGTCGCTGTGCTGCTCCTGGGGCGGTGTGACCAGGTGTCACCTCGAGGCTGCCAGGGTGGCAGACACATGCACCGCCTGCACCTGGGCTCTCTTTGCGGCAGGCCGGGTTCGTGCTTTACGGCGCTCACCTGCCTGCATGTTTCTCTCCTGTAACTAGACCGTGAGGCCATGAACGCAGGAATAAGAGCTCATGTTTCCGCGGTCTACACCCGCCAGCATACGGGGGTGGGACGTGTGGAAATGCGGCAGGAAGGCAGACGAAACAGAAGGGGGACAAGAGGGACGAGCGGGTTTTTTTCAGTCTCTTGCCCATGCACAGTGCTAGGGGAACAGCCTTCTCTGCATTTCCCGGGCGTTGTGCAGGGGTATCTGGGGGACCGCCTAGAAGCAAGGGGTCTGGGTCAGAGGACAAGTGCATCTGGGATTTCATTGGAATTGTCAAATTCCCCTCCGCAGGGGTGGCCGCGTGTTGCCTTCCGGCGTGTGAGGGGCCTGGTTCCCCAGATTCCTCAGGTCCACAAGCTCTTGTCCACGGTTGCTTCTTAGCGATTTCAGCAGCTGTTCAGCCCAACCCTGGGCTGAGCCGAGCGCTGTGGTTCTGTCCCCTCCAGGAACATTCGTGTGGCTGTCCTTCCTTGCTCTGAAAGCACCACCTGCCTGTTCCGGACCCGGCCCCTGGACGCCTCGGACACGCTCGTGTTCAACGAGGTGTTCTGGGTGTCCATGTCCTACCCAGCCCTTCACCAGAAGACCTTAAGAGTCGACGTCTGTACCACTGACAGGAGCCACGTGGAGGAGTGCCTGGTAAGGGCCGCGTCTGTCCGTCCATCCGACTGGCCTTGCCGTCCTTCTGGGGGTGGGTCCACCCTGAGCCTTGGGGAGGAGGGTTGAAGGAGATGCAGGTTGAGGTACCAGTCAAGCTCATCCTGGATCCCAGGCAGAGATGCTTCGGCAGGTGAACTTGTTCTCAGACCTGTGGAAGGTCAGGGAGGTGCTCCTTTCACCAGAAGAGTAATAAACCTGGAAGTGCTTTTGAAGCTGTCAGAGCCTGGAAGATGCTAGCCATATCCCACTCCATTACTGTGCCCCATCAGAGTGTAGGCAAGCAGCACAGAATAATGAGAACAAACAGACAGGCATTGACATCCCACCTCTACCACTTGCTATATAGCTGGGTCACCTTGGGCAAGTTACTTCATGTCTCTGATCCTCCCTTTTCTCACCCATACAATGCAAATACACCCACTGGGAGAGCCACTGGAAGGGTGAAGTGAGCCGGTATATGTAGAGCACCTACTTGAGTGTCCGACACACAGTAGGTTCTTGTGCGTGGGATCGTTGCTAGTCCCCTCCCTGGATCAGAGCTCCTGTGACTTCCTCCTCCTCCCTGCATTGGCAGGAGTCAGGACTGGAGATGAAGTGGCTCTGGGTACCCTGGTGTCCTGAGAAAGCCACACCCTTAGAGACAGGCAGACCCAAGTGCAGCTTTCTCATCTGTAGACAGGGCATCTATAGCCAACTCAGGGGCGTGTGACATACAGGTGTGTTAAAAGAAGTAAAGGGCTTTGTTAACCTGATGCCCCTTAGATGCTAGAGTATTTTAATAATAACTCAATTGCGGGCACAAAGGAGCCCAGATGAGGCCATTACACCTAGAACACAGCTCCACTCATGCTCAGATCTTCACTGAGAGCCCGTTATGTGCCCAACCCCATGCTGGGGATTCAGCGTGGAACTAGCTACACAAGGAGCCAGCTTTGATGGCTAACACAGAAGTAATTGCGGTGGGCGCCGTGCTGGAAATGGATGGGTTGAAGGGACAGGAAACGTGGGGCACATGCAGGGGAAAGAAACAAGATGTGTGTGCCTCCTGCCCTTCTCCCTGCCTCCGAGTCTGGAAGCTGGTCTTTCTCCTGGTGTGACCACAAGCCTTCGCCTGGAGTGGGCAACCTCTTTGCTCTCCAGCTCCGCCTGGATCTGTCTGTTCTGTAAAACCCTTCTCTGCCGTAGGATTGTGCAGAGGCTCAGTCACCAGACTTGCCCTGCCCAGCCGTGTCACCTAAGAGTCTCCAGCTCCCTTATCTGTAAAATCCAGCTCCTACTGCCTACCTTAAAGTTGGTCCTCCGAGGTTTAAAAGAGGCTGCTTTACCTGGAGATGTGTTTGCAGATTTTGATGCGGCAAGTCTGGGGCGGGTCCTGAGGGTCTGCGTTTCTAACAAGCCCCCAGGTGATGCTCGTGCTGCTGAGCCCTGGACCACACTTTGAGTAGCAAGGATGGAGAGCGACAGTGTCTGCACATGCTCCATGCTCCCTGGTTGTCAGTGCCTGGCTCTTTCCCCCTTAGCTGGGGAACGTAACAGCATCGCTGCTGTTTGTTGTTACTCCTGACAGTCGTGTGATAGCTGAAGTCAATAGGCTGCGATTTATGTGGCAGGCACTGGGCTAGGCTGCTTACCTGCATTATCTCCATGAATTCTCACTCCAGTCTTATGAAATAGCTACCATTTACCATTGGGGAAACTGAGGCACAGAGAGGTGACACGCCTTTCCTAAGGTCACACATTCAGAAAGTGGCAGAAGCCATATTCGGATCCAGGCAGGTCCTCATTGGAGGTGCGCACACGTCGGCCCCTCTATGTCATCTCTTTGCCAGCACGGGGCTCCCTGCAGCCCCGAGGTGGGGCTGGTGCTGGCAGGGTTTGGCAAGCACACTGGACGCCAAGCAGCCGCGCAGAAAGCTTTTCCAAACCCGGGCTCCCCCAGTGAAGCGTTTCCTTGGCCCTGGGCATTCCAAAACAAGAGGAGACTCAATCCTGTTTTCTTCTCCTAATTGGATGCCTTTTATTCCTCCTTCCTAATTGAAGTCTGGTCATTGCTGGTTGCCATGGCAGCAGCCAAAGCGCTCATCTCACCGTGGCTTGTCTCCG
This sequence comes from Microcebus murinus, assembly GCF_040939455.1. Classification (NCBI taxonomy): domain Eukaryota; kingdom Metazoa; phylum Chordata; class Mammalia; order Primates; family Cheirogaleidae; genus Microcebus; species Microcebus murinus. The sequence goes on from NC_134124.1 coordinate 31,520,745, forward strand.
TTTGTGGCCAATGGGAAGCCTCCTTTCCCGTATGCAGTGGGGACGTGGAGTGTCAGGCTGTCGTGTTTTGGTGGCTGGAGGAGGACAGCGAGTGGGACGGGAGGAGAAAGGGCTGATGCGTCTCCACACAGAGACTCCCTGCGTTGCTGGCTCTGTGGGACCCCCAGTCTGTCGTAAGCCGCCCAGCCAGCCGGGTGACAGCAGCTGCATCATACTGAGCCATGCCCGTGTGCTTACCTTTGGGTGAGCACTCTGCATGCAATATCTCGTTTCAACCTCATGCGGCCCCTGGGAAAGAAGAGATCAGGGCCCAGGAAGGCTAAGTAACCTGTCCAGGTCATCCAGAAAGAAGATGGCAAAGCCTGGATTTGAACACGGCTCCCAGCTTCCTCCTGTGCAGCCATGGCACTACGCTACCTCTCTGGGGGTTACCGTGGGTGTCACTTATGTCCCCAGACTGGATTATGGGCTTGGGGAATACACGGCCTGCCTTCCCCAACATCACAGGCAGCAGTCCCACCAGATGCCCTAGCGTGGCATCACGGGGATCCCAGTTGCCCACTACTCGACTGGCAAGTTCACTGCCACCCCGCCCAGGTTCTGTCAAGGCAGCCTGCTTCCCGGGTCCCACTGACATGCAGTAGTTAACCACCATAACACTTTCTTGTGCCTTTCTCACGTTGCCATACTCACTTGGCCAAACCCCAGGCCTGTCAAAGTGAACTTTCCACCTCCTCCTCTCCGCCCATGCAACTGGGGAAAAAATGCATAGAGCCACGCTGCGTGGTGTCATTTGAAAGCTGTGATCGCTAACTTCCCGTGAGACCTGCGTGCTGCCCGGCAATTACTCAGTGTGTCCTGGACCATTGACTCCCACTCAGCACAATGACCAATTCATGCTTCTCTCCAGGGGAGAGAACAGAGGAATGAAAAGAGAGCGCCCATGCCTAGAGCAGTGGCTGTTCTCGGGGTTTTGAAGATGGGTCTTCCGCTCTCCTGTCTGCGGCCTGCCCCGCACCCCGCTCAAGGCCATCATCCCAGCAGCCATTCTGCGTGCTCTATCTTTAATTTTCCCTCCTCAACTGGACCTAACGTGCTGTTATTTCTCCCACGCTTAAAAGAAAAAAAAGAAAACTTTTCCACCCCATGTCCACCTCCAACTATTACATTGTTTCTTTTTCTTTCTTTATAGCAAAACTTGAAAGAGTTTGGTCCAGTTCTGTCTGTAACCCAATCCACGTGGGCGCTTGCCCTCATTGCGGTTGTCAGTGAGCTCCTTGTCACTAGATCGGTGGCCCGTTGGCTGCACCTGCTGCAGGCTCTCGGCAGCCACTGCTCGCTTCCCAGACACCTGGCACTCCTGGTGCTCTTCCTGCATCACTGGCTTCTCCCGGGCTGCTTTGCTGGCTCTTCCTCCTCTCCCTGAGCTCTGTAGTTGGAGTCTCATTTTATCTCCTGGCTGCAAACGCTATCCCAGGTAACTGACTCCAGCCCAGGTCTCTGCACTCGTCTCTGATGTCGCATCCCCGCCGCCTTTCCTGTACCTTCTTTTGGTGTCAAATAGGCATCTCCAGCTAACATGGCTGCAAGAAAGCCCCTAGCCTTGCGCTATCTCATCTCGGGCCAGACACCCTGGAGCCATCCTTGACCTGTGCTCCACCTCCCTACACCCCATTTCCTTAGCTCCATCTTCAGAAGACCCCCAGATTCCTGCCATTTCTCACCACTTCCCAACCCCAGCCACTATCCTCCCACCTGTTGACTGCAGGCTTCTCCCACTGTTTCTCCCCTTTCTGTCCCTCCTCCCCTCCTCTCTTCTGCACAGTAGCCAGTCATTCTATTTAAATGTAAATCACTGCATGCCATGCCTCTGCTGAAACCTTAGGGTGGTTTCTGTCTCCACCTAGAGTCGATGCCTCAGTCCTTTGCCTGGCCTCTGAGGGCCCAAAGGATCTGGCTGCTTCTTATCTCTGGGATTTCATCCAAGACCTCTTCCTCCAGCCTCCTTGTGTCCCCTGCAAACACCAGCACGCTGCCCCTCCAGGTCTTTGCACTTGACTTGAATTCCCTTCTCCCAGATGTCCACGGGCATCTTGAACTTTCGCCCTCACTGCCTTCTGGACTTTGTCACCTTCTCAGTGAGGTCCTCTTTCCACCCCAGTTAAAATCCCATTACCCTCTCCCGTCTCTTATCCTATCCTAGCCCATTTCCCTATATTATTTTTCTCTCCAGCACTCTTTATCACCTAACATGTTGCTATAGCTCGTAGACTTTAGGGTACATGTTATTTTCATATTTTATCCTCTCTGGAATCAAAGTGCAATTTATACTACGTGACAGGTTATAGTTTAATTGCAACTGCTTTTCTTACATAGTGGTGCATAAAATAATAGTACACTTTATAATCAGTGGCATCTCAGATTTGATGAAACACAGTATGGAGTTTACTATTGAGTTGTTTATCTGATTCCCCCGGGTTCAAATCTAAGTTCACAAGGGTGAGATATTTATCTGCTTTAAATCCTCCTGTGTCCCCAGCACCCAGGACAATGCCTGGCACATAGAGGCTTCGCAGCAAATCTTTGCGTGTTGAAAAAAATGAATGAATGAATATGTAAATGCCCTCAAGTGCATCCAGTTTACTGAGGTAGACAATATTCACACCAATAAGGCAGCCCCAAATAGATGGTGTATCTCATTAGAATGAATAATAATCTCATGGAGGTGTCACACCTCAAAACTGTGATCACATTCCTCCCCCTTGGACTTCTAGCACGACCTGGCATGTTCTGAATGGCAATATCCAACACGCTCGTCTGTCTCGCCAGGAAACCACAAGCTGCTTGGAGAAAAGTCATGTCTTCCATGTTTCTGTGGCTCTGGTGTCTTCAAAGGGCTCAAGGAGTATTTGTTGAATGAATAAAAGAGCAATAGATGTGTATGCATATATATTTACATTTATTCTGGCCACCTAAAATGTACCAAGTATGTAATAATGTTCATTGACTCTGATCCTCCCAAGATCCCTGTGGGTGGGAGACAGTTTCCCGTCTTCCAGACGAGGAAGCTGGTGCCACTTGAGTAAAGTTGTCAGCTTGTGTCTGCTTCCTCCCTCTGCTCACACTCTCTCCCACGACTTCCGTGGCCCAGTCCACACCACATTCTGGCGGTACGTGCTGATGGCAGGGAAAACCGGAGGGATCCCAGGTGTTTGAAAGAGCCCCCTCCTTGTCCCAGGCAGCAGCCTGTGCTTGGTTCCAGACCCACTTTGCAAACTGGCTTTTGGCATTTCTGCCGCCTGCTGGCACAGCCACTGGTGTCCTGGGGAAGGGAAAGGTGGGCGAGTTGACCACCTTCCCACGCCCGACCCAAGCTCATCAAACAGGGACACGTCGAGACTATAAAACCTAGGGATGATTAAAGTCATTCTGGAGTCCTTTCGGTTAAGGATGTGTGGTGAAAATACAGCAAAAATGTTAAGTCACTTGAAATGATTCCTTTCCCTGTGAGCTTATATTCTGTTAGGGTTTTATGTCGTCGTTTTTGTGGTCTGTTTTCGTCTTCAGGGATGCATTCACACGACTCAAAGAAAAATTGTACAGAAAGGTGTACTGGAGAGAAATCCTGCCCTCCCTCACCCCGATCCTGCCTCCTATCCTGTATGGGTAACCACTTTGATTAGTTTCTTCATCTTTCCATTATTTCTTGTTACACATACGATCACGTCCACTCTCCTTGGACCTCAAATGTGGTGCAACATATAGATAGAAAAAAATCTGTCCTTATCCCTCTCTCCATTTCTTGTGCAAAAAGTGGCATTGTATATATTCTGTTCTGCACCGTGCTGTTTTTCACTTTCGCAATATAGCCTGGAGATCTCTCTGCGTCAGTACAAAGAGAGCTTCCTCATTTTTTTTTTACACTGCTCCATAACATTCCATCGCATAGATAGATTATAGTTTATCCAACCAGTCCCCTGTTGCTGAACCTTTGAGTGGTTTAAAATCTTTTGCTATTAAAAAGAGAGCTAGGAGGAAGACTCCTATTTGTGGGTTATTTTGTACTCATGCAGGTGTCTCTGTGGGATAGACAACTGCAAGGAGGATTGCTAGGTCAAAGGGTAATGTGCTAATGTGCTTCCATGTTTTTGCTAGATATGGTCCAATTCCAACCGTAGAGTTTCTATCATTTTACGTTCCCACCGGCAAGGAGAGAGAGTGCCTATCTCCTCATAGCCTCATCAATAGCACGTGTTGTCAATTTTTTTTAATTTTTGCAAATTTGGTAGAGGAAAAATAATATGGAGTTTTCCACCTCCCTTGTAACTAACGACTTGTTCGATGTCTGAGTTCCTTGGGAGGCTGTTGGCTCTTGGAAGGTGGGACCATGTGGGGACCGTCATTGTCCTTAGTGTCTAACACAGAACCTGGTAATTAATATGACTAATATAAGAGGGTATTCAGCAACAACAAATCAAATGACCCAATTTAAAAATGGAAAAACGACTTAAATAGCTATTTCTCCAAAGATAACATGCAAGTGGCCAATGTGCGTACACAAAGATGCTCAACATCAGAAGTCATCCGAGAAAGGCAAATCAAAACCACAATGAGAGATCACCACCCACTAGGATAGTGGCTATTGAAAAACATACAATAACAAGTGTTGGTGAGAATGTAGAGAAATTGGAACTCTTGTGCATTGTTGGCATTATAAAATAGTGCAAGTGCCAGGAAAACAGTCTAGTGGTTTCTCAAAAAATTAAAAATAGAACTGTCTGATCCGGCAATCCCATTTCTGGGTATTTACCCAAAAGAATTGAATGTGAGCTCTAAAAGAGTTATTTGCACACCCATGTTCATAACAGAACTATTCACAACAGTGAAGAGGGTAGAGGTAACCCAAATGTCCATCAATGGGTGAATGGATAAGCAAAATGCAGTGCATACATACAATGCAATAGTATATTAAATATTATTCAGCCCTAAAAAGCCACAGTGCAAATGGGCCTTGAGAACATTATTAAGTGAAATAAGCCAGTCACAAAATATAAATACTCTATGGCTCCACTTATATGAGGTATCTAAAGTCATCAGATTCATAGAAACAGGCCCCGAGCCCCGCCCCGTGCCCCTCCCCTGCAGGCGGCTCCTAGGGCTGGAGGTCTCTCGGCTCTCTGGGCCTCCACAACTCAGCTCAGCTCCACCGCTGCCCGCCTCCCGGACCTTGGCCAACCTCGAGCGCAGCTTCATCGCTGTCAAGCCCGACAGCGTGCAGCGCGGCCTCGTGGGCAAGATCATCAAGTGCTTCGAGCAGAAGGGGTTCCGCCTCATGGGCATGAAGTTCCTTTGGGCGTCTGAGGAACATCTGAAGCAGCACTACGTTGACCTGAAAGATCGCCCATTCTTCCCTGGGCTGGTGAAGTACATGAACTCAGGCCCGATTGTGGCCATGGTCTGGGAGGGGCTGAATGCGGTGAAGACAGGCCAAGTGATGCTTGGGGAGACCAAGCCAGTGGATTCTAAGCCAGGCACCATTCGTGGGGACTTCTGCATTCAAGTTGGCAGGAATATCATTCATGGCAGCGACTCAGTAAAAAGTGCAAAAAGTGCCGAAAAAGGAATCAGCCTATGGTTTAAGCCTGAAGAATTGGTTGACTGCAAGTCTTGTGGTCATGACTAGGTCTATAAATAAGAGGTGGACAAGGTTGCAGTCCTTTTCAGCACTGCTTGGTGTGTCCCTGAACACAGCTCTTCATTCCACTGACTTGGAAGCAATAGTATTGATCATCCTTTTCTAAAGCATATTTACCAATAAACCCTTTGGAAACTGAAAAAAAAAATTCATAGAAACGAAACAGAATGGTGGTTACCAGGGGTTGTGGGGATGGGGAAAAAGGGGGTTGTTGTTTAACAAGTACAGAGTTTCAGATTTGCAAGATAAGAAGTGTTGGGAGATCTGTTTTACAATATGTGAATATACTTATCACTACCAAACTGTACACTTAAAAACAGTAGAGATGGTAAGCTTTATATTAGATTTTTTAAAATATATATCTCTATATGGAGATATATATATATATAGGATAGGCTGGACACAGTGGCTCACACCTGTAATCCTAGCACTCTGGGAGGCAGAGGCAGAAGGATTACTTGAGTTTAGGAGTTCAGCCTGAACAAGACGCCATGTCCACTGAAAATAGAAAAATTATCTGGACTTAGTGGTGCGCGCCTGTAGTCCCAGCTACTCAGGCTGAGGCAGGATTGCTTGAGCCCAAGAGTTGCAGGTTGCAGTGAGCTGTGATGACACCATTGCACTCCAGCCTGGGCAACAGAGCAAGACCCTGTCTCTAAAAAAAAAAAAAAATACATAGGATAGGTCCTCAACAAAGATTCAACAGGTGATTAACCCAGTGAGTGAATAGGTGAGTGAACAAGTGCGCTATTGGAAACATCGAGCCTTTCTTCCTCCCAGGATGCTTCCGTCTCACCTGGAGTGGCGTTTTCCACACTCTCCCGAGGAGCTGGATTCCCAGAGTACCTTGTCACCCCCTGCTTATGCTCTCCTTTATTCCATCCCCGACAGGGGGGCGCCCAGATCAGCCTGGCTGAGGTCTGCCGGTCCGGGGAGAGGTCGACTCGCTGGTACAACCTCCTGAGCTACAAATACTTGAAGAAACAGAGCAGGGAACCCAAGCCAGGGGGAGCCACAGCCCCCACCCCAGGGCCTGCAAGCAAGGTGAGGAGGGACCAGGTGTGCGCTGCTGCCCTCACGCAGGGGTGGGAAAATGGAGTGGAGGGACCAGGAGAAGAGGACGAGGAAGCAGCATTCTCTGCTAGGGGGCAGGTGGCCCCTTCTCAACTTGCTACCTCTGCCTTTGTGCTTCCTCTTTCTGTACTGTGCTTCGCCTAGTATGCCTTGCCTGACAAAAGCCTTAATTCATGATTTCTAAAAAATGAAGTGGAGAAAGAGAAAACTGTGGAAGGTAGAAAGTTAACCTGAACTGAGCCCCTACTGTGTTCAGGGTCCATAGTGGATACTTTTTATGAGAGGCAGCAGCAGGGGCTGGGCACGGTGGCTCACGCCTGTAATCCTAGCACTCTGAGAGGCCGAGGCGAGTGCATCACTCAAGGTCAGGAGTTCAAAACCAACCTGAGCAAGAGCAAGACCCTCGTCTCTACTAAAAATAGAAAGAAATTAGCTGGAAAACTAAAAATATATAGAACAAAAATTAGCCGGGCATGGTGGCGCATGCCTGTAGTCCCAGTTGCTTGGGAGGCTGAGGCAGGAAGATTGCTTGAGCCCAGGAGTTTGAGGTTGCTGTGAGCTAGGCTGACGCCACAGCACTCTAGCCTGGACAACAGAGTGAAACTCTGTCTCCAAAAAAAGAAGGTATTGTTTTCATTTTAGCATAGTACATTTTAACCTATTAAAATTGATTTAAACTGTTTCCTACCCTCGGAGAGCCCACCCCGACGGGCAAGTGGGCTGGCCAGGACTCGGCAGAGCAGTGAGGTTCCCCTTGCACTAGGGCACAGGAATCCTGTGGGATCTGGGCATCAAGAGGGTCTGCCATTCAGGTTGTCTAACTTTCCCTGGTGACCCTTCCTTCCATCAGTACTTAGCTCAGTACTGTTCCACAGTACTTCCAGTCAACTGCCTGGAATTTCGATGGATTGGATCACACAGGTAAAAATAAGAGTGAGGATTAAGTCTATTTTCTTTTTCCCTTTCCCCTCCTCCCTTTGTGTTTTGTCATTATCATCATTATTTTCTGCACCTCCTTTTGAATCAGGCACTGTCCTGTTTATCGTGTGTAGTTTACCATGGCTCAGAAAGATGAACCAAATTACATTAAGACACACACTTAATAAGCAACAAAGCTGGGTCCCAAAGTCAGGTCTCTCTGCCTCTGCAAAGGAGACGGTGAGCTGGTGTCTCATCTCCTTTCTAGAGTTAAGTGACATCAGCCATCAACCCTAGCTGCACCAGCTCCCTCAGTCCCATTTCTCAGTCGAGTCACACTAATTCCTGCCTGTCAGGGTGGTTGTAAAGATTAAAGAAGATGCTGCACCTAAACCATCAAGCCATCTTCACAGTTCTGGGCATATACCCAGGCCTTCGATTGATTTTAGTTCCCTCCCCAAAAGGAAATTTCAGGAATAAGCCAGCCTCTGGCCCACACTACAAGGGTAGTTGCAGATTAACCATGTGCTTAGAAAACTGCAAGTTCTGATTTTTGCTTTAGTGTGAGTATCCATTTGCTGGATGCCAATTTTGTGCCAGGTACTCTTCTGTGTTCCTTATAGACAGTCTCCGTCTTCATAGCAAGCTTTTCTATAGTTAGCAGAAGGAACTGAATCTCAGAGAGGTTAAATAATTTCCTCAAGTCACACAGGTTTTGCACTGTAGACACCATTCAGTATAGCCGTTCTTCTTCCAGGAAGCCCTCCCTGAATGCAACTCCCAAACTCTGCTGCTGCTTTTCTGTTCCCAAACATCCGATACTTCCCTCCCTCCTAGTCCTCATTGCATTGTTTTGTGCTTGATGGTTCATGGGTTGGTCTCTCTGACAATGCTATAAGCTCCTTACAGGCAAAGACCTGTAACTCATTCTCACTTAACTGCTAAACCTGGCTGTCTTCCACAATTCTGCTGCGTAGGTCTGCACACACACGGGTTATTTTCTGGAGAACTGCTGGTTAAAGGAACTAGGGACTGCATTTCCAATTTATCAGTGACCTTGAGCAAGACACCTGACCACTCTGGTCTTCGGTTTGACTACCAGGTCATTGGAAGGGTCACAGCTCTGAGACGCTCTGATTCCTGGCAGGTAGGGCAGCACCCACAGCGCACCCAATGACCCAGCAGCCTTTGTCTCTGCAGGACGCCGTGTCTGCGCTGTTGGAACAGACGGCGGTGGAGCTAGAGAAGAGGCAGGAGGGAAGGGGCAGCACACAGACGCTGGCAGACAGCTGGTAAGTGAGACATGTGGGCTCAGGAGCTGCCCTGGCCTGGACGTAGGCCTGGGGATGAGATCCCCGAACACCAGGGCAACCAAGAGAAGGATTCCCCTGGGAAAACTGAGAACTTCTCTCTTATGGGTTCCCTACCAGCAACAGGGCAAAATAACCTAGTGCAGTGGTTTCCAAAATCTCCTCCCAATTTTTCACTTTGTGTCCCGTGAATCATCCGTGCTCGTTCACATCTAATTTTTTTTTTAATCTTGATACACTGACATTTATTTTGGTGTAAAAACAATTAAAGAAATTTTATGTTACTATAAATGGAAAATTTGTATAGTTTGCCATAAATTAAAGAGTCCTCAGTAAGAAATTATATTTGATGTCTAGGAATGGAGAGCAGAAATATTAGACATAAGTAAGATAGAAGTTTATTCCTTAATTGAAAAGAAGAATGGAGCCAGGCACCGTGGTGCATGACTATAATCGTAGCTACTTGGGAGACTGAGGCAGGAGGATCACTTGAGCCCAGGAATTCAAGATCACCCTGGGCAACACAGTGAGACCCTTTCTCGAAAAATTTTAAAAGGAATGGAAGGAAGCAATCAAAGACAATGCAATTCTGTCAACTCCATGGTGTTACTAGGAACCCAGTATCCTTCTCTGTCTGCTTTGTTGTCTTTACTACGTGACCTCCATTGCCCAAGATGGATGCTGGATTGCCAGCCTAACAAAAGAGTGAATGTATGTACCTTTTAATCAAGGAGCAGCCCTGAAGGCCCCACCCAGCAACCTCTCATTGCCCAAGCTTTGCCACTTGGCCTACCCAACTGCAAGGGACTGGGGAATGACGTCTGGTATTGGAGGAGTACAAAAGTCAAGTTTCTGTTTCTAAGGAAAAAAGTGGAAATGGACATTGTGTAGGCCATGAGCCAAGTCTGCTTCGGAAAGTAACTGGAAAACTCAGTGTAATGAAGATAAAGCAATATTATTAAAGTCTAGCTTGATAGACATACTGCTTGCTAAGCCTGAGATCTTCTCTCCATTATTAAAAAGGAAGGTTAGCAAGTGTTTCATCAATGTTAAAGACATGCTACCACCAGAGAGAGACTTTCTCCTTGGTGTAATCAGAACATCTGAGCAAGAATTGAAAAGGGGACAACTTTCTCACTATGTGATTCAGTGCTGTTTAATTCCTTGTGTTACAAGAAAGGTCTTATCAAACACTAAAAAATAGTGGCATAAAGTAGGGTTTGAATCCTGGCTTCTTCATTTTTTTTGTGTAACCTTAGGCAAAGCACTTTTTAAACTTTTTATTGCAGTATAACAAACATACAGAAAAGTCTACCTAAGTGTATAACTCAGTGAATTTTCAGAAACCAAACTTCCTGTGCGACTAGCACCAAGACCAAGAAGCAGAACGTCACCAGCTCACACCTCCTGTCACTGGTAGGCATGTCACCCTCACCTCGTCTGAGCCTCTGCTGAAAACCGGGGAAATGATATCAACTCTGCAAGGGTTACTGGAAAACCCTAAAGGAGTAGACACTCATGAGGATAAAGCACAAAGCTCGTAGTAAACAGTAAGTGGTGGAAACCATTATCAGGAGAAAGAGAAGGAACATTGCCAACTACTAGCTGGAAAGAAAGAGTAAACCTTTCATCTAAGAAAGGGCCGCAGCCTGTGACTGTCCCCACTGGGATGGAAGCATAAGTTGGTCTAAGTGCCTTGCTTTCAGTTCAGACAGATGTGGATTCAGAGTCTAGCTCAGCCCGCCTCCTCGAGGGATCTGTGAGACCTTACTGAGCATCTCTGTAAGTTTTCAGAGCTCCCTGAATCATTCCAACATGCAGCCTGGGCTGAGAACCACCACTCTAAACTTCTGTTTCCTCATCTAGAGATTTTAAAAATAGCCACTATGTCATGGGATATTTTGTAGATTCAATAAAATGATGCATGTTGGCACATAATTGAGGTTAAAAAGGTTTTTTTTTTTTTCAATTATGCATCCTAAGCACTTAACACAGACCCTGACCAAGAAGAAGCACTCAATAACTTCTACATTATAGTTTCATTATAGCACCAAATCACAGGTTTGGTCTCAGTGCGCACCCTCCCTTAATATCTCTTACTCCAGGGGCCAGCAAACGATTTCTGGGAAGGGCCAGATGGTAAAGAGAGTCTGCTTTGTGGGCTATGCGAACTCTGTTGTGGTGGGAAAGTAGCATAGACTTGTAATAAGTAAACCAAGGAGTGTTCCTTTGAAACTTCATTTATGGGCACTGAAATTTGCATTTTATGTAATTTGCACGTGTCGTGAAATATCATTCTCCTTTTGATTTTTCAGCTGTTTAAAAATATAAAAGCCATTCATAGCTTGGACTGTCCAAAACAAAGCAGCCTGCTGGATTTGGCCTATGAGCTGGATTTGGCCTGTGGGCCAGTGTGCTGATCCTTGTGGCAGCATTCCTGGAATTTTTGTACGTTCCTTTGTTTGTTTTAGGGTTCTCTCTGAATTGTCTCAATCTCTCTCTCTCTCTCCCTCCTTTCACTCTCTTTCTACCTCCTCTCACCTATCTCCTCCCTGTCTCTCCCTCTCTCTCTCTCCGTCTCTCCCCCACTCCCTCTCCCTGACGGGCTCTGTGCCGCCCTGTACTGTGGATCACACAGGGAAAGGTCCGATGCCAGAAACAGACCCAGGACCTATCTCCCAAAAGCCTGGCACAAGATCAATGGCTTCCACCAAATTCCAGCCTTGTGCTGAGACTTTTCAAGCCGTCTCCTAGCAACCGCCTTCTGTTCCTTCTCCCTTTGTGGCTCCCCTCTCTCCCCACCCCCTGCCACTCAAGACTTCCCTAGCCGCTGACTTACAAAGAGGACGGGGATCCCTGCCCCCCCCTCCCCCCAGCTGCTGTAGTTGGGTGAATTCATCTGCAGCCCCTCCCCCAAGACTGGAGGCTGCCTCTGGTCCTGGGATGTTAACTGGCTCACTGGGCATGCTCAGCCCTGGCGTCCTGGGTGGAGGGCCCCAGCAGACTTGCCTTCTGTGCTCATTTGTAGTCCTCCTTCAGGACCTGAGACTCACATGCTCCCTCTTTTTATCCGTTTAGGTGTCTTTAGTGTGTTAGTGTGTACAGTCAGAAGACTGGACTTCTTTTTTTTAATCCAAAAGCAAAACAAAACTATTAATAAGAGTATTAGAAAACGCAGGGGAAAATCCTTATGTTTGCTTCTTTGAGAACTTGTGTGTGTTCTGTCCAGGGCAGAAGTGGAGAAGTGGCATCGCTGGGTCCCAGGGCACGTGTGTTTTACATGTTAATAGATATTGTAGAGTCGTTCTCAAATAATATTTTTTAAGTAAATGCTCCCACCAGCAATGATTAAGAGTACCCTTAATTAGAAAGAGTACACCCTTTCTAACCTACACTCCATATAATCAAACTACTGTACTTAATCAAGAATATGTTCATTTTTTTTATTTTAATGGATAAGACTAAATTGCCTTCAGTAATGTAACTTGGCTCCTATAATTTACACCCCCTGCAGGGAAAAGCTTGTTTCCTGCCTTTACAAGCACTTGATATCATCAGGGGTTTATTGTTTTTGTTTTTGTTTTTGCCATTCCAGTGGGTGGAAAGGTACTGTCTATTTTAATTATTTTTCTCTTTACAAGTGTGACTGGGTGGGGTTTTTTTCTTTTTTTTCTTTTTTCTTTTTATTTATTTATTTTTGAGACAGAGTCTCACTGTGTTGCCCAGGCTAGAGTGAGTGCCATGGCGTCAGCCTAGCTCACAGCAACCTCAAACTCCTGGGCTCAAGCAATCCTCCTGCCTCAGCCTCCCGAGTAGCTGGGACTACAGGCACATGCCACCATGCCCAGCTAATTTTTTTTCTGTATATTTTTAGTTGGCCAATTAATTTCTTTCTATTTTTAGTAGAGACGGGGTCTCGCTCTTGCTCAGGCTGGTCTCAACTCCTGACCTCGAGCGATCCCAGGTGCTAGGATTATAGGTGTGAGCCACTGCGACCGGTCTGGGTGGGGGGGTTTTCCTATCTAGAAATATTAAGATCTGATTCACAGTCAACTAGGAGAGACTTCCTCAGTGGTTGAGAGCTAGGCAGAGCTGGACCAACCAGGGCTGGAAACCTGGCTCCACCACCAAGCCTGCGGCATAGGAGAAGGCCTGCAGGGCCTCTGCTCCTCGAATCTGTCAAACGGAGACACTTTTCTTTCTGCACCTGGAGCTCATTCAGCCCTCAGTAACCGCTTGTCGATGTGGCTTCTGCAGAGTTCTTTGCGGAGAGACTCCTGTGTGATCACGTGTCTCACGGCTGTCTCATCAGTAGGTAGAGAGGGTGCTGGGGCGGGAAAGAGAAGGCCCCTCCATAGCAGGTGTCCCCATCTAAGTACAGGTGGGTTCTCACTGCAGGTTGGGAGTAGAGATCCAAGATTTGCTCTCTCCACTGGGAAAATCCTCCCGGGGATTTTAGGTTTACCTGCAGTTTCACCCAGCCGGCTAACTAGAAGTCAAATTCTCTGCTTTTGGCTGGAATTCTTCCTGCTCAGTGTGATGACATCGTCTCATGCTGATCAGAAGCCGGGCAGTTGCGTATGTCCTTGAGAAGTCAAGATGGGAGTAGAGATAAATTACTGCTTAATGAATGCGGTCCATTTGTCACGCCAAATCCTTCCAACTCTAGAGTCCCAGGGAAAAGGATAGTTATAAATAATATTAGCAAAAGTAAAGTCTCCTCAACAAATGGTGCTGGAACAATTGGGTATCCATATGGAAAAAAGTAAACTTGGACACTTACCTCACATTATGTACAAAAAGTAATCTGAAGTGGGTCATAGAGCTAAACATAAAAACTGACACCATAAAACTTCTGAAAGGCAGTATAAGAAAAATGTTAGGGTGGAAAGCTTCGTAGGTGCTCCCAGCAAGGGGGGAAGAAGATTCCTCACGCAGAGAGTAAGATGTAAAAAGTAGGCCAGGCGCAGTGGCTCACGCCTATAATCGTAGCACTCTGGGAGGCCCGAGACGGGTGGATCGCTCAAGGTCAGGAGTTCGAAACCAGCCTGAGCAAGAGCGAGACCCCATCTCTACTAAACAAAAAAAAAAAAAAAAGAAAGAAAGAAAGAAATTAATTGGCCAACTAAAAATATATAGAAAAAATTAGCCAGGCATGGTGGCGCATGCCTATAGTCCCAGCTACTCGGGAGGCTGAGGCAGAAGGATTGCTTGAGCCCAGGAGTTTGAGGTTGCTGTGAGCTAGGCTGATGTCATGGCACTCACTCTAGCCTGGGCAACAAAGTGAGAGTGTCTCAAAAAAAAAAAAAAATCATAAAGATGTAAAAAGTAAAAATGTTTAGTTTATGTTTCTTAGAAAAGAGAGGGAGAACAGGGAGATGGTGTGGCATCCCCAAAAAAGAGAAGGGGGTGCCGGCAGCAAGGCCAAAGTGGCTTGCTGATTTTAAGGGGGAACAAAGAGGAAAAAAATAGTAGCAGCTATCAGTTGATAACAAAAGTGGCAGCGGGTAGATAACAAAAACTGCAAAGATGTCAAAGTCCAGGAGTTGGTTTCCCGCCCTTCCTTGGAGGAGGGATTATCACAGGAGCTGTGACTCTGTCCTCGAGATATGATTGAGGCTGTAGCCTCAAACTCTTCTGCTGTTTACTCAGGAACTCTGTAAAAGCAGATTCTCAAAAAACAATTGACATCTCTTTTTTGTCCATTCAGCTTTTTCAGAAGTTGTGCAAAACAGAACTCCTGCAGGGTCCCTGTTGTGGGAGAAATCATAGGACTGATCTTTAACTGTTACTGGGGAAGTTGTGGAATTAGGTATTTTCCTGTTGTTTTTGCAAAGCCGCCCCTTTCAAGAAATCTTTTGCAACTTTGGGGTAGCAAAGATTTCTTAGGTAGGACACAAAAAGCACAAACTGTAAAAGAAAAAAATTAACAAATTGGACTTGATTACAATCAGAAACTTCTATTCTCTGGAAGACACCACTTAGAACATGAAAAGGCCACCCATGAACTTGGAGAAAATCTTTGCACTATGCGTACTTGACAAAGGATTCCTATCCAGACTCTATCATCATCTCCTACAACTCAATAATAAAAGACAACCCAATTTTTGAGGGGCTGAATATTCTAACAGACACTTCACAAAAGAAAATAATAAATGCATGAAGAGTTTCTCATCAAGAAAATGCAACCTACGCCGGGCGCAATGGCACACGCCTGTAATCCCAGCACTTTGGGAGGCTGAAGAGGGAGGATCACTTGAGCCCAGGTTTTGAGGTTCAAGCCCAGTGAGCTATGATGATGCCATTGCACTCCAGCCTGGGCAACAGAGTGACCCCCTGTCTCAAAAAAAGAAAGAAAGAAAAGAAGGAAGAAGAAAAGAAAATGCAAATGAAAGCCACAATAAGATACAAGTGCACAGCCAGTAGAGTAACTAAATATAAAGACTGACAAAACCAAGTATACATGAGAAATTGCAGCGCTCACAGCATTGCTGGTGGGAATGTAAAATGTCAAAACCACTTTGCTGAAACAGCTTGTCAGTTTCTTAAAAGGGTAAATTTGTATATATTATGTGACCCAGCAATTCTACTCTTTAACTGTATATTGTGACAGGCCGAATTGTGTCCTCCCACCCCGAAAATCCATACGTTGAAGCCTAAGCCCCAGTACCGCAGAATGTGATTGTATTTGGGGACAGGGCCTTTAAAGGGGTGATTAAGTTAACACGAAGCCATTGGAGTTAAGGTGGGCCCTAATACAATCTGCCCAGTGTCCTTACAAAAAGAGGAAATTTGGGCACACAGAGAGACACCCAGGGTGCACGTGTGCACAGAGAAGACCACGTGAGGACAGCGAGAGGCAGCCATCTGCTAGCCAAGGTGAGAGGCCCCAGGAGAAACCAAAGCTGCTGACACCTTGATCTTGGGCTTCCAGCCTCCAGAACTGTGAAAAATAAATGTCTGTTGTTTGAGCCACCCAGCCTGTGGTTTTTTGATTTGGCAGCCCTGAGCAGACAATTGTAGTATCCAAGAGAAATGAAAACCTATATCCATATAAAAACTTGCATATGAATGCTCATAGAAGTTTTATTCACAATTGCTAAGAAATGGAAGCAATCCAAACGTTCATCAATGATAAGTAGCTAAACAAGTTGCAATATATCCATCCAGTGGAATATTAGTGGTAAAAAGGCACGAAAAGCTGATACATGCAGCATCACGGATAAACTTCAAAAATGTTATGCTGGCCGGGCGCAGTGGCTCAGCCTGTACCCTAGCACCCTGGGAGGCCAGGGCAGGAGGATTGTTTGAGCCCAGGGATTTGAGGTTGTGGTGAGCAGGGATGACTCCACTGCACTCTAGCCTGGGCAACACAGCGAGGCCATGTCTCAAAAAAAAAAACTAAAAAAAACTCTGACAGAAGCCAGAGACAAAAGAGTATATCAGACAGATATACTGTCTGATTCCATTTATATGAAACTCTAGAAAAATCTAATCTGTAATGACAGCTGATCAGTGGCTGTCTGGGGTTAGAGGGAGATTTACTGGGACAGGGTACAAGAGAATTTTGGGGAGTACTAGAATGTTCTATATCTCGAATATGGCAGTGGTTACACAGGTGGGTGCATTGGTCAAAACTTGTAAAACTATACCCTGAAAACGCATCTTGTGTATAAATTATACCTCATTAAAATTGTTGGTTTTTTAAAAAAAATGTGTCCTTCATCAAGAAAAGCCTTGGACACCCCTAAATGCAGGTGAGCAAGGACAGAGTGGCTTCTGGGTGGGTGACCGGAGCGCTTTGTCATCACAGGAGGTATGAGGAGGCCAGTGAGAATGAGGCAGCAGCCGAAGAGGGAGAGGAGGAGGAGGAAGAGGAGGAGGTCGAAGAGGAAGTTTTCACCGAGAAAGCCTCGCCTGAAGTGGACGGGTACCCGGCATTGAAGGTAGGGAGGGCTGGGGAGATGGCAGGTCCGTCTTGGGGAAATAGCCTTCAGTCCTTGGGCGGAGGCGGTCAGACAGGCTGGGAGATAATTCCCGCCCTCCAGCGTCTGGGGACAAGCCTGGGGAATGGAGTGACCTTCAGTGGGTTGCACAGGAGTGTCCCTGCCTGGACTTTTTGGATCGTCTTGGTGACAGTAAACCAGGAGAGGCTGACTCACTCCTCTCTTCTCTTCTGCCCTCTGCGATTTCCCTGTTTTTCTCTGGACAGAACTCAAGCCTTGCAGTGAGATGGGTTTGGGTTCAAATCCTGGCCCTGCTACTCCCCACATGGGTAGCTTTTAGTCAGATGACTTCATCCCTCTCCAGCCTCCATTTCCCCATCTCTCACCTGGGCACCAATACTACCAGCCTTGCAGACTCAAAGTAATGCGGGTCTTCATGTGAGGAGTCCAGTGAAGTCCTTTCACCCCCTGCTTCCCTGCTGCACTAAGGTTACATGTCGTAACAGGGTCACTCTCCATGGACATCTAGATCCAGGACTCCTGGAACTACAGCACCTGTCGTGTGTGAATAGGGAACTGGGAGGCGGGGGGACACAGGTGGCACATTGCACAAGGCACCTGGCCAAGGTGGGGCCATGGTACAATCTGGATCCTTCTTCTTACTCCTCCACACCAAAGGGGCATCGTTTTGCAATTTCTCCAGCTGGGGCAGGGTGGGGGGCGGGCATCTTTTCTCAAAATTACACAAAGGCACTGTTTAGGCCAGGCGTCCTCAAACTACGGCGTGCGGGCCACCTAGCACATTTATCCGTCCCTCCGGGTGTTTTTGCCGCCACTGCCTGTCCTGCTTAGCAGCCAACTCATCCCGGGCCCACAGTGCACACTCTCCAACGGTCTAAGGGACAGTGAACTGGCCCCCTGTTTAAAAAGTTTGAGGACCCCTGGTTTAGGCTAACAAAGGCCCTGCATTTAGGTATTTTTGCTTATCCATGACTGGTGACTCTCGTGCATGGACGGTAGAAACCCCGATGGCCTAGTTTTAAAAACAAGACTTGCTGGTTGTCTCCATCATTCCAAGAAAGCATCTGTAGCCCTTGGCCAGGGCAGTGGAGACCCGGGGTGCTGTTTGTGAAAATGTGGCTGGCACGTAAATCTCAAGGGTGTGACGTATGTGCAGGATGTTGGTGCCAGAGGGGCCTCTCCTGCCGACGCGAGTTTGTTTGGGGACTGAATGTGCCCCTGCCACCCCTGGGCACACGAGCCGGGGAGGAACAGGGTCGGCCCACCCGGCCTCACGTTCTGTCCTGGCCGCGCCAGGCTGAGTTAATACCTGGCAGGGCCGGGGCTGAGGGGGCCCCCGCAGTGTCTGTGGGCAGAAGGCGAGGTGACAGGACTGGGGAGGGGCTGAGTGGCTGTGGGGCGGGTGCCTGAGACCTGGTGGGCACTGGTGGCCTCAAGGTTGTGACTTCTTCCTCAGGTGGACAAAGAGACCAACACCGAGACGCCGTCCCCATCCCCCACGGTGGTGCGGCCCAAGGACCGGCGGGTGGGTGCCCCGTCCCCAGGGCCGTTCCTCCGGGGAAGCACCATCATCCGCTCCAAGACCTTCTCCCCCGGACCCCAGAGCCAGTACGTGTGCCGGGTAAGCCAGCGCCTGGCGCCTTCCTCCTTGGGCTCACCAAGGGTCCCTCGCAGGTCTGGGCACAAACCTGATTGCTCGCCCGGCACTGGGCATCCCTGGCTAGTTGACACTGCTCAGCCTGGGTTTCCCCACGTGGCATTCACGGACCCACTTCATGGGGTTGTTTTAAATAAAGAAAAGGGCTGGGCGCAGTCGCTCGTGCCGATAATCCTAGCACGCTGGAAGGCCGAGGCGGGAGGATCACTACCTGAGGTCAGGAGTTCGAGACCAGCCTGAGCAAGAGCGAGACCCCGTCTCTGCGAAAGATAGAAAAATAAGTCGGGTGTGGTGTTGTGCACCTGTAGTCCCAGCTACTCGGGAGGCTGAGGGAGGAGGATCACTTAAGCCTGGGAGTTTGAGGTTGCATCTAGCTATGATGATGTCACTGCACTCCAGCCTCAGTGACAGAGCAAGACTCGGTCTCAGGAAAAAAAAAAGGAAAAGGCTCAGTAACCAGTACTTGGTCACTGTTATTATAATTCCAACTCACTGCCTCCTTGGTCACACCCTGCCCTTCCCTTCTGCAGCCACTTGCTGAGATCGAATGGGCCCCTCAGTGTCCCCAAGCGAGTGCGAGCATGTCCTCCCCACCTCCAGGGCAACACTAGTGTGCAGCCTGAGGTTGCAGAATGGCAAAAGACCTACATTTTATTTGGCTTTTTTAAAATTCAACTTGTAACATTTAAAATTTTTAAAGGCAATTAAAAATAAAATTAAAATGGCAAAGTTTAACAGAAAATTCTAGTTCCTCTTGGAACAAAGGGCCACACATTCTCTCATGGCAGCTGCTGGCAGGCGCTGAGCAATGGGGTGGCTGCCCTTAGAAGCTGGGCGCTAGCGGGCTTTCCAGTCCACTCTGCCCTCCACCTGGCCCTCTTTACCTGTCCCGGCGGTGCACCTGCTCCTTCCAAGCCCTGCAGTGGCCTTTGCTACTTCACACCCTCGCCTTGCTGTCCAGTTTGCCTGGCCCTTCCTAGGCCGGCCCACCCTCTGCATGCACGGAGGGTCTGAGGACTGACAGAGTCTCAGGGGCTGTGCTGGTTGCTGGGACTATGGGGCCAGCCTGCTCCTGCTTTGCACAGGATGGCATGGATGAGACATGGGTAGGCCTTACCTGAGTCCTGGGCCCCAGGGATTTGTCAAAGCCTTCCTCCCCCTCCACTATGTAGAGCCATTGAGCGATCACTAGGGGCGTAAAGAGAATCTCCTTGGCTTACGTTCCAATAAGTTGTCACAGAAGGGGAGGCCTGTGGGACCCCATCCTACGTCATTCACCTGCAAGTACCTGACTATTGTTACAGAGGGGGAGGGAAAGAGGAAAGGGGGACTGTCAATATCTGAGTATTCAGCTTTCAAGGCCCGCAATTATAAGATTGGGTAGAGAAGCTCATTTCTTCATGACATGAAAATTTTTACTGATTTACTGGCTATCTATCAAATTAGGCCCTGTGAAAACATCCCCCGAAGTCCCTCCCAAAACTAACAGGAACCCCTCCCGTCTATGTTAAATCTCTAGCTAATTATTGGGACTCGTAAGCATTTGAAAAGATAATGCAAGCATAATGCGTGCTGGCTATCTTGCAAAGGATACAGGATTTCCTGAAGTCACTGAATGTGATGTTGGGAGATTCCTAAATCACAGGTGAAGGATCTTGCCATTAAGCCAGCTCACAACAGCAGCAGAGAAAAATCCAATCAGTGCTTCAAACGTGAATGATTTGAAGGATTTAGAAAAGCTCTTAAGATAATGGATAAAACCCTCTGTTTTCTGCAAAATTATCGCTTTTATGAACATGCAGCGGAAATCAAACACAAAGAGAAGAATGTCACTCATCAGAAAAATCACACCAAAAGAAATTAGGGTTTCATTCATTCTTTTTTTAAGATCAGGATTAGAATGCAGTTGTCATTTTGTTAAATGAGAGATATAGAATAGGGTAACTTTAGTAAAGTGTTTCTCTTTTCCAACTAAAGACTTGAATGTTTTTCCCCAATGTTTACTGTAAAATTCTGGTCCCCTATTTAAATGGATTTACTTTACGTGGCCCTTTTGGGGGATTGGCATTCTCAAATAACAAGAAGCTCCAGTCCCACTTATTAAGTGTCTAAAACACACCAAGCACCATGCTGGGCACCTCCCGTATCTTATTATCTGCACCAGTTTCCACCTCTGCGAGACTACAAATTAAGAGATTCCCAGTCAATGGGGATCATGTGCCACGTGTAAAAAGGGCCTTTCTTAGCAAAGTCATATATACTTTTTTATCTTTGCTTTCCAACTTGCCCACTTTAGCCCAAGCTTACTTCTTTCTTATACGATCTGACTGAAAGCTACAGGAAGTAGCCAACAGTATAACATCCTGAATGTTTTTCTATCACTTCCCCCTAAAACTCTGCAGTCTGTCTCCCAAGGTACACCAGGCAACAATTTAACCCTGTTTTGCACCCACAAAATGAGCAGGGAGGCTGGGAGCAGTGGCTCATGCCTGTAATCCTAGCACTCTGGGAGGCGGAGGCAGGAGGATTACTTGAGCTCAGGAGTTCGAGACCAGCCTGAGCAAGAGCGAGACCCTGTCTCTACTATAAATAGAAAGAAATTAGCCAAACAACTAAAAATAGAAAAAATTAGGCTGGGCACAGTGGCTGACACCTGTAATCCTAGTACTCTGGGAGGCCGAGGCAGGCTGATTGCTCAAGGTCAGGAGTTCAAAACCAGCCTGAGCAAGAGCGAGACCCCATCTCTACTATAAATAGAAAGAAATTAATTGGCCAACTAATATATAGAGAAAAAATTAGCTGGGTATGGTGGTGCATGCCTGTAGTCCCAGCTACTCGGGAGGCTGAGGCAGAAGGATTGCTTAAGCCCAGGAGTTTGAGGTTGCTGTGAGCTAGGCTGATGCTACGGCACTCACTCTAGCCTGGGCAACAAAGCGAGACTGTGTCTCAAAAAAACAAAATAAAATTAGCCGGGCATGGTGGCACATGCCTATAGTCCCAGCTACTTCGAAGGCTGAGGCAGGAGGATCACTTGAGCCCAGGAGTTTGAGGTTGCCGTGAGCTAGGCTGATGCCACGGCACTCTAGCCTAGGCAACACAGTGAGACTCTGTCTCAAAAAAAAAAAAAAAAAAAAAAATGAGCAGGGAATACTGGGGCTGTGTTGTGTCTCCACCCCTCCTCCACCGCACAGCCAGCGCCATGTGTTCCGGTCTGACAGCCGTCTGACAACACTCCACTTCCTGCCTGTACCCATCAGTGGGTTTCTTTGCAAGCAATAGAAACAATGTGAGCAGCATATGCAGGAAAGAAATTTTTGGAAAGTGAAGTAGCTCACGTATTCATTGGAAGGGTGTAGAACCAGCCTCAGAAGTCCGGTAGGAACAAGGGAGGCCATAGCAGAGCCAAAATCATGCCACAAAGCCAATCAGGCCACCACCCCTGATGCTGCTGTAGAATGTGGCCCCCGCTGGCCCCGCCACTGCCTCCCATGTGCAATCCTGATGCCTCACCCAGGTTCCTGCCACTGACAGCCACAGACTCTCTGGTGGCTGTTGCTGCTACTACCACTACTCATTAATAATTTTTCTCTGAGATACCAAGAGACACGGTACATTTGTGGAACAAAAGAGAGAGTGGCCTGTTTAAACCCTAGAGGCATAGGAACAGAGAATTGGGTCTAACTAACCAGGTTGTGCTTCAAAGTGTGGGGCAGTTGCCTCCAGCTGACAGAGCCTAGTCCTGTGCCTGTCTCTAGCTGCAAGGGAGGCCAGGAAAGCAGGGCCTTGTTTCATCTTCATTAGTGGGAAGTGGGCCTTGTTTCCTACCAGGAGTCATAAGGTGGGGTTCTCCCTCCCAGACAATGGAATTTCTTTTTTTTTTTTTTTTTTTTTTTTGAGATGGTCTCACTCTGTTGCCCAGGCTAGAGTGCCTTGGCATCAGCCTGGCTCACAGCAACCTCAAATTCCTGGGCTCAAGCAATCCTCCTGCCTCAGCCTCCCGAGTAGCTGGGACTACAGGCATGTGCCACCATGCCCGGCTAATTTTTTCTATATATTTTTAGTTGGCCAATTAATTTCCTTCTATGTCTAGTAGAGATGGGGTCTTGCTCTTGCTCAGGCTGGTTTCGAACTCCTGACCTTGAGCGATCCACCCACCTTGGCCTTCCAGAGTGCTAGGATTACAGGCATGAGCCACTGTGCCTGGCCAACAATGGGATTTCAAATGCTAATTAGCAACATTCTCTCCCCCTACAAAAAAAAAAAAAACATATTTCCTATGTCATCTCATCTCACACACAACCCTACAAGGTGAGTTGTGTTAACTCCATTTCATAGATGCAAAAACTAAAATTCAAAAAGTCAAAGCTCTTTGCTTTGACTTCTGCTGGCCTGATGTCACCCCTCTGCACAGAAAGTGCCCTCTGTTGGGTGGCTCCCCGTGTCACTTGGTTAGTTTCCCTGGCTTGGGCACCTCCACTGAACTATAAGGCCGTGAGGTAGGGGCAACACATTACACGCCCTGCAGCTCTCCTCAGCACCTGTGTGTTTGTTTGCAGTACTGCCGCACTTGTGGGTCGACCCACTTTGACCAAATGGATATAGTCCTTCCAAAATGCTCATTCCTGAACTTGCTCCGTGGGACTTGATACTCTTTCTCCCCTCTGCATCAGTTTCCCTAGCTACTGCATGGAAATAATAACAGGGCAACAGTATTTTCTACCATGTCTAAGATGAAATGCACTAAAATATCTTTATGTTAGAGAAAGTTAAATTCAAAGACTTAATATAGCTTTCATCACTGTTTTATAACATAGTCTTTTTTTTTTTTTTTTTTTTTTGAGACTGAGTCTCACTCTGTTGCCTGGGCTAGAGTGCTGTGGCATCAGCCTACCTCACAGCAACCTCAAACTCTTGGGCTCAAGTGATCCTCCTGCCTCAGCCTCCCGAGTAACTGGGACTACAGGCATAAGCCACCATGTCCAGCTAATTTTTTCTATGTATTTTTAGTTGGCCAGTTAATTTCTTTCTATTTTTAGTAGAGACGGGGTCTCGCCCTTGCTGAGGCTGGTTTCCAACTCCTGAGCTCAAATAATCCACCTGCCTCGGCCTCCCAGAGTTCTAGGATTACAGGCGTGAGCCACTGTGCCCGACCTATAACATAGTCTTTAACACGTAAACAACTATGACTTAAGGATCAGTTGTCCATTATCTGCCTCTGGTTGGCAGGACACATATCCTGCAAGTGCCACCTTTGGAGGAATATTATTATCATTAATAATTATTAATAACCACGGCAATGACGACACTAACAGCTTCTCAGGAGAGACCTGCAGCAGTGAACTGACAGCTGCCAGACAAACAGGCACTGTAATGTTGGCCTGTGCCGACCCCACCGACTTTGGAAATAGGACTCTCAGGGAAGCTCCCACCCTCACTCACCTCCCAGGGTGTGCTGTCACCCCCCGCCCCTCTCCCGAGCTTTTGGGAAGGTGGGACACACTCTCAGCAGAACAGCATCCCATCTGGACCATGGCCTGATTTCTGGCCTTAGACGGGGAATATCAGCCCTGTGGGGAGCAGTAGCAATAACTCCGTGACTGCGGGGATGCTGGCAGGGACAGGTGGGGTCAGCACAGCGTCCCCAAGCCTGTCTGCTCCATCTTCTCCAAGGATGACGTGGTCCCTGAGGCTTTGCCTTTGAGCTGCCTTTTTTTAAATTATTTTTAATATGTCTATCTTGACAGTGGCTCCATTGGAGCCAGTACAGACGGGCTCTGTGGGTACCAGGGAAAAATCAGTGCAAATAGCCCTTTATGTACAAGGTCAAGGGGGTCGTATACCCTGGAGCCACACTGCCTGGTGTCAAGCCCTGCTGTGCTGCTGACCAACTGGCCAACCCTGGGCAAGTTCTGTAACCCTTGAGTCTCTGTCTCCTCATTTGTTTTTGGTTTTTTTTGAGACAGAGTCTTGCTTTGTTGCCCAGGCTAGAGTGAGTGCCGTGGCATCAGCCTAGCTCATAGCAACCTCAAACTCCTGGGTTCAAGCAATCCAGCTGCCTCAGCCTCCTGAGTAGCTGGGACTACAGGCATGCGCCAACATGCCCGGCTAATTTTTTCTATATATATATCAGTTGTAGAGACGGGGTCTCGCTCTTGCTCAGGCTGGTTTGGAACTTCTGACCTCAAGCAATCCGCCTGCCTCGGCCTCCCAGAGTGCTAGGATTACAGGCGTGAACCACCGTGCCCAGCCTCAGTCTCCTCATTTGTGAAATGGTGATGCTCCTATCTCACCAGGTCGCTGGGGGATTCAGTAGGATATTGCATGTCATTTCGCATCGTGCAGATACTCGCACAGAGATATAGCTGCGTGCATCATTGCATAGTACGCACTATAGGAGTGTTTGCTTATAAAGAGCAGGAAGGGTGCTCCCTTAGTCAGCACAAATACTAAAATTGGGCTGGGCGAAGTGGCTCACGCCTGTAATCCCTTCACTCTGGGAGGCCGAGGCAGGCGGATTGCTCGAGGTCAGGAGTTCGAAACCAGCCTGAGCAAGAGCAAAACCCCGTCTCTACTATAAATAGAAAGAAATTAATTGGCCAACTAATATATATAGAAAAAATTAGCCGGGCATGCCTGTAGTCCCAGCTACTCAGGAGGCTGAGGCAGGAGGATCGCTTGAGCCCAGGAGTCTGAGGTTGCCATGAGCTAGGCTGACGCCACGGCACTCACTCTAGCCTGGGCAACAAAGTGAAACTCTGTCTCAAAATAAAATAAAATAATAAAATAAAATAAAATAATAAAATAAAATAAAATAATAAAATAAATAAAGAGCAGGAAGGTCCGAATGAAGCCTAGAACCAGAAAGGAAGGACGAGGCTGAGTAGGTGAACCCGACCTCCCTCCAGGCCTCAGTGCTCCTTCCAGGATAAACTCTGACCACGCTGAATATCCCATGACTTTTCTCTTGCAGCTGAATCGGAGTGACAGCGACAGCTCCACTCTGTCTAAAAAGCCACCTTTTGTTCGAAACTCCCTGGAGCGGCGCAGCGTCCGGATGAAGCGGGTAAGAGAGTCACCTGGAAGCTTTTATGTGCCTGGCCCTCCCGCGCTTCCCCAAGCCCTGCGTCCTGCACACGCATCCCCAGCGTCTGGCCACTTCTCGGCCACTGCTTTGCAGAAATGGCACTCCTGCACGCGTGGTGGCATTTGCAAGCAGAAGTTTGTGAACTCTAAGGCGGCCTGTATTGGCACTGGGGAAGGTGCCAAAGGGTAAATGTACCATTATTATGACAAATAGGTTAGATGAGTGTGCACACTTGGGCTTGTCTTCCTGGATAGAAATCAAAGTCAGTAAGAGCTAACCAACCCAAGACGTCACAGTCACCAGGGAGGTGATCCGATGGGCGCCCGCGTCGTGCAAGGGTCTGCTCAGCGTGTCCTGTCGTCCCGCTGATGCAGCAGGTGGGCGGAGAAGCCGAGTGCCTGCAAGCGCCGGCGGCTGGCTTCTCTCGGCTGGCTTCTCTAGGGCCAGCTGCCCTGCAGAGAGGCCTCACCTTTCCCGTCAGGCTGAGGTGGG
Organism: Microcebus murinus; assembly: GCF_040939455.1. Lineage (NCBI taxonomy): Eukaryota > Metazoa > Chordata > Mammalia > Primates > Cheirogaleidae > Microcebus > Microcebus murinus. The sequence goes on from NC_134124.1 coordinate 31,546,942, forward strand.
CTGGTGTCAGTAGGAAAAGCCACCACTCCTGTTCAGGACTTGGACCGGTCCGGGCTGCAGGAGATGCGGAGGTGCCCTCCCCACTCTGGGCTTTCCAGGCGACTGTAAAGCAGTTCTGTCTGGTGCATTTCCAGAACCAGAAGAAACCTAGGAGCCAGGATGTCAGAAAAAGAAAACGCAGAGAAAGAAGGAGAGAAAGAGAGTGCTGACAGCCCATTAGGGGAAGGCCCCACCTCCGGCCGCCAGCCAGGTGTCTGGGCCTGGTCCTTGGCCTCCCACCCCACCCCCACCCCCCAGCAAGTGTGCAGAGGGAACCAGAGAGCGCAGAGAGAGGGAGCAGTGCAGGGGAGGGTGCACAGGGAAGGGGCAGTGTGCTGGCTGTGGGAGAATGTGGGCGGGGCCTCAGGAGACAGGCCATGGGTGACTGACTGCCCCCTCTGGGACGTCTGCCCCCACCCCATCTGCTGTAGCTGGCTGGCACTATAGTCTCTAGAGCACCAACAGTCACCCAGGGGGCTTCTGGACAATGCAGATTACAAGGCCACACTCCCAGACAGTCTCATGCACTGTCATTTTATAATAACTGTAAATTTTATAATAACAAGCTCCCGGGGGATCTTGGAGCAGGTGTTCCATGACCCACTTCTGCAGAGATGCCACTGCAGAACTGCTTGCCCCCCCTGCATTTCCTACTGTCCCCATCCGAGGTGGGCCCCACGGAAGGTCCCCCTCACCAGCCCGCTTCCCCTTGCCAAGGGAAGGAGTAAGGGAGCCGCTGATGGTGTGTGTGAGCAACACCAGAGTCCAGAGGCTGGCCCCTGGCCCCCTGCACACTGCAGTCCTCGCCTCCTCTCGCTGCCTGGGCAGCCCGACCCGTGCTCTCTCAAGTGTGCTCACCAGACTTGCAAAGTGAGGATAGGTCTCATAGTAATGTTTCTCAGGCCATGTCTCAACTCTCTTTACTGGTCATCGTGTTTATTTTCTATTGCTGCAAAACAAATCACCAACAACTTAGCAGCCTAAAATATTACAAATGCATTATCTCACAGTTTCTGCTGGTAGGGGCTCCAGCATAGGTTAGCTGAATCCTCTGCTCAGGGTCTTAGTCGGTCTTAGTCAAAATCTAAGAGTTAACTGACTGCATCATCTTCATCTGGAAGTTTGACCTCTCCCAGGCTCCCTCCAATTTGTTGGCAGAATTTATCCCCTTGCATTTTCTTGCTAGCTGCCAGCCGGGGGGCCATTCTCAGCTCCTAGAGGTTATTCTCAGATCCTTGCTATGTGACTCTGTCTACAATGTGCATTGCTTCTTCAAGGCCAGCAGAAGCAAAGCCTGGCCAGTCCATCCTTTAAAGCTCACATCACCGCCTGAGCTCTGCCTCCTGTCAGATCAGCAGTGGCATTACATTGTCACAGGAGCTCAAACTCTGCTGTAAATTGCATATTCGAAGGATCTAGGTTACTGCTCCTTATGAGAGTCTAATGCACGATGATCCGAGGTGGAGCTGAGGCGGTGATGCTAGTGCCGGGGAGCGGCTGCAAATACAGATTATCATTAGCAGGGAGGTTTGACTGCACTGAGACCATAGTAAATCAATTGCTTGCAGACTCATCAGAACCCTATCAGTGAGTAGCAAATGACAATGTAAAAATAATAATAGAAATAAAGTGCACAGTAAATGTAATGTGATTAAATCATCCCAAAACCATCCCCGCCACCCCTGGTCCATGGAAAAATTGTCTTCTATGAAACCAGTCCCTGGTGCCAAAAAGGTTGGGAACCGCTGCTGTAAATGCTCACCTGATTAGGTCGGGCCCACCCAGGATAATCTTCCTTTTGATTAACTCAAAGGCAGTTGATTTGTAACCTAATCATGGGAGTGACATCTCATATTCACAGATCCCATCCACACTGAAAGGGAGGAGATCATTCGGGACGTGTCTATTAGGGGTGCGAATCTGGAGGGCCATCTTAGCGTTCTGGCTCCTTAGTCATTTGGTTATTGATTTTTAATCATTAGTGGGTTTTGATGGGAGGGGAGTTAATGATCGTATTCATCAGGATCTTTTACATACAGATAACTGAAGAACCTAACCCAAACCCAGCTTAAAAATGAAAGAGGGAATTTATTGTCCCACTTAATGGAAAAGTCCAGGACGTTGGGCTGCCTTCAGGCATGGACCAATCCAGGGGTTGTAACAAAGTCATCAGGCCTAAGTCCCCCTCTCACGGCACTGCTCCATCCATGCAGCTTAATTCTTAAACAGGGTCGCCCCATCTGATAGTAAATATGACCATGATCAGCCCCAAGTTTATATCTTGCTGGCTTAGCAGCCTTCACGTAAAGACATAACGTTGCCTTTTGGCCGGGCGCGGTGGCTCACGCCTATAATCCTAGCACTCTGGGAGGCCGAGGCGGGTGGATCGCTCAAGGTCAGGAATTCGAAACCAGCCTGAGCGAGACCCTATCTCTACTAAAAATAGAAAGAAACTAATTGGCCAACTAATATATATACAAAAAAAAAAAATTCGCCGGGCATGATGGTGCATGCCTGTAGTCCCAGCTACTCAGGAGGCTGAGGCAGGAGGATTGCTTGAGCCCAGGAGTTTGAGGTTGCTGTGAGCTAGGCTGACACCATGGCACTCACTCTAGCCTGGGCAACAAAGTGAGACTCTGTCTCAAAAAAAAAAAAAAGACATTGCCTTTTTTCTGACAAGTTCAACAAAGTGCCAGAATGGAGTATTATTGTCTGGGCTCAGGTAACATTGTCACCTCTGAACACACTGCTGAGATTCTGATTGGCCAGGTTCCACCTCGTTCCTAATCCCTGATGCTCCACGCCAGCCGGGTGGGCTGGGTGTGAGGGCAGACGGGGCGCTCTGACTGCCGCGCTGGGGAAGTGGGTGCTGGCTGAGCAGGAGCACAGATGTCCATTGCAGAGTCATAGTGTCTACAAGACGTGGCTTCTACTCCCAAGGGGAGACAGACCTGCACAGAGGAAACAACTTTGGGACAGGATGGTGAAAGGAACCCACCACGGAGAGCGTAAATGGGGGGCGGGGCACCAGCACAGAGGGGCTCGGCTTTACCTCGTATGCTCTGTGATTTGACCTCTGCGAGCCTGTGCACACGACAGTTGGGACCTCATGGGGTTCTTGCAAAAATGAAATGAGGTCATGCCTAATAAGCGTGAGCTGTTGAAGTCGGAGCATTCAAGACAGGCTTCCGGGGGAGGGAAAGCCCCATTTTGACGGAGCGGAAGCCCGCAGAGAAACGGAGTGGGTATTAGAAGGGGTCGTGCGGCCCCCTGGGCGGGGCCGTCTCATGCCATCCCCACCCCCACAGCCCGCCTCGGTCAAAGCCCTGCGCTCCGAGCGCCTGATCCGCACCTCGCTGGACCTCGAGCTGGACCTGCAGGCGACGAGGACCTGGCACAGCCAGCTGACCCAGGAGATCTCGGTGCTGAAGGAGCTCAAGGAGCAGCTTGAGCAGGCCAAGAGCCAAGGGGAGAAGGAGCTGCCGCAGTGGCTGCGCGAGGACGAGCGCTTCCGCCTGCTGCTGAGAATGCTGGAGAAGCGGGTGAGTGCCGGGGCTGGGGACCTCGAGGAAGACGCGCCCTGTGATCCCCCAACGGGCCCACTGAGTGTTCCAAGCGCCCCTCGTTCCCGTTAGCAGAGGGATCCAGGTGTCCCTCTGCCCATGCTACCTTACCGACCCTCCACCCGGCTGCAAGGCCCATTCACCGCATCCGTGGACGTGTTTCCGCGTGCAAGTCCTATTTATTGCTCGCACGTTTATTCATCGCGCACCTCTGCATCAAACGTATTGCCGGGGTTCAAACTTCAACAGCAGAGATCGGACAGTGACAGCCCAATGCCAGCCCAGGCAGCCCCACAGGGCAGCCTTCTCCAAAGGAGAGAAGGGCTGATCTATCTCCAGGGGGGCTTTGTGCTGCCGGGGACTGCACTGGAGGGCAAGCCTGCTGGCCCTCTGCCCTGCTGCAGTGAGTCCGAGGGGTGCAGGGTTGACCAAGGAGGAAAAGAGAACCACAAGTGCAGGAACACGCAGTGAGTTTTATTGCATACAGGGGGTGTCCCTCAGAGCATGTGTCCTTCCAAAGGTGCTGGGGGCCATTGCCCAGCAGGGAGGAGGGCAGGGAACTCCCAGGGGACAGGGGGAGCTGGCCAGGGAGCTTACACATCAATCCGCTGCACAGTGGGGAGTCTCTGAGTCAGAGAACCCCAAAGCCTAACTACAGCAGCATGAGGCCTCTTATAGGCCCAGGTTTTTATCTTCTCTGTGGCTAGCAAACGTTGGGGACAGTTTCACAGGTTATATACAAAGCAGGAAGGTTCTTTTACTTTTTTGTGTGTGTGTGTGTGCTATACTGGTGAGTTAGAAAGAAGGTTCTAAAAGTCTGAAAAAAAAACTGCTTATTTGCACTATATTTAAAACAATTGAATGGTTAAAAATTCGAATTTGGCACCAGCGGGCTTTTAAGCCAACAGGTCCCTCACTGCCAGTAGAAGTAAACAACACAGGGCCAGCAGACAGGAGCTGCCTTTGACTCATCTATATTATAATAAATAACACCTGCCACTCTGTGATTGGCACCCATGGCAAGAGAGACAGACCTTTCCTAGTTCCCACTGCACACAGCCAGCCCCTGCAGAGAGCAGCTTACAGAGGGTGCTGCCTGGGTTGCTGGGGGGCCACCAGCTGAAATCCCAGCTCTCGTGCAGACAGTGGTGCCTGCGGGCAGGAAGATGGTGCCGGGCTTCTCAGGCCTGGCTGGAGTGGGAGCTTCAAACTGACTGGCAATTCAGAAGTTCCAGAAATGTTTCTTTCTAGTTTATTACTAATTTTTCTTTTCTTTCTTTCTTTTTTTTTTTTTGTGTGTGTGTGTGGCAAAGGCTCTGTAGCCTGGGCTAGAGTGCAATGGCATCATCATAGATCACAGCAACCTCAAACTCTTGGGCTCAAGCCATCCTCTTGCCTCAGCCTCCCGAGTAGCTGGGATTATAGGCGCATGCCATGATGCCCGGCTAATTTTTCTATTTTTAATAGAGATGGGGTCTCACTCTCACTCAGGCTGGTCTTGAACTCCTGAGGTCAAGCAATCCTCTCACCTCAGTCTCCCAGAGTGCTAGGATTACAGGCGTGAGCCACCACACCCAGCCATCTCATTTATTACTAATAGCCTATATACTTATAAACAGGGTTATAAAAAGAGCATTAAAGGAAAATAGAAAATTAGAAAACTTTAAGGAGGAAAAGGAAATAAATATATCCCAAACCTAATTGTAGTTGGCTATTTATCTTTGAGCATACTGGTAGTCAAGGGAAAAAGAGATAAGAAAACAAGTGCCTAAGTGTCCTGCCTTCACACTTGATCTTGGCTGAAAGGCTGAGCAACAAATATGTGCTCTGCCTTAAGAAAATGCAGACTAGCTGGATGTGGTGGCTCATGCCTCTAACCCTAGCACTCTGGGAGGTTGAGGTGGGAGGATCGCTCAAGGTCAGGAGTTCAAAACCAGCCTGAGCAAGAGTGAGACCCCATCTCTACTAAAAATAGAAAGAAATGAATTGGCCAACTAAAGATACATAGAAAAAATTAGCCGGGCATGGTGGCGCATGCCTGTAGTCCCAGCAACTCGGGAGGCTGAGATAGAAGGATCGCTAGAGCCCAGGAGTTTGAGGTTGCTGTGAGCCAGGCTGACGCCATGGCACTCTAGCCTGGGCAACAGAGTAAGACTCTGTCTCAAAACAAACAAACAAACACGGGCTAAGAAAACTTAACCTTTCACATAGTAAAAAAATAGTACGTCTATGACTTCTGCCAAAAAACCATTTAAATGATGGCTTTGTTGACCAAAATTCTGTCTTTGTGCAATGTGATCCAGTATGTAGGATATGGATATTTTAGAGCGCTCTGTGGTTTGTTCTCATAGTGCTTGCGTAGGTTTACATCAGGAGGAAGGGGCTCTTAGGCGCTGCATGACTTGGAATTGAGTTTCCACCACTTCTGAGTTTGGTTGTTTTCTTTGTTTTTTGTTGTTTGTTTGTTTGTTTGTTTTTTGAGACAGAGTCTCACTCTGTTGCCTGAGCTAGAGTGCCGTGATGTCAGCCTAGCTCACAGCAACCTCAAACTCCTGGGCTCAAGCAACTCTTCTGCCTCAGCCTCCCGAGTACCTGGGACTACCAGCATGTGCCACCATGCCCGGCTCATTTTTTTCTATATATTTTTTAGTTGGCCAATTAATTTGTTTCTATATATAGTAGAGACGGGGTCTCGCTCTTGCTCAGACTGGTTTCGAACTCCTGACCTTGAGTGATCCACCCACCTCAGCCTCCCAGAGTGCTAGGATTACAGGCGTGAGCCACCACACCTGGCCACTTCTGAGTTTTTTATGTTAAAGAAGTTTCTTAATGTGCCTCAGCCTCCATTTCTGTATATAAAACAGAGATAATAATAAAATCTGCCTTCCTAGGTGGCCTGAGGGTTAGATGAGGTAGCGCGTTCCACCAGGCAGCCTCATCTCTTCACTTCCTCAGATCTGCATGCGTGTTCAGCTCCCTGGCCCCCAAAATCGGGCCACTGGGACAGATGATGTGCACCCTTCCCACTGTCATCCTGAACGAAGCGGACCCCGTGGTGGAGCAGGAAGCCCGAGGGTGCCCTTGCTCTAGCGGCCTCCTGGCTTGTGCCAGTGAGTTCCCCGTGGCTGCCCCGTTCTAGAAGCCTCTCAACCACCCCAACGCCTTGCTTTGCCTTGCCCTGCAGATGGACCGAGCAGAGCACAAGGGTGAGCTCCAGGCAGACAAGATGATGAGGGCGGTCGCCAAGGACGTGCACAGGCTTCGAGGCCAGAGCTGCCAGGAGCCCCCAGAAGTTCAGTCTTTCAGGTAAGCAGAAGGTGCGGCCAGCCCACCTGCTTAAGTCATCTTTCATGGACTCACTGCTCCGGTCCCTGGCTCACAGAGCGCCAGCTTTCTCCATAACAGATGTTCCTCCTCTGCCAAGGCGTCCCTTGCGATCCCCGAGCTCTGCAGCTCTTCCCTTGGCTGTCTTTATCAGTCCCCACACAACTTGAGCTAATTTGTCAGATCCTCTTGTTTAATGAATGAGCCACCTGCTCCAGCCTCTCTTAGTGTTTCCATCACTGGTAATTGCGGAGGGTTGGCTGAATAATAAATGTGCTGGGGGTGACGAGTGCCCACTGGGCCTCCCTCCCTCTGCCTGCTGCCTGCCAGGATTTCAGGGAGGTGCTTTCTTGCCATACTGGACCCAGGCTTATCCCAGGAAGGCCCCAAATGCCACTTGGTTTGAGCCTCCCATCCTAGCATTTAGACTTGTGATATCTTCTCATATAAGGTAACGTTTGTGTATGTGCAATCATAGCTCCCTGCAGCCTTGGACTCCTGGGCTCAAGCAGTCCTCCTGCCTAAGTAGCTGGGACTACAGGTGCATGCCACCATGCCTGGCTAATTTTTCTTTTTTTTTAAGAAACAGCATCTCATTGTGTTGCCCAGGCTAGAGTGCCATAGCATCAACCTAGCTCACAGCAACCTCAAGCTCCTGGGCTCAAGCGATCCTCCTGCCTCAGCCTCCCAAGAAGCTGGGACTACAGGAGCAAGCCACCACACCTGGCTAATTTTTCTTCATTTTTAGTAGAGACAGAGTCTCACTCTTCCTCAGGCTGGTCTTGAACTCCTGAGCTCAAGGGATCCTCCCTCCTTGGCCTCCCAGAGTGCTAGGATTACAGGTGTGAGCCATTGTGCCCTTTGAGCCTAGGGCCCTTTTGAACTCTGAGAGGTCACTGATTTGAACTGAAGATAGTTGGGGTCATGCTAAATAGGTCCTTGTGGTTCTCAGCCAGGATGCTTCCCCCCTCCAACATTGGGCAATGACCCTACATCTTTGGTTGCCATAACTACAGGCCAGGGTTACCTACTAGCATCTGGTGGATATCTAAGGATGTTGCTAAACATCCTGCAATTAATCCACAGCAAAGCCCCACCCTCAACAAAATATTATCCTGCCCGAAATGTCTACAGAGTGAGGTTGAAACACCCTACTCTAAAGGGATGGCCTCTTTTATAGGGAGAAGATGGCATTTTTCACCCGGCCTCGGATGAATATTCCAGCCCTCTCTGCAGATGACGTCTAATCGCCAGAAAAGTATTCCCTTTGTTCCACTGACCACGCTGTGAACGTTGACTGTGGCTAAAGTTATTTATGTGGTGTTATATGAAGGTACTGAGTCACAAGTCCTCTAGCGCTCTTGTTGGATTGAAGATGAACAGATTTTTTTTTTTAGTGTGGGTTCTATTGTTATTATTTAAAAAAGAGAGAGAGAGAAAAAAAAAAGCCCACCAAAAACAGAAACAAACAAAAAAAAAACCAGCATTAAAATGACAAGATTGTATAGTTTGTATATTTAGGAATGTATTTTTGGGAAAGAAAATTTAAATGAACTTAAAGCAGTGTTGAGTTACTGCTTTTCTTAAAATCATTTAGATTTTTGTTTGTTTGTTTGTACAGCTCTACCTTTTAGAGGTCTTACTGCAATAAGAATAATGTTTGGGGGACGGTAATCCTAAAAGGACGTCCTACAGATGTCACCGTACAGCTAACCTTTCCTAGTTAACATATTTTGTACAATATTAAGAAAAAAATGCACAGAAACCGTCGGGGGGATTCAGAGGTGCATCCACGAATCTTTATGAGCTGTGATGTGTTTCTACGTGGCCGCCTGACTTGGAGGGGCAGTGCCAAGCTGGCCGGGCAGCCCGCCTGCGCTGGCGACAGGCCACGGCGGTCTCAGACGCCCAGTGAAGCCACCGACATGAGTGAGGGGAGGGCTGCAGGGAACTCCGTTCAGTTTTATCTCCATCAATAAAGTGGCCTTTCTAAAAGAACGTTCTCGCGCTCTCTTTTTCTCTCCCCCACCCCTCATTCTGTCTGCATTTCCCTGATTTTTGACTCTTCCCTTTCCAATCATTTCTTTCCCATCCACACCCAGTCCTGGAATTTATTTTTCTTTTTTTCTGAGACAAGGTTTCATTCTGTTGCCCAGGCTGGAGTATAGTGGTATCAGCGTAGCTCACAGCAACCTCAAACTCTTGGGCTCAAGCGATCCTACTGCCTCAGGCTTCTGAGTAGCTGGGACTACAGGCACGTGCCACCAGGCCCAGCTCATTTTTTTCCTTTTTTGCAGAGTTAGGGTCTCACTATGTTGCTCGGGCTGGTCCCAAATTCCTGGATTCAAGCAATCCTCCTGCCTCAGCCTCCCAAAGTTCTTGGATTACAGGCATGAGCCACTGTGCCTGGAAACATTTCTTTTTCTTTTGTGTACTGTGCTCATTTGTTCATTAAATTAAAATGACTTCTCAGCTCATTGGGAATCTATATTCTGGATTTAAATTGATGCTCTCTGTACTCTCTCCTTCCGTGGACTTCCACCCCACATGCTGAGAGTTGACTTCAGAATTTCTTCCTATGAGTGTCAATCCTTGTCGTCCCCAGCTCAGTTGCAGACTGTGTGTCTTGCTGCTCCCACGGCCCCTTAATTCCCACACAGCTCAGAGCTTGGAGGAGGCTGCTGTACTTGCTGACCGTGTGGGCTTCTCTGCCCTTCCCTTAAGGGCCCTGGCCACAGCGATGGGACAGAGGACCCATTGGTCAAAGCGAACCATCCCTTGGCTACCATGATGGGACCAAGGATAGATGTGGGGCTCCCGCTGAGCTGACCACAGGCCCTCCCTCGCATTTTCCACCCGAAGGCTAGAGAGTAGATTTGCTCTTCCGAAAGCTACTTCTGGCCGTGGTTCCAGCTTCGTGAGACCAATGGGATTAGGAAAATGAGGCCGCCTTGCACAGAGAAGCAGATGCAAGACGAGGGGAAAGAAGGAGGGCGTCCTGGGGACGTTGAGGCCGGACGTGGAGGCGGAGGCATCGTCTCCCTATTTCTGGTCTGTCTGGTGAGCCAAGTCAAGATGCTGTGGAATTTCTTCTCTCGGCTACATGTTGTTCACCCGTATTCCGCCTCCCCAGCAAGGGTCAGCCCCTCCCAGCGCCGCGGCATCCGCTGCTTGCGTGCAGGAAAAGTGTCGTAGAGCAAATCCTCCTGGTGGGAGACGTGTGTCCCGGTGTCGATTCAGCCGACGCGGCACGTGGGGAGAACAGACTACCTCGGTGCAAGCGGGCTGGCCCCCTTCTTCAGCCACGTGCTGATCTCTGTGAGCGGTCCACTGCAGACCACCGATGCATTCAGCTTGTTGCCCAGAGAGAGATCAATAAATAAACTTCCACTCATCATTGTGCATGTGTCTTTTCCGGAAGCTTCAGGAAACAAAAGTCCAGAGATTAGAAATGACCTGCTCAAGGTCACACAGATATAAATGGATGGAGCTAGGATGTAAATCCCATCTTTTTTTTTTTTGAGACAGAGTCTCACTCTGTTGCCCTGGCTAGAGTGCCGTGGCGTCAGCCTAGCTCACAGCAACCTCCAACTCCCGGGTTCAAGCAATCCTCCTGCCTCAGCCTCCCAAGTAGCTGGGACTATAGGCATGCGCCACCATGCCCCAATAATTTTTTTCTATATATTTTTAGTTGGTCCAGCTAATTTATTTCTATTTTTAGTAGCGATGGGATCTCGAGTTTGCTTAGGCTGGTCTCGAACTCCTGACCTCTAGCGATCCTCCTGCTTCGTCCTCCCAGAGTGATAGGATTACAGGTGTGAGCCACCGCGCCCGGCCATAAATCCCATCCTTTGACTCCAAAATCTTTATTTTCCTTCAGCTCCTGTTTCTGTTTCATGGTGGCATTACCAGGCCACATGAGGCCCTGATGGGAGGGACTTAGAATTCTTGGTCTTTTTTTTTTTTTTCCCCCACCCCTCCTCAGAATTCTTGGTCTTGAAGAATGAAGTCTTGAAATCCTGGGGTTCCTCTGCATAGGTGCTAGGATACTCGCCTGCAGAAAGACTCAGCAAACCTCACTGGTCTGATAGCCTCATTGCTCAAGCCAGTGGTTGCCTTTTTGACTGTGGATCTTTTGCAATATGCACATTGGCAATGCCTGTGCCTTCTGCCTCTCAAGAAGGCTAACAACTAAGATTCTTCCAGGGAACCCTGCTAACCACGCTCCAGCCGTACTGACCTTCCGTGTCTCCTTCCCACCACCAGGGTTTCGCAGTCCCAATTCCTTCTGCCTGGTCCATTTCCTCCCTGTCTTCACAGCGACTTTTCATGCCGTTCCTTCTCCCCACTCAGATCTCAGCTCAAGCCTCACCCCTCAGACAGCCCTCTCCGCCCAGGACGCCCTTTCCAAAGTTGCCTTCCCACAAGCCCCTCTCTGACTCAGTAACCTGTTTGTTTATATCAGAGCAGTGCTCTCTCGGCAGAGTCTTGTTACGTCCCCATCTGTCTCTTTATTTTATTTTATTTTATTTTATTTTATTTTATTTTATTTTATTTTATTTTGAGACAGAGTCTCCCTTTGTTGCCCAGGCTAGAATGAGTGCCGTGGCAACAGCCTAGCTCACAGCAACCTCAAACTCCTGGGCTCAAGCCATCCTCCTGCCTCAGCCTCCCGAGTAGCTGGGACTACAGGCATGCGCCACCATGCCCGGCTAATTTTTTCTATGTATTTTTAGTTGGCCAGTTAACTTCTTTCTATTTTTTTTGATAGAGACAGGGTCTCTCGTTCTTGCTCAGGCTGTTTTTGAACTCCTGACCTCGAGCAATCTGCCCTCGTCGGCCTCCCAGAGTGCTAGGATTACAGGCGTGAGCCACCACGCTGGGCCTTGTCTCTCCTCTTTAGAACACGATCTCCAAAAGCAGAGACCCGTTTGCCTTGTTTTCTGTTAGGTCGGATGCAGAGTGGGGCCTTAGTAAATACTTGTGGAATGAATGAATGACATGAAGTCTGCCCTAAAAGTATGTTTATTCTCTACACCTTTGTCAATTCCTAATCAGGAAGCCAGGAAGGTTCTGGGTGGAACAGGAGTACTGAGGCTGATCTTGTGGGGACCAGGGTGCAGACCCCTCTCTGATCCAGCTCAGGGATTACCCCCACCCCCAAACACACATTCGACCCTACTGCATAAAGTGATTGGCAGGTAACAAATACAGTAAATTCTTTGAACAAAAGGTTAGTTTCTTTCCCCTGAAATCGATCCTTTTCCTTTTTGACCCTTGTATTCTTTTTATCTTTCTTTCTTTTTTTTCTTTTGAGAAGAAAGAATTTTTTATTAATAATTTATTATTTATTAATAATTTTATTAATAAATTATTTATTTATTTATTTGCCAGCACATGAGGCTGGCAGACTCCCAAAGTACCAGTGTTCTCTGTCTGCCCTTGTACTCTTTTGTTTTTGTTTTTGGTGTTTTTTGAGACAGAGTCTCACTCTGTTGCCCGGGCTAGAGTGCTGTGGCGTCAGCCTAGCTCACAGCAACCTCAAACTCCTGGGCTCAAGCAATCCTTCTGCCTCAGCCTCCCGAGTAGCTGGGACTACAGGCATGCGCCACCATGCCCGGCTAATTTTTTCTATATATTTCTAGTTAGGCAATTAACTTATTTCTATTTTTTAGTAGAGATGGGGTCTTGCTCTTGCTCAGGCTGGTTTTGAACTCCTGACCTTGAGGGTGCCCTTGTATTCTTGTGACAATGAGTTTTATTATTTGCATAGCCAGTACGTACGGCAGCAAATCCCAAGAGTACACACAAGCTCTGGTAACAACTCTTTCCACTTGCTTGACAGACCTGGGCACTATTCTTCTTTTTTTTTTTTTTCCAGCATATTATAGGGGTACAAATGTTAAGGTTACATATATTGCCCATGCCCCTCCTCCTCCCTCGAGTCAGAGCTTCAAGCGTGAGCATCCTCCAAACATTGTACATCTCACTCATTATGTTTGTATATGCCCATCCCCTCCTCCCCCCTCCGACCCGCCCGACACCTGATAAATATTTTTCCTGTATGTCCACTTAAGTGTTGATCCATTAATACCAATTTGCTGGTGATTGCATGTGGTGCTTGTTTTTCCATTCTTGAGATACTTCACTTAGTAGAATGGGTTCCAGCTCTATCCAGGAAAATACAAGAGGTGCTATATCACCATTGTTTCTTTTTTTTTTTTTTTTTTTTTTTTTTTTTTTTGAGACAGAGTCTCGCTTTGTTGTCCAGGCTAGAGTGAGTGCCGTGGCGTCAGCCTAGCTCACAGCAACCTCAATCTCCTGGGCTCGAGTGATCCTTCTGCCTCAGCCTCCCGAGTAGCTGGGACTACAGGCATGCGCCACCATGCCCGGCTAATTTTTCATATATATATCACTTGGCCAATTAATTTCTTTCTATTTATAGTAGAGACGGGGTCTCGCTCTTGCTCAGGCTGGTTTTGAACTCCTGACCTTGAACAATCCGCCCGCCTCGGCCTCCCAAGAGCTAGGATTACAGGCGTGAGCCACAGCGCCCGGCCAACCATTGTTTCTTAAATCTTAAAATATGGTATGCATATACCATATTTTATTAATCCACTCATGAATTGATGGGCACTTGGGTTGTTTCCACAACTTTGCAATTGTGAATTGTGCTGCTATCAACCTGGGCACTCTTCTAAACTTTGCTGACGTTTAACTCATTTACCCTCACAACGACCCTATGGGGTAGGTACTACATGATCATCCGTGTTTTACAGTCAAGGAAGCTGAAGTTACTCAGCCAACATCACACAGCAGGTAAGTGGCAGAACTGGGATTAAACCCAGTGTATGCTCTGTGAGACACATCACTACAGCGACAAGTAAGTTGTCTTCACACTTTTGTCCCCACCAATCCAGTTCCCTCCCTAAAGACACGATGTATTGCCAGTTTCTTCCATGTCATTCTGGAGAGACAACGTATATATAATCTTATATGTGTGTTCTTTCTTTTACACCTAAAAGTGCATCAGAAAGATACTGTCCTGCCTCAGTAAGATGCCTACCTGTAAGCTACCTCATTCATACAACCAAGTATGAATGAATATCCAACCAGAGAGTAGCTGATAAATATACATGAATGGATGTACCATAAATTAATTAACAATGTAGCCAATCACTTGCTTTTGTAAGCTAATTTTTTTCCATACATCCTTTGACACATGTATGAATGTGTCTGTAGATAAACTACTGCCTACATTTTTAAGTGCACTAAAAGACCTCTGTGTAAAACTGTGAGATATCTCTTAGACATTTATTCCCAGCATACCTGCAGCCTCCACTACTTGAAGGGTAACAGGAAAAGATGAGAATCTGGGAGCCAAAAGTCCTGAAGTCCATGTCCAGCTGTAATCACTTCTAGCTCCAGGATTTTGAGCAGAAGGATATGCCTGCTCTTCATTTATTTTTTATTTGTTTGTTTTGTGGGGTGTTTGTTTGTTTGTTTGTTTGTTTGTTTTTTGGTGGTGGCGAGTTTTTGCTTTTTTTGTGTTTTGATTTGTTTTTTCGAGACAGATTCTCAGTATGTCACCCTGGGTAGAGTGCAGTGGTGTCATCATAGCTCACTGCAGCCTCAAACTCCTGGACTCCAGCAATCCTCCTGCCTCAGCCTCCAGAGTACCTGGGACTACAGGGGTGCACCACCAAGCCCAGCTAATTTTTCTATTTTTAGTAGTGACAGAGACTCGCTCTTGCTCAGGCTCTTTTCAAACTCCTGAGTTCAAGCCATCCTCAAACCTAGGCCTCCCAGAGTGCTGGGGTTACAGGCGTGAGCCACCATGCCTGCTCTTCTTCATTAAGTGATATGAAGATTCAATGAGATAATACACTTTAGGTACTGAACAGACCTAAGTTGTTAATGAATGGTAGGGAAATTGATATTCTATTGTATTATAGTAGGGAGTATATTCCACTTGTTATATTTTATACGTTTGGCTTACACCATTTGTAAATTTCTGCCAGGGTACTTGGGACTGAATACATGTATTTAGGAGAATGTGGTAAATAATAATTTTGCAGCCCGGGCATGGTGGCTCATGCCTGTAATCCTAGCACTCTGGGAGGCCGAGGCGGGCAGATTGCTCAAGGTCAGGAGTTCAAAACCAGCCTGAGCAAGAGCGAGACCCCGTGTCTACTATAAAGAGAAAGAAATTAATTGGCCAACTAATATATATAGAAAAAATTAGCCGAGGCATGGTGGCAAATGCCTGTAGTCCCAGCTACTGGGGAGGCTGAGGCAGTAGGATTGCTTGAGCCCAGGAGTTTGAGGTTGCTGTGAGCTAGGCTGACGCCACGGCACTCACTCTAGCCTGGGCAACAAAGCGAGACTCTGTCTCAAAAAAATAATAATAATAACAATAATTTTGCAACCAACCATAGAGTAGCTGATAAATATACATGAAGCTAATTGGACTAACATAAGGACACAAACTTGGCATTATGGTACTTTTTACCACTTGCATTTATGTATTTGATTCTTTGGTATTATCTGCCTGCTCATTGGCATGTTGGAGACCCAGGACGAGCACCATGCATATCTTGTTCGCTATTTTAGCCCCGTGAGCAGAGCAGTCCCTGACAGATGGTAGACCCTTAAACAATAGTTCAGTGAATGAATTAAGCTAAGACCAAAGTTCTAATTCCAGCCCTGCTAAGTAACAACACAAACATGGACAAACACTTTCCAGTGTCTTTCAGCCCCTCAACCCTCTTTACTGGCTGTTGTGACAACCAATGACTCGATGTAGTGTTTCCCCAAAGCGAGGCACAGGTGTCATTGGTGACATGAGAAAGTTTTAGGTGGCACAGGGGTGGATTTTTATATATATATTTATTATAATATACATTATATACAACTAGCACAACACACCCATTAATTCACAGATATTACTGCTTAGGATAGGGATAAGTTAATAAAGTAAATCAATTTAAAGAAAAATATGTAGTTAATATGATACTACAAAGAAATGGCAAGAATGGTGATGATGAAAACATCTCGGAAAGATCTAGTTGATATGTGTGAAAGAGTTCTGTGCTCACTTGATGACATTGTTTCAACCCCTGGATCAATCCATGCCTGAAGGTAGCCCAGCATGAACACTAACATTGGAATGATACAGAAAAGTTAGCATAGACCCCTGCTCAAGGATGACATGCAAATTCATGAAGTGTTTCATGTTTTAAATTTTTTTTAATTTAAATAAAAGGGTTCTAAGTGGCCACCTAGCACAATCTTCCCATTTTGTGGTTGAGGAAAATCGAGGCCAAGGGTCTGTGGCTTGCTGCAGGTAAACCATGAGCTCTTGGTCACCAAGGAAAAAGAGAAATGGTGTTTGGGCACAATTTTGGATTTTCTCTAACATCTTCCATCCGATGGCCTCAGGGAGAACTGCCTGGACTGGCCGACACATGAGGTCCCCCTGGGTGTACCTGGTATAGCATTTCTTCCTCCCTCTAGTCCCATCCCATCCTGATATGCTCCGCCTGGATCTGCATGCCCTTGGTTAATTATCTTCTGTGGAGTCCCTTTGCCCATTTTCAAAAGCTATGTCTGCTCCATTTGTGTTACTGAAATAAATATATCCTATGGACTATGCTTTTTTTCTAATACATTCCCCTTATCTCGAAATACTGATAAACCCCTCCCTTTTCCCACCCATGCTCTTTTTTGTTTGTTTGTTTGTTTGTTTTTGAGACAGAGTCTCACTCTGTTGCCCGGGCTAGTGTGCCCAGGCATCAGCCTAGCTCACAGCAACCTCAAACGCCTGGGCTCAAGTGATCCTCTTGCCTCAGCCTCCCAAGTAACTGGGACTACAGGCATGTGCCACCATGCCCAGCTAATTTTTTCTACATATTTCTAGTTGGCCAATTAATTTCTTTCTATTTTTAGTAGAGTTGGGGAATCTCGCTCTTGCTCAGGCTGGTTTCGAACTCATGACCTTGAGTGATCCTCCTGCTTCAGCCTCCCAGAGTGCTAGGGTTACAGGCCTGAGCCACCCTGCTCGGCCCCACCCATACTCTTAAGAATTACGGATCTAGTTAAACATGCCAGCGGCAGGAGCAAGCAGCGCAGCAGCAGGCCCAGTGTCTGTGTTGGTGCCAGTCCCCAAGTCTTGGCCGTCTCCCGTTACTGACAGGAGAGACTGGTCAGATCAGTGTGCACTCTAGTTCTGCTACAGGGTTTCAGAAATGGTGATAGCAACATGCCAGCTCTACCCCCACTGCTCTGACCCCTCTCCACCACATGCAGACCCAGAAGGCCACAGCCCTCCTGCCACCTGGCCTTGGGGCCAAGGATACAGCCTGCCCCTCTCTGCCCGGCATGCAGCTCTGTGTGTACAGCACCCTTCTTCCTGCCATACCCAGCTCAACTATCCCTCTAGAAACCTCCTCGCCCCCCACCAACAACCCATGTACATTTTCTCCTTGTTTCCTAAAGATTCTTTAAACGTGAGTTCTCTCCCACTAGACTAGATGGTCAGCTTCTTATGGGCAGGGACTATGTCTAATTCATCTCTGTCCCCAGTGCCCCGCACAGAGCCATGGGGGCTGGTGACCATGGAAGAACTAACTGGGAAAGGGGAGAAGCCATGTCAGTGGGGCTCCAGGGCCGAGCCAGGCCCACCTTTGCCCTTGAACTCTGAGTACCAAGTGGGCCTTTCCAAGCTGGGAGGGGATATGGCAAAGCTGCCACTCTGCAAACATCTCAAACTTCATCCTGCCTTAGTGTGACACCTGGCCCAGGTAAAATGCTGAACCAGCAGTAGGTGATGAGGGTCTGGGACCTGGACCGCAGGGAGGGGACCTATCTCCTGGCAGATCAGAGCTTCATCTCAGCCCCACCCTTCCTCTAGGAGAGTCACTCTGTGCCTAGGGGCTCTTTCACTGTGCAGGGTGAGTGGCAAAGGGCCTGCCCTCCCCTAGAGCCTCAATATGGAAACTTAGGAGCCCCCTTTTTATTTAGATTTTGTTTTTAACTCTTATGTGAGTAATTAATGCCCATTGTTAAATAAAAATCACAGGAAGAGCCGGGCACATTGGCTCAAGCCTGTAATCCTAGCACTCTGGGAGGCCAAGGCAGGTGGAATGCTTGAGGTCAGGAGTTCGAAACCAGCCTGAGCAAGAGCGAGACCCCCATCTCTACTATAAATAGAAAGAAATTAATTGGCCAACTAAAAATATATACAGAAAAATTTAGCCGGGTATGGTGGCGCATGCCTGTAATCCCAGCGACTCTGGAGGCTGAGGCAGCAGGATTGCTTGAGCCCAGGAGTTTGAGGTTGCTGTGAGCTAGGCTGATGCCGCGGCACTCACTCTATCCTGGGCAACAAAGTGAGACTGTCTCAAAAAAAAAAAAAAAAATCACAGGAAGCCAGGACTAAGCTCCAGCACTAGGCCCCAGCAGACCAGAGTAAAAATCAAAATGGAGTCACCCATGCTCAAGTTCCGGGTCACCAAACCTAAGCTAAGTTGTTACCCAGCCTTCTGAGAAATCAGCAGAAAGAGAGTACAGCTAATTTCCCAACAGTTTCAATCTTCAACTGGCGTGATAATGAAGATCCCTCTGCTTTAATCCTCACACAGAAAAGGATCGCCTGAAGTAACCCGATGTTAACTAATCAGTTATTTTTCTATTATTCTGTCTCCCTGTCTGGGCCTTACAAGAAAAAGAACTTTGAAAGGACTAATATATTCTGTGTTCTTTGCTTCTGCTTTTTTCAGCCCTTCTCTGTCTATAAAGCCAACGTCCTCTGCTCAGCTCACTGGGACACGTTCTGTCTTACCGTATACAGATTCTAGAGTCTCGAAAGGCCCAATTGAGATCTTTAAATTTGTCGTAATTTTGTCCTTGAGAACCTGGTAAAAAGAAAAATACAAACCAAAACCTCACAATACTACAGAAGGATATATATAATATACGACACCCTTACCATCTAGAATCCACCATTCATGATAGTTCATCTGGTGATTCCCACTTTTAAAACTTGGCCTTTATTCTTTTTTTTATTTTATTTTATTTTTTTGAGACAGAGTCTCGCTTTGTTTCCCAGACTAGAGTGAGTGCCATGGCGTCAGCCTAGCTCACAGCAACCTCAAACTCCTGGGCTCAAGCGATCCTCCTGCCTCAGCCTCCCGAGTAGCTGGGACTACAAGCATGTGCCACCATGCCCGGCTCATTTTTTTCTCTATATTTTTTTAGCTGGCCAATTAATTTTTTCTATTTTTTTTTTTTTTTTTTTTTTTTTTAGTAGAGAGGGTGTCTCGCTCTTGCTCAGGCTGGTTTGGAACTCCTGACCTTAAGGGATCCTCCCGATCCTCCCACCTCGTCCTCCCAGAGTGCTAGGATTACAGGCGTGAGCCACCGCGCCCAGCCAAGAGTGAATAAGGTAAATCCCTGCCCCCTTAGAACTATATCCCAGATTATCTGTTTAAGATTTGAGCAATTAGGGCCAGGCACGGTGGCTCACACCTTTAATCCTAGTGCTCTGGGAGGCTGAGGCGGGTGGATCACTCAAGGTCAAGGTCAGGAGTTCAAAACCAGCCTGAGCAAGAGCAAGACCCGTCTCTACTAAAAATAGAAATAAATCAATTGGCCAACTAAAAATACATTAAAAATTAGCCGGACATTCCCCAGGAAGCCACTGTCAAAACAAAAAAAAACAAAAAAAAAAAAAAAAAAAAATTAGCCGGACATGGTGGCACATGCCTATAGTCCCACCTACTTGGGAGGCTGAGGCAGGAGGATTGCTTGAGCCCAGGAGTTTGAGGTTGCTGTAAGCTAAGCTGATGCCACAGCACTCTAGCCTGAGCAACAGAGTGAAACTCCGTCTCAAAAAAAAAAAAAAAAAGATTTGAGCAATAAAATTAAAGGCCCAAATCCCCCAGTGGACTGAATGGACCCCCTTTTGGCCAAGGGGATCCCAGAGAAGCCTTAAAAACTGATTTTCTGGTCATGATGGGACAAGAAGTCAGACATTATATCATTATACACTCTCCCTTTCTAAAAGCCATTAGATTTTCTTTCCTAAGGCTTAATCAGGAACTAGCTCTTCCCAAAGACTTGATGGGCTCTCCTCCCTTTTTGTGGCTTCAATACAGCAACTGACCAGCATTCCTTCCTTATAAGAGACCACCGTCTGTGGAGAGGTTCTGGCCGGTTTACAGAGTCTATGCACTGAGTGCTTTCGTGTCCTCTGCTTTATCTTTTGATGTATAGACCCTAACTTTAATGCATTTAAATGTCTCCACTTCAAGTGAATGCAAGTCGTATGTAACATACATGTTTGTTCCATATGCATGTGTTAAGATCCCCTTCATGAATATTCATACGTCCTGTAATGTTGAATATGTACACTCATCCAACCTGTTCAGCATAAATTCCTGTCCTACTCTTCCCTGCCTTGAAATGTTTTGCTTCTAGTTTTTGTCAGAGTCCACACTGCAAGCCTGCGGATGGCCAGCCTGAAGGGTGCAACCCTTCATAAGAAAGAAAGCTCTCCTTTCCAAATTTCTGGACCTCATGATTCTTCAGTTGAAAGATTTTAACTAAGTATGTATATAATGGAATATTACTCAGCCCTAAGGGAGAAGGTAATCCTATTATAAGTGGCAACATGGATGAACCTGGAGGACATGATGCTAAGTGCAAAAAGCTGAACAGGGAAAGCCAAATACCATTATCTCACTTATATGAGGAATCTAAAGCAGTCAAACTCATAGAATTAGAGAGTACAATGGTGGTTTCCAGAGCCTGGGGTGGGGGGCAGCTAGGGAAAACGGTGAGATGTTGGTCAACAAAGTTTCAGTTAGGCAGAATGAATAAATTCCGAAGATCTACTGTGTAGCATGGTGACTATGAATAATACTGTATCATAGTCTTGAAATTTGCTGATAGTAGATCTTAAATGTTCACACCACACACACCCAGATGATAACTATGTGAAGTGATGGTTATGTTAATTATCTTGATTGTGGTAATCATTTCAGAATGTGTAAATGTTTCAAAACATTACATTGTACACCATCATTAACGTACAGTTTTTATTTGTCAATTATACCTCAGTACAGCTGGGACAATAAATAAGATTTTAATTCAAATGTCACCTGCTCAGAGTTGCCTACTCTGACCCAAGTCACTCTATCACATTTCCTTCCTGGCCATTAAAACTCCTTGAGATTGTTATTTTCTCCTATTTTATTTATTTATTTATTTTTTGGCCTACTATATCTCTCCACTCTAAAATGTAGCCACCATGGTAACGGGGACCTAGTCTATCTTGTTTTCGCTGTATCCCCAGAGCCTGGAAGAGTGTCTGGCATATTAACGTACACAATAAATGCTTGTTGAACGAATGAATGGATTGTTACTTTTGCGCCCATTTCGCAGAGGGGCAAACTGAGGCTGTTGAGAGACAGGGGCTCTAGGTAAGCACCTGTGTCCAAGCACAGGGCAGCTCTGCTCCAATTCCACTCAGTTCCTCTCCTCTCGCCCCATCATCCCAGGGCTGCAGTCTCCCTTAGGGCCGACTTTCCCGTGGGTTTCCCTCGCAGTATCGCCTGGATCCCGCCAGGGGGCAGCAGAGGCAGCGGCGGCTAGTCCGCCCGACACACGGGTCCGGTGGGGGTTTCCGCTTCCGGGAGCGACTGGCTGTTTCCGCTTCCGGCCACTTGGCGTGTGAGGCGCTGACGGGAGGATGGACGGGCTGGTGGCTCAGTGCTCCGCGCGGCTGCTGCAGCAGGTCGGGCCACGTGGGACCGGCGGCGAGGCTTGGCGGGGAGGGACGCGGCCCCGGCTCCCGCCCGAGCAGCGTCAGGGGTGGGGCGGCGAGGCCAGGACCGCCCTGCTCGCCCCAGACGCCGGCAGCTGGGTCCCGAGTCCTCGGCGTGCGCTGCTCTGGAGGCACACGCCCTCCCAGGAGGAACTCGTTGCCTCTTCTGCCGGAGCAGGAAAGGGTGGGAAAGGAAGAGCCCGTCCTTCCGAGGCCCTGGTGACTGTGACACTCCGCGGAGTGGGGAGTCCCACCCTCTCCCAGACCTCTGCAAGCCAGCGTGTCCGATGCCGGGGGACAGGCAAGATGCGATAAGATTAGCAACCCTGGGTCCTGATTTGCAGCCCAGCCGCCGTTTTCTCTGTGATACTGAGCAGGCGGCTTCCTGATAAGCCCCTGGAGGGGCTCACTGTCAGACAAACGGAAGTTTGCTCTCTGCCTCAGCATTCGTGGGGAAAGGACAGTCACAACATATGAAAGTGGAAGTGGGACAGCTCTGTTACCCCTTGTGCCCAGGTGGGGAGGAGCGTTAAGAAAATAATTAATAGTATCCTGTTACGGGAACTGCTTTATGTTAAGACAGCAATCACAAAGTACAAGTTGGTTAAGTAAATGGGCAAGTTGTTTACTGCTCTGAGCCCTGTATTCTTTATCAGTGCGAGGATATTAAGGACTGCCTCACTGGCCTGTAATGCTTATAAAGATAATTTCTGAAAAGCGTAACACCTGAAACATAATGTATGCTAATGGTTGGCAACTTGGTTTTGTCTGTAGCTTTCTCCTGGTAAATATTCTGAAGTTTCAGGTGAGGAATCTTCCTCCTGAGTTTTGCAGTTAAGTCAGAAGGTTTCTTTCTTTCTGAATTGACGTGTCTTTAGTTTTAGGTATTAAGAGTACAAAGCTTGGTCTAGGACCTAAGGCACTGGACTGGAAATAGGAAGAAATGAGAAAGTTGTTTTGTCCCAGAAAGAGTAAAAGGCAGACCCTTGAACTATTTTTTTTTTTTTTTTTTTGAGACAGAGTCTCACTCTATTGCCTAGGCTAGAGTGCCATGGCGTCAGTCAGCCTAGCTCACAGCAGCCTCAGACTCCTGGGCTCAAGCAATCCTCCTGCCTCAACCTCCTGAGTAGCTGGGACTACAGGCATATGCCACCATGCCCGGCTCATTTTTTTCTATATAGTTTTAGTTGGCCAATTCATTTCTTTCTATTTTTAGTAGAGATGGGGTCTTGCTCTTGCTCAGGCTGGTCTCGAACTCCTAAGTTCAAATGATCCACCCGCCTTGGCCTCCCAGAGTGGTAAGATCACAGGCTTGAGCTACCATGCCCGACCAGCTTGAGCTATTTTGAATATGACAAACGACATTTGGTTTTTAAGAGTCCCAAGTCAGGCTGGGCGCAGTGGCTCACGCCTGTAATCCTAGCTCTCTGGGAGGCCTAGGCGGGCGGATTGCTCAAGGTCAGGAGTTTTAAACCAGCCTGAGCAAGAGCGAGACCCCATCTCTACTATAAATAGAAACAAATTAATTGGCCAACTAATATATATAGAAAAAATGAGCCGGGCATGGTGGTGCATGCATGTAGTCCCAGCTACTCGGGAGGCTGAGGCAGAAGGATTGCTTGAGCCCAGGAGTTTGAGGTTGCTGTGAGCTAGGCTGACGCAATGGCACTCACTCTAGCCTGGGGCAACAAAGCGAGACTCTGTCTCAAAAAAAAAAAAAAAAAAAAAGAGTCCCAAGTCATAAAATTTAGTAATAAAAACAGATAGGTCACCCTGACACTTGTGCTCTCTAAATCAGAATGATTTATTGAGCCAAAGAAAGAAAAAATATGAGACTTATCCTATTATACAGTTATCACTACCATTTCTTTTTCCCTACACACACACACACCACACATATGTGCTTAATTTTTTATTAAAGAGAATATGCCAATGTCAGCAAAATCTCAGAGGAGGAAAAATTACAGCTTGTTAATTTTACAGAGGCCACGGGAAAGTCCGTTCCCGTGGCCTCTGCCATGCCCTGACAGAAAGGGGAAATGACAAAGTTAGTTTATGGTACAATTTATCATATCTTGGAAGTCATTGACACTACTGGACTGAACAAAGTGCTTTTCCTTTTATAGGAAAAAGAGATTAAGTCTCTGACTGCTGAAATTGACCGGTTGAAAAACTGTGGGTGTTTAGAGGCTTCTCCAAATTTGGAGCAGTTGCGAGAAGAAAATTTAAAATTAAAGTATCGACTAAATATTCTTCGAAGGGTGAGTACTCTGAGTTTCAATTTTATTCTCCAGTTTAAATTATATCTTGTTTAAGACCTTTGTTACCAATGATTCTGAAAGTATACCCTATTGAAATTGGGAAAAGGAGGATAGAAACCTGATCCTTTTAACCATGTTAGACAAATTAGGACTGAGTTAGTTGGTGCAAATAGGGAATAAGCCGGTGTTGTATCCTTCCAGGACCCTTTGAAATGTTGTAAATGTTTAGCAAGGTTAAAGTAGGATTTAGGCAGGGTTGAGACATTTCTTTCAACAGCTTATGCACATGACTTTTTTTTTGAGACAAAGTCTTGCTCTCTTGCTTGGGATAGAGTGCACTGGTGTCAGCCTAGCTCACAGCAACCTCTAACTACTGGGCTCAAGCAATCCTTCCTCAGCCTCCAGAGTAACTGGGCCTACAGGCATGTGCCACCATGCCTGGCTAATTTTTTCTATATATATTTTTTTAGTTAGCCAATTAATTGCTTTCTGTTTTTAGTAGAGACGAGGTCTTGCTGTTGCTCAGTCTGGTTTCGAATTCCTGACCTCAAGCAATCCTCCCACCATGGCCTTCCAGAGTGGTAGGATTACAGGCGTGAGCCACATGTCTGGCCAGGTTTTATGTTTTGGGGTTTTTTTGAGACCGAGTCTCACTGTGTTGCCCAGGCTAGAATGCTGTGGTGTCAGCCTAGCTCACAGCAACCTCAAACTCCTGGGCTCAAACAATCTTTCTGCCTCAGCCTCCTGAGTATCTAGGACTACAGGCATGGGCCACCATGCCCGGATAATTTTTTCTATGTACTTTTAGTTGTCCAACTAATTTCGGTCTATATTTAGTAGAGATGGGTCAGTCTTGCTCTTGCTCAGGCTGGTCTCAAACCCCTGAACTCAAAAGATCCTCCCGCCCCAGCCTTGGATTACAGGTGTGAGCTACCACGCCTGGCCTATTTATCAGATTTGTCAAATAATGAGCTTGCTTCAATTTTTTGGCGTGTCTTTCATGTTTGCTAATGACATATCCCAAAGTGTGACCTCATTCTCGTAATTACTCTCCTGTTTGTATATACTACTATTAGACAGACTGCACTGGCATTACATTTTTTTCTCAAAACTGACTTCATTTACTCATCCTAGACCCTATCTACCCACTCCCACGAAGTCTTTTTTATTACTTGTAATCTGCTGTGCTTGAAAGAGCTTTGTCTTTGAGTCTTCTAAAATCACAAAATTCCATGTCCATGGAATCTTCTGAAAATAATTTCACTTTTCTGGGTATGTCATGGATTCAGCACTTAGTCATACTTAATTCTGTGTATTTATTTTAATTCAAAAGTATTAAATGACTAAGTACTAGAGACTATTAAGGGAAAAGAAACTAAAGGAAATACAGTGTATTCTTTTTTTCGAACTCCTGAAAGAAAATACAGTGTATTCTAATACACGTTTCTGTAATGCAAATTAGCTCTCATGTGTAGATCAGAAAATACTGCCAGTATAATATGGAAGGCACATTGGGTTTGTTTGTTTGTTTTGAGACAGAGTCTCACTCTGATGCCGGGAATAGAGTGCCATGGCATCAGCCTAGCTCACAGCAACCTCCAACTCCTGGGCTCAAGCGATCCTCCTGCCTCATCAGCCTCTCGAGTAGCTGGGACTACAGGCATGCGCACCATGCCAATTTTTTCTATGTATTTAGTTGGCCAATTTCTTTGAATTTTTTGGTAGAGATGGGGTCTCACTCTTGCTCAGGCTGGTCTTGCACTCCTGACCTTGATCAATCCTCCCTTCTGATCTCCCAGAGTGCTAGGATTATAGGCCTGAGCCACCACGCCCAGCCTGATTATTCATATTAATTTTCATAGTGCAGAAATTAAGTACAGTAGATTTTGTGTGTGTCACACACACACAAGTATACATATATACCAATACCCTTATCCTTTAAAAATAAAATAAATTGAAATTTATTATAGTAGGTTTTGGGTCTTAAGATGATATCTACATAACTTTAGTATTTGGAAATCTTTAGATTGTGAGAGCATATTTTTCTTCTTTTTTTTTTTAGTATGTCATCAGAGAGAAGAGTCCATTACTGATTAAAAACTTAAAATCAGATTTTTTAATGAATTTAAGAATATAATTTTTTTTTTTTTTTTTTTTTTTGAGACAGAGTCTCACTCTGTTGCCTGGGCTAGAGTGCCGTGTCGTAAGCCTAGCTCACAGCAACCCAAACTCCTGGGCTCAAGCGATCCTTCTGCCTCAGCCTCCCAAGTAGCTGAGACTGCCGGCATGCGCCACCATGCCTGGCTAATTTTTTCTATGTATTTTTAGTTATCCAGTTGATTTCTTTCTATTTATAGTAGAGACGGGGTCTCGCTCTTGCTCAGGCTGGTTTCGAACTCCTGACCTTGAGCAATCTGTCTGCCTAAGCCTCCCAGAGAGCTAGGATTACAGGAGTGAGCCACCTCGCCTGGCCTTGACATTTTGACTAACATAAAATTGTGATTAGTGCACAGGCACCATATTATTTGTATTCTCTTAAAAGTGTATGTGTTTGAAAATTTTTTGATAACCCACTATATGGCAGGTACAATGCTAGGTGCCAGGGAGAGAGCCAGGAATTAGATACTTAGCATGCATGCAACGATCATGTGGTAGAGACAGATAATTCTGTGAAGGTATGACAAGCACAGTAATAGTAGTAACTATATGCCATTTTCAATGAATATATTTCACTTCATAGAAAATGAGAAATAGGATGTAAGAGAGGTAGGAGTGGGTCTAATATGGGATAAACAGACAGAACTACTTATTTTTCTGGCATATTAATATTATCTATTTTGTTCCCTTTAATTTCATGCCTTGAAGAAGTCAACTTTTTTTTTTTTCTTTTGAGACGGAGTCTCACTCTGTTGCCCCAGCTAGAGTGCCGTGGCGTCAGCCTAGCTCACAGCAACCTCAAACTCTTAGGCTCAAGCAATCCTGCTGCCTCAGCCTCCCAAGTAGCTGGGACTACTGGCATAAGCCATCATGCCCAGCTAATTTTTTTCTGTATATATTTTTAGTTGTCCAGATAATTTCTTTATATTTTTACTAGAGATGGAGTCTCATTCTTGTTCATGCTGGTCTCGAACTCCTGAGCTCAAACCATCCACCCGCCTCAGCCTCCCAGAGTGCTTGGATTACAGGCATGAGCCACTGTGCCCGGCTGAAGAGGTCAACATTTTGATTGATAGAATACATTTTTTTTTTTTTTTGTCCCTTGAGTTTTTACTTCTAGTATTTGATGTGAAGGTATTTAGTATTGAGTTTATACTCTTTTCTCAGAGCTGAGGATTCAGTCAGTTCTTTTTACTCCCTCCCAGTTTCTGTTCTGCTAAAACAAATGTACAAAAGTATAAGACCATAGGGCATTTCCCACAGATGTCTTAGATGCCATGGGACATCGTCCTACTACGTGTCTCAGCAAATCCCAGATATAAGAACATTACACTATAAATGCATGTTTCCTTTTGGTTCTTGTCAAGATATTTGAAGGTTTCACAAAATATTTGAGGAAATTTTATATGATGTAATACCTTATTGACATATTTCCATTCTTTTCCTGCAGAGTCTTCAGGCAGAGAGGAACAGACCAACGAAAAATATGATTAACATCAATAGCCGCCTACAAGAAGTCTTTGGTTGTGCCATTAAGGCTGCATATCCAGATTTGGAAAATCCTCCTCTGATAGTGACACCAAGTCAGCAGCCCAAGTTTGGGGACTATCAATGTAACAGTGCTATGGGTATTTCTCAGGTAGTGTATTATTACGACTCGGTCTTGGCTGTTTGATTTTATTAAGTATTGTCATCACTATTTACATAAATAATAGCACATTGTTATATCTGTAATGAAAAGACAGTTTGAAAAACTTGAGAAAGAATGATGTATATTTTACGTTTTTTGAAAAGCACAGGTTTTAATTTTTGGTTACATTTTATATGTATTCTTTTTTTTTTCAGTCAAGAGTCTTAGTCTGTTGCCCTGGATAGAGTGCCATGGCGTCAGCCTAGCTCACAGCAACCTCAAACTCCTGGGCTCAAGCAATCCTTCTGCCTCAGCCTCAAGAGTAGCTAGGACTATAGGCATGTGCCACCATGCCTGGCTAATTTTTTCTATATATTTTTTTAGTTGGCCAATTAATTTCTTTCTGTTTTTAGTAGAGACGGGGGTCTCGCTCTTGCTCAAGCTGGTCTCAAACTCCTGACCCTGAGCAATCTGCCTACCTCGGCGTCCCAGAGTGCTAAGATTACAGGCGTGAGCCACCACACCTGGCCTGTATTCTCAATATTGAAGGGCATATTTTGTTTTGGTACTTTCTTCCTGCTGTGTCCATGATTGCTGTGTGGTGTTAATGAATGTTGGAAGGGGAGAAATTAAAAGTTAGGCGTTTACCAACCATCATTCCCATCAAACATTTGATGTACCTGTAGTGTCTTTGAGGCAGGCTTACAGATTTTATTTTGAAGCAGAGGAATTTCTCATTTTTATTAGCTACATTGTATAATGTGTTTGTTGATAACTGTACCTGGCTTGGATCTTTTTACTTTTCTTTCTTTGCTGAGTAGGAAAGGGTTACTCAAGATCTTTTTCAATGAGAGTGTTATTTCTCAAGTCTAAATATTGTACTTTCATAATGAAAATGAAATTAGAAATGTAGGTATGATGGATATTATTACCTCTTCATTAAAAAGTTGTAGGTATGTGTATACAACTCATTTGGAAATAGAGATCATGTGGTTTGGGCACTTTTCTATTCTTCTTGGCACTATTGATGCTTTAATCTGTCCGTTCAAAAGGTGGTTGGACTTCTCTGCTTCTGCCTTTTGTTGGGTCTTATGTGAATTGCATCTCTTGCTTTGTCGGTTGAGTGTTTCTGAACTTGCTGAAACCTGCTGTGTAATGAATCATTTTATATTGTGTTGTAGATGTTCAAAGCCAAGGAACAGAAAGTTAATCCAAGAGAAATTGCCGAAAACATTACCAAACATCTCCCAGACAGTGAATGTATTGAAAAAGTTGAAATTGCTGGTCCTGGTATGACATAATATTATCCTTCTTAATAGTTGTATTGATAATGGGTCCTTTTGTAATAATAATATAAAAAATAATAACCATTTTAAATACAGGGTTAGCTACCTGATCTTGAATGAATTACTTTGTCTCCCTGTGGTTTGTTTTTTTGAGACAGTCTCACTTTGTCACCCAGGCTAGAGTGCCATGACGTCAGCCTAGCTCACAGCAATCTCAAACTCCTGGGCTCAAGGGATCCTCCTGCCTCAGCCTCCTGAGTAGCTGGGACTACAGGCATGTGCCACCATGCCCAACTAGTTTTTTCCATATATATGTTTAGTTGGCCAATTGATTTCTTTCTATTTTTAGTAGAGACGGGGTCTCACTCTTACTCAGTTTGGTTTCGAACTCCTGACCTTGAGCAATCCACCCGCCTCGGCCCCCCCAGAGTTACTAGGATTACAGGCGTGAGCCACTGCTCCCAGCCTGATTCAGTTTCTCATAAGCAAAAAGAGAATAGATAATGTCAGATAAGTCTGTGGTGAAAGGGCCCTGTGTTTGAAGAAGCGAACAAATTGTTTGCTGAAAGTGAAAGGGCCTTGAATTAAATAGGAAACTTTCAGGAGGGTGATGAAGACTTGAAATAGATGCTGAGACAGGAGCTTGTGCAAGGGCTCAAGTCAAGGTCTCAAGTGATACTGGAATGCTGGAGAACTTACCAGAGCCAGATCAGTATCTGCAGCAAATCCTGGGGCGTGAGCATTCATTTAAGATAAGAGACTATCTGATATTTTTTTCTTCTACTGTCCATTAGGTTTTATTAATGTCCACATGAGAAAGGATTTTGTGTCAGAACAGCTGACTAATCTCCTGGTGAATGGAGTTCAACTACCTGCTCTTGGAGAGAATAAAAAGGTATATGTACAGTCTTCTGTTGATGTATTAGTATCTTAGAACTACATGAAGCCAGGTACAGGAGCATGTGCCTTTAGTCCCAGCTACTTGGAAGACTGAGGCAGAAGGATTGCTTGAGCCCAGCAGTTCAAGGCAAGCTGTCATGGGCCAGGATTGAGTCTGTGAATAGCCACTGCACTCCAACCTGGGCAATATAACAACATACCATTTCTAAAAAAAAAAAAATTTTTTTTTTTTTTTTTTTTTTTTTTTTTTTTGAGACAGAGTCTCACTCTGTTTCCTGGGCTGGAGTGCCGTGGCATCAGCCTAGCTCATAACAGCCCCAAACTCCTGGGTTCAAGCAATCCTTCTTCTGCCTCAGCCTCCCAAGTAGCTGGGACTACAGGAATGTGCCATCATGCCTGGCTACTTTTTTCTATATATTTTTAGTTGTCCAGCCAATTTCTTTCTATATTTAGTAGAGATGGGCTCTCACTCTTGCTCAGGCTGACCTTGAACTCCTGAGCTAAAAATGATCCCCCTGCCTCAGCCTCCTAGAGTACTAGGATTATAGGCGTGAGCCACCGTGCCCAGCCTAAAAAAATTTTTTGAAAGAACTGCATGGAAAGTGCTATAGCTGGGAATGGCTTACTTTTTTTTTTTTTTTTTTTTTAAGAGATGTGGTCTCGCTATGTTGCCCCCGCTGGAACTCCTCTGCTCAAGCCTCCCAAGTAACTGGCATGACTGCCACTTGCCACCATACCCAGCTGGCTTTTGCTTTTTATATTGAGATTTAATCATTAATATTTGGGATTGTAAACATGGTTGTGAAGTAATCTTTCTTCTGGACCTGATATGTTATATGATTTTTTTTTTCCACTTTATTCCATAAGGCATTGGAGGTAGCCATCTGATACTTATGGAGGATTGTTGAAATAGAGGATGGATAATTTTTATAAATTAATTGCTTCTTTTTTAGTTAATCATATACAAGTAGATCCATTAGGAATCTAACATGGTTGAATTACAACCCAACTTAATGCTTAAATCTGAGTTATGTTATTAATGAAGGTTAACAATAAAATGTTTATGCCCCTTTTCAAAATCTTTTTCTCTTTACTGTCTATTCCAGGTTGTTGTTGACTTTTCCTCTCCCAATATAGCTAAAGAGATGCACGTAGGCCACCTCAGATCTACTATCATAGGAGAGAGTATGTGCCGCCTCTTTGAATTTGCAGGATATGACGTGCTCAGGTATGTGTTCTTGTCTTTCTTTTTTCTTGCCTTATTTTCTTGTTTGGAGAATTCTATAGAAAATGAACCATCTGCTTGAGAAAGAATGTTTGACTAAATCAATGGATCATAAGCTTAGTTCTTCTTTATAATCATCCAGTAAGATTTTCAAATACGTCCTGGGCCTCTCCTGAACTTTCTACATATTTACTTTTTTTAGACTCTAGAGGTGGAACCAAGGATAAAAGCACATTCATTCTTTCTACAAATATTTCTTGAGAACCTTCTGTATACCAGGGGTTTATGTCCCAGTAGAGGGGAGAGGTAGGCAAGATACAGATTACATTTGACCTTGTGGGCCATAGGAGGAAATGGGGATTTTATTCTAAGTGTAATGGGAATCCACTTGAGAGTTTTAATTATGGGTTTATGTGATTAAACTAAAGATTACTCTGGCTACTTACTGTGAAGAAGCTAGGCAGAGAAGGGAGACTATAGTAATAGGTGAGGAGGCTATCATAATCCACTTGATGATCTTGTGGTTTGGGATTAGATAAAAGCAGAGGGAAGTGATTGGATTGACATATATTTCCAAGAGTTTTGTCCATTGACATCTGGGGACCAGTAGTCTAAATTACACTAAGATAATTGGTAAAAAGTTAAATTTTCATAAAATTGTGGGAATGACCAACATTGACTTAGCTGTCATTGTCCCAGTTAGCTACACAATAAACAGATTATAGTCCATTGATAGGAAATTCATTCAGCAAATCCTGAATGCTTGCTATGTGCAGCCTGTGATTGGGTATATAGAGCTGAATGTCACAGACATAGTGTTTGTCTTTCATGGAGTGTGCAGACCAATTGAGGAAACAGCCAAGTAAACAGATATTACTAAATGGTGATGTATTGGCAATTAAATGTTAGTCGTTTCTAATGGAACATAATTCTTCTAATTTAAACATCTTTGTAATTTTTTAAATGATTTTATATTCTCTGATATTAGGTTAAATCATGTAGGAGATTGGGGCACCCAGTTTGGCATGCTCATCGCTCACCTGCAAGATAAATTTCCAGATTATCTAACAGTTTCACCTCCTATTGGGGACCTTCAGGCCTTCTATAAGGTTTGATACCATTTATTGCTATATTGTTTACCATTCATCGTAATTATTATTCTCGTTAGGGAGTTCAAAATGGTTTTAAAGCAAGTATGGAGGTAAATGAAAGTTGCTAAACTTCTGAAGGTCAAGGTTCCAACTGTGTCCTGTTCTGTCTGTGTAAATGTCATACCTTTGAACTTAATTACCTGATAAACATAATAAACTTTGTTCACATACACTGGCCTCACCATAATGATATGGCATGGCAGGGGTGAAAATAAAAGCCCTTTCATTGAGTTCACATACTTTGAAAAACTGAATTTTGTTTATTCCTAGATCAATTGCATTTGGTTATGTGCCTAGAAACACCCATCCCTCACCCCTGGATTCATTGCATTTGGTTGTGTACATGGAAACAGAACTGGATCCACTGTGTTTGGTTTTCTGTGTAGAAACAGCCGTCTCCCCAACCTTTAACATGTCTTTTTTGCTTTATTGGTGTATGTTGAAAGTTGGATTCTACCACATTACTTGTTGCTAAATGAATTAATCAAAATACATTTTGCTTATTTATCAAAATACATTTTAGTATTTACATTTTTTGATAATTTCACAATACATAAAATTGAGAATAGCAAGTATATGGAAGAGCAGTTTTTTAAAAGACAAATTTTCACATCATCCATAATTTTTTTGAGACAGAGTCTCGCTTTGTTGCCCAGGCTAGAGTGAGTGCCGTGGCGTTAACCTAGCTCACAGCAACCTCAATCTCCTGGGCTCAAGCAATCCTGCTGCCTCAGCCTCCCAAGTAGCCGGGACTACAGGCATGAGCCACCATGCCCGGCTAATTTTTTTTTTCTATGTATTTTTAGTTGGCCAATTTCTTTCTATTTTTAGTAGAGACGGGTCTCACCCTTGGTCAGGCTGGTTTCGAACTTCTGACCTTGAGCGATCTTTCCACCTCGGCCTCCCAGAGTGCTAGGATTACAGGCGTGAGCCACTGCGCCCAGCCTGGAAATAATTTTAAAAAGGGAAAAAAGCCTACATATACAAAGCTATTTACTGGATAACAGCCTCCCCCAAATGAAAAAGAAATTTAATAGGGGATTAATATAAGCATGGTACACCATGTTTATATTAATGCCTGGGCAACAAAGCAAGACTCTGTCTCAAAAATAAATAAAAATAAAATTATATCCATGTGATAGACAACTTATCAAGAATAGTATTACTTCATTAAAAAGTAAACATTTGTAGGGGTTTTTTGGTTTTGTTTTTTTGTCTCCTGGTAAGTGTTTTCTATTGAAAATAAGCTAAATGTTTACAGATACAAGACTGGTAAAATAACTGTTACAGTCATTTATTGGAGTTCTGTAATTTGAGTATAATGAGGCAAATCTATTAATCTATTCAAATATCATGCGGCAATCTATTATAAATTATAAATACATTGCTAAAATTTACAAACTGCAATAAGGAAATACCATTTCTAATTTTTGTTAAAATATATATCTGTATTTGCAAAGAAATATCTGGAATTATATACCAAATGTCACTAGTTAGTTTGGGTAGTATTAACAGTAATTTTTTTAATAGTAAGCATTTATTGCTTTTAAAATAGAAATAAAACAAAAAGTAATAATATAAAGCAATTTTTTTTTTTGAGACAGAGTCTCACTCTGTTGCCCAGGCTAGAGTGTCATGGCATCAGCCTAGCTCACAACCTTCTGGGCTCAACAAATCCTACTGCCTCAGCCTCCCGAGTAGCTGGGACTACAGGCATGAGCCACCATGCCCGGCTAATTTTTTCTGTATATTTTTAGTTGCCCAATTAATTTCTTTCTATTTGTAGCAGAAACGAGTCTTGCTCCTGCTCAGGCTGGTCTTGAACTCCTGAGCTCAAGCAGTCCTCCTGCCTCAGTCTCCCAGAGTGCTAGGATTGCAGGTTCAAGCCACCACACCTGGCCAGATTTTTGTATTTTTAAGAAAAATTATTTCAAAAATAATAGGGTTCTTTGGTATGTTCATTTGTAACCATATTCTTGACTATTGAGCACTCAGTCTGATGTTCTGAATTTTTACTCTGTGTGTGTTTAAAAATGAATAAATTATTTTTCTAGAAATACAGGATTAAATCTTTTTACGAACTTTACTTTTTTTTTCTTAAACACAGGAATCTAAGAAGAGGTTTGATACTGAGGAGGAATTTAAGAAGCGAGCATATCAGTGTGTAGTTCTGCTCCAGAGTAAAAATCCAGATATTATAAAAGCTTGGAAGCTTATATGTGATGTCTCCCGCCAAGGTGAGTTTCTGGTCTTCATTCATTTATCGGGCAAATACTATGCTTATAGCTTCCTGAGTCTTTATTTAGAATTGACCTTGAATGACATTTTAAACTTTTGAGGACAGGCAAATAGATTTTTTTGTTAAATATCTTTTTGAGACTGAAACAACTAATAAGAAAGTCTAATAAGATAGGCAGGTACAAAATTTAACTTTCTTAGAAGTTAGCAATAGTTAATCACAAAGTAAAGTGGAAAAGAAAAAGAAAGTATCCTATTCACAGTAGCAACCAAAGCTCTAAAATACTTAGGAATGAATTTATCCAGAAATGTATAGGACTAAAATGAAGAGAAATATACAGCAGGATGTAATGGAGTGTTTTGAATAAAGTGCCGTGCCAAGTGTTCCCTAGTTCTCCAAATGTCATCTATAATTTTAAAGCAATTTCGAGTTTTCAAACCTGACAAAATAGTTTTTAAGATTACTTTGAAGAGTAAATGGATAAGAATAGTCAGTAGATGTTTGAGAAAGAAGACTAATGATGTACTGGTTTGCAGTGCTGGGTAGTAAAATGTTTTATAATGCTACAGTAGGTAATTCAGTGTCACTAATACATAGCTAGACAGACAGGTAAATGGTACAAATTAGGAAAGACACTAAGAAAATTTAATAAATATTTGATTGATCACCAAATAGTAAATGCTTTTTTCTTTTCATTTACATTTTTTTAAGAAATGGTTTTTAAAAATTATGCAAGCAGTACATGTTCCTTATGAAAAATTAGATTATATTCTCACCCACTGCTATTATTTTGTATGTTACCATATTCTTTCCACTTTTTAAAAACGACAGACTGTGTATATGTGTGTGTGTGTGTGTGTGTGTGTATATGATCAGTACTTTATGTAATTTTCTTCCAAATAAATTTCTTTTAATGTAAAATACATATTTCCTGTTTATATTCTTGTGCATTTTCCTTATTTGGTGGCATTTTTTCCCTAGAGTTTAATAAAATCTACGATGCATTGGACATCTCTTTAATAGAGAGAGGGGAATCGTTCTATCAAGATAGGATGGATGATGTTGTAAAGGAATTTGAAAATAAAGGTAGGTTCTCTGCTTTTTATTTCTTAACTTTTTATTATAGGAATTTTCAAACATAAGCAAAAGTGGAGAAAATTTATAATAATCCCCAACTTCACATACTCATCACCTTTCAAAGGTTATAAATACTGGTCAACCGTATTATATCTATACGTTCTTATACATACTGGTTACATGTAATTTCATATATAAGTGCTTTGGTATGTGTTTCTGAAAAAACAGGCCCTTTCTCTTGCCCTGAAACTACAACATAGTCGACCCTTGAACGACACAGGCTTGAACTACACACAATTATTTTGGTTACCCTGAGGTGCGGTTCATGTAAGACAGGAGTGTAAGTGCTTAATTCTTTTTTCTTTATTAGTCAGATGTTTCTTAGCATCTTGCAGATATGACGAGTTGATCTTAGCATTATTATAAATGGGTTATATTTTCAATTACCTTTATTCTTTGTGAAGATTGTCCCAATTTTGGCTAATGGTAACCTCTTCAAATTGGCTTTCTATTTTATGTTGTATTTTTGTTTTGTTTTTCTCAGCCCCTCTAGTCCGTGATAGTTTAATAGCTTTATGGTATATAATCCTCCAGGCTCATTTTGTACAAATCCTGCCTCAGATCTGGGATCAGTCAGATCTCCAAGGAAGCCAAGTTCCTTGAATGAGAAATAGTATTTATTAATCACAGTCTCTGGGGCCTAGGGACCATATTTTTAAGGTAATAAAATTTTAAAGATGTTTATTTTCTGAGAAAATAGCACAAGAGAAGCGAATGACTTCCCAAGGTCACATAGCCTATAAGTGATAAGTCTGAGATATAAACCTAGGCAGTCTGGCTTCAGAGCTTCAATTTTTAGCCACTATTTTGTACTGCCTTTACCTTACCAAGCCTCAGTTTTCTGAACTGAGAAAGCACAAAGTTATTTACCATGTAGAGTTACTGTGAAGGTTAAAGTTAGGTGTTAGTATTGGCACATAGTAGCACTCAAATATACAACGGTGGTTGTTGTCATCATGGTCTTTTCTGTCCCTTCTTTTTTTTTTTTTTTTTTTTTTTGAGACAGAGTCCAGGCTAGAGTGAGTGCCATGGCGTCAGCCTCGCTCACAGCAACCTCAAACTCCTGGGCTCAAGCGATCCTCCTGCCTCAGCCTCCCCAAGTAGCTGGGACTACAGGCATGCGCCACCATGCCCGGCTAATTTTTTCTATATATATTAGTTGGCCAATTAATTTATTTGTATTTATAATAGAGACGGGGTCTCGCTCTTGCTCAGGCTGGTTTCGAACTCCCGACCTCGAGCAATCCGCCCGCCTCAGCCTCCCAGAGAGCTAGGATTACAGGCGTGAGCCACCGCGCCCGGCTTCTGTCCCTTCTTGTAGTCAAGAATTTTGCCTTTTTCATCATGAGTAGGTGAACATGATTTTTTTCATTTTCATTTCTCATTCCAAATGCTAAATTCTGCCATGTTTGTTTGCTGGACCCTGGGACATTGTTAACTTCTTTACTGCATGTAGTGAAAACTCAATATAGGAACTGTATCTTTCCCCAAGAGGAGAGTCAGGGCTCCAGCTTGCACAGAAAAGGGAAGCACAGATATTCATGTTCTGGACCTCCTGAGCAGGTGGGCTTCTTTCTGTGAGGTACTACATAAAGAGTTTGGGAGCCAAGTGTAGTGTGAGTGCAGAAAACTGCCAGAATATCTGACTGCTGCCCAGACAACCTTTAAAGTAGCCATTTTTCCCAGGCTTCTATTAGATCAT
Organism: Microcebus murinus; assembly: GCF_040939455.1. Lineage (NCBI taxonomy): Eukaryota > Metazoa > Chordata > Mammalia > Primates > Cheirogaleidae > Microcebus > Microcebus murinus. Next base: position 31,584,383 of record NC_134124.1, read on the forward strand.
GGTGGAAAAAAAAATTGTGATTTCTTTAGCTCTCTCATATTTTCTAAAATATTTCTAAAATGACTAAGCATTCGTATTCCTTCAGGGTTCTTTTAACATTATTGGTTTTTTTTTCCCTAGGATTTGTGCAAGTGGATGATGGCAGAAAGATTGTGTTTGTCCCAGGGTGTTCCATACCGTTAACCATAGTAAAATCAGATGGAGGGTATACCTATGATACATCTGACCTGGCTGCTATTAAGCAAAGACTATTTGAGGAAAAAGCAGATATGATTATCTATGTGGTGGACAGTGGACAAGTGAGTTTGTAGATTTTTTTATGTTTTAACATTGTCTGATCGGAGGTAAGACAATACCGTGAGATTGTTGACATTTGGCACTAGAAGACTATATGAATTATCCCCAAAGACTAAGATTCCGAACATAAATGTAACAGGAGAGAGAACAGAATTTGGAGCCAGCCAGATCTGGACACTTCTCAACTTTTCAGCTTATCTCCACAAACTGGAAAAGGATACTTCTCTGAACCTCAGCCATTGTTCCTATTGATGGGGTTATTGTGAGACCTAAAACATAATTTATGTTATTTAAAAACCTTTGAGCATAATAGAAAATATAATGATAGTCTTGGTCTTAACTGTTCCTATGTAGGGAATAATGGAAGAGCATTTATAATAATACGTGCCTCATAATATTTATGGGTGATTTGAATTTTATAAATTTTTATTACTAAGCACAAGAGCCTTAAGTCTTTTTATTATTATTAGGAAACTAGCAAGTAACTTCCTATTTTTGTTGCTTTGTAGTCTGTGCATTTCCAGACAATATTTGCTGCTGCTCAGATGATTGGTTGGTATGACCCTAAAGTAACTCGAGTGACCCATGCTGGATTTGGTGTGGTGCTAGGGGAAGACAAGTAAGTGTGGAAAATCTGAAGACGGTAATGATGTGACTGATCCCCAATTTTCTTGGAAGAGGCTACATTTCATTTGATACCATATTAGAAATAAGAAAGTCTGTGATTGTCTTTTTTTTTTGGAGACAGAGTCTCACTTTGTTGCCCAGTCTAGAGTAAGTGCCATGGCGTTAGCCCAGCTCACAGCAACCTCAAATTCCTGGGCTCAAGCAGTCCTACTGCCTCAGCCTCCCAAGTAACTGGGACTACAGGCATGCGCCACCATGCCCGGCTAATTTTTTTCTGCATATTTTTAGTTGGCCAACTAATTTGTTTCTATTTTTAATGGAGACGGGGTCTCCTCTTGCTCAGGCTGGTTTCGAACTCCTGACCTCGAGCAATCCACCCACCTCCGCCTCCCAGAGTGCTAGGATTACAGGTGTGAGCCACCGTCCCTGGCCTGATTTTCTTTAGTCTATATATGTTTGGTAAACCCCAAAGAGTTGTTTTGTATTTATGTCATCAGTGCTAGAGGGAACCCTCTTAGGGAGATAGTATGTGCAAGGGTGAATGAAAACCAGACTGCAGACTTACCAAATTATAAAGGGGGTTTCTACTCTCATAGATCTAATTACAAAATCTATAAAGGTACCTCCTCAGATTTCAGACAAAATATTCAACACTATAGTCCAGGGATTTTGTAATGTCTTTGTTTTTTCCTTCACAGTTGAACACTTGGTCAAAAGGCGTAAGTTTATTGAGGATCCAGTTAGGTTTTAAGATTCACTGCTTTCATTTTTATGTTTGTCTCAAAAATATTTACTGAGACCTACATGTTAATATCCATACTTTGTTTTTCTGTTTTCTAATTGTTTCCCCACATTCTGCTCAATGTGTATGAAATAAAAAGGTAAATACAATTAAATATTTATATACAGAATTAATTCAAAGACAAAAATTTTTCACATTTAACATTTTATATTCACTAATGTTTTAGGATTACCTGCCATTTAATCAGCATGCCTCTTAAATCTATAACATCTTCGATTTGGTGACAAGTATTAAATACTACCATCCCACAGAGAGGGTGGTGATGCTTGTAAAAACCACATGAATTAGTTTGAGATGTGCCCTGCCAATGTACAAAAGCCATGATTGAATGTATAAAAGGCAAGTTGGTTATGTCAAGGTATTACAGATACTAATTATATAGAGGTCAAAGACCTTGTTGGAAACATTTTCTAATTGTAATATGTGACTTTTCTGTGGAGGTATACTTTTTTAAATCAGAAGATACTGGGTCCTTATCCTGTTTATCCTAAGAAAGTGCTTAAAAGCTAACCAGTGAGTTGAGTATCACTTATACTATCTTAGTTTCTTAACTGTTGGTTTTTCAAACATTTAGATGATCTCAAACATTTAAATGATATTCCAGTTGGTTAACATTATCAGATTTGTTTTCTACTACATTTATCACTAGGATTCATATCTTGGCATTTAATTCACTTATCATGTAATGACTAAGGGGTCCTTGATAATTTATTTTTTATATTTCTCTACTCGGTATCATGTAATTATGGCATCCTAGCCCAATTTTTTTTTATGATTCTATTTATTTTTATTATGTATGGAAACATAACAGTTGTGCATATTTATGGGGCCTAGCCCATTTTTTTAAAAAGAGAATTTTAATGGTAGTTAACCAGTGACAGCTAACCATATTTTAAATATTTCCATTAATATGCTCACAGATTCTGCCGTCTATTTTTAGTGACATTTTCTGTTTTATTTCATCATCTTACTGTCTCCCAGGTGCCCATTTATTGAGCATCTGCTATGCATGGCATTGGCTGGGTGCTCCACAGTGTGTATAGAGATACGTAGAACACAGCTTCTTCCATGAAGGGGCCTATCGTCTAGAGCAGAGCAATCTGCTGTGGAGCCTGTGAAAATATACATGCCAGGCCCCACTGCTAGGAGTTACTTTTTACTAGGTCTAAAGTGGATATTAGGCATCTGTGCTATTTAAAAGCTCGATTAGTATTCAGATACACATTCCTCATAGTGTTACCACTGGTCAAAGTAGACCAACACAAAAAAACAAAAATTGAAGGCAGGCACAGGTAGTAACTGAAAGGACCAGTTATTGCAAAATAGAGGTATTAAGGAAGGCTTCGTTCAGTCTGTTGACTTGGCTTTACGACGATTGTCATTCATTGGAGATTTGGAAGTTGGACACTCAAGAAGGAGGGTATGGCAAAAAGAAAGCCATGCAAGTATGTAAGGTATTTATAGAATAATTTTAATTCTGTGATTAAGGGCAAGTAAATCCTTTCTAAGGCAAGCTCTAAAAATAAAACTTTAGTACAAAGTATCACATTTATTTTGATAGGCTTTGTGTTAGAATATTAGAATAGCGTGCTTCAATTTTACCATTGTTATGTTTGAAGGATTTTTAACCTAAAAAAAAGAAAAAGACAAATTATATACTTGGGTGTCACATAAACTTCTGCTGTTTACTAAGTTAAATCCAGTTTTCTTAAAATGCTTTTTAGTAGTGCAACTGCCCAGGGCAGTGCTTATAAGTGGTTTTGCCTCATTCACAGAGATTCTGATTTCAATAGATCTGAATGGGGGACTGGCATCCTATTTTTTAAACTTCTTCAGCCGATTCTGATATGTGTCCAGGATTGATTACCACTGAACAAGAGGACTCACTTAGATAGAAAAATGCAAATGAGATTCCAGTAAAGAATTTGCTGACTTTTCAAACAACTCTAGAAGCAAACATGTATTTATTAATAATTTTTCTAAAAGGGTAAAACAACTAAGCCAAACTTTATGTTCCAGGAAAGTGAATAAATTAACCAATATCTTCTTTCTTTCCCTGCTAGGGATGTATTAAAGGTGAATATGGAGAGAGTGCTATTAGGGGCTAAAGCATAGGATACTCAAGGCTGAGGGCTAGATAAGAGACACTTGAAAGCACCCTGTCTTTTGTTACCCTCCCTATTGCCAACTGGAATATGGCAGTGTTACTATGGCCATCAAGCCCTCTCTTAATAGTTCTTGGGAAACCTGTACAATAGAGATTTATAAAAGGCATATGTTATCGTTTGTGGTCAGGTCCCTCAAAAGTTTTCAGAGATTTCTAAGTTGAAAGGTCTGTTTCAAAATCTGTTTAACTGGGGCTTTTAAATTTTTTAGGAAGAAGTTTAAAACACGTTCAGGTGAAACAGTGCGCCTCATAGACCTTCTGGAAGAAGGACTAAAACGATCCATGGACAAATTGAAGGAAAAAGAAAGAGACAAGGTAATCCAAGGCCTTATTAGCATAGTGTGTACTACGCATCATGATTTTTCATTTTTGTTTTCATTGAGAGAACTGAGGAGAATTATAAGGAGTCACACCACCTTAGGCTGACTGATGGTGTTTAGATTTTATTACACAGTAAGTTTGTTTCGTGAATTGCTGAGCATTTACTTTGAAACTGTAGTTTTTTCTTGACTATTACAGAAGGCCATGGTTTTTTCGTCCTTTGTCGGTATAGCATAGTGTCTTTGCTTCTTGGTGGCAGTTCCCAGTGACAGGAGAATATTGCAGACTGAAGGGGGTTGATTCTTCGGCTAACATTAGAGTCTACATTTGCTGAGCTCCTTCTCTGGGAGCATTTGTAGATTAGTCATAAAAGCCAACACCACCCAAGGCCATTGATGAGTCATCGAGGCAGGCAACGTCATGGGCTTTCATAGCACCCATAGAAAGGACTATGGTTGGGTTTGTGTGGAGTCTGGAGGAATTTTATCAAAATAAGAAAAGTCAACAAGAAAAACAATTTTTTTGAAGATGGTAGTATCAGAGCAGAGGTCAAGGATTGAGATGCAGAGTATCTTATTTCTTCTTTCCAGAAAATGAGGTGATATTTTGGAATGGACATGCAGAAGAGTAAAACTACAGAAGGGGAAACAGAATAGGAGATGTAGACATGAGAGCGCCAAACACATAAAAAGATACGTTGAGGAGAAGCCTTCTTGTTTGGTTTAGGTAGATCGCTGACGATCCAGAGAGTGCATGCAAGCCATAAGGCTATATCCTCTCCACCTATATTCTCTTTCCATTACCAGCAAAAAATAGTTTTCCTCTTATACTCTTTTTCTTTTTGAGACAGAGTCTCACTCTTGTTTGCCTCGGCTAGAGTGCCATGGTGTCAGCCTAGCTCACAGCAACCTCAAACTCCTGGGCCCAAGCGATCCTCCTGTGTCAGCCTCCTGGTTAGCTGGGACTACAGGCATGCACGACCATGACCGACTAATTCTTTTTCTATTTTTAGTTGTTTGGCTAATTTCTTTCTATTTATAGTAGAGATGGGTCTCACTATTGCTCAGGCTGGTCTCAAACTCCTGAGTTCAAGCAATCCTCCCGCCTTGGCCTCCCAGAGTGCTAGCATTATAGGTATGAGCCACCACACCCAGCCTCAGCCTTAAAAAACTTGCAGAATAATACACAGAATTCCCGTATGTCTCACTTTGCCTCTCCAAATACTAATCTTACATAGCTATAGTGTGATTGTCAAAATCAGGAAATTACCATTGATATACCATTAACTAATCTGCAGCCCTTCTTTAAGCTTCACCATTGGTCTCACTAAAGTCCTTTATCTAGTCCAGGATCCAATCCAGGATAACAGGTTTAGTTATTGTATCCTTTTAATCTTCTTTAATATGGGCGGTTCTTTGGTGTTTTGACTTTTATGACCTTGACACTTGAAGAGACTAATCAGTTACTTTGTAGAATATCCCTTAAATTTGTCTGATATTTCCTCACGATTATATTCAGTTATGCAGTCTTGGCAAGAGCAGGTGTAGAGTCCTTCCCAGTTCACACCCAGAGGTACATCTTGGTGTTGATACGTCTCATGTTTTTTTTTTTTTTTTTTTTGAGACAGAGTCTCGCTTTGTTGTCCAGGCTAGAGTGAGTGCCATGGCGTCAGCCTAGCTCACAGCAACCTCAAACTCCTGGGTTCAAGCAATCCTTCTGCCTCAGCCTCCCAAATAGCTGGGACTACAGGCATGCGCCACCATGCCCGGCTAGTTTTTTTTATATATATATCAGTTGGCCAATTAATTTCTATTTATAGTAGAGACGGGGGTCTCGCTCTTGCTCAAGCTGGTTTTGAACTCCTGACCTTGAGCAATCCGCCCGCCTCGGCCTCCCAGAGAGCTAGGATTACAGGCGTGAGCCACCGCGCCCGGCCTTTTTTTTTTTGAGACACAGTCTCTCTTCGTTGCCCAGGCTAGAGTGAGTGCCGTGGCGTTAGCCTAGCTCACAGCAACCTCAAACTCCTGGGCTCAAGCAATCCTCCTGCCTCAGCCTCCCAAGTAGCTGGGACTACAGGCATGCGCCACCATGCCTGGCTAATTTTTTCTATATATATTAGCTGACCAATTAATTTCTTTCTATTTATAGTAGATACGGGGTCTCGCTCTTGCACAGGCTGGTTTCAAACTCCTGACCTCAAGCAATTCACCTACCTCAGCCTCTCAGAGTGCTAGGATTACAGGTGTGAGCCACTGTGCCCGGCCCATCTCATGATTAATATGAATTTTGATTACTTGGTTAAAGTGATAATGTCATTTTCTCTACTATAAAGTTAACATTTTCCCCTTTATCATTAATAAGTATTTTCAAAATAGCTTCATTTTAAACAGTTTCAGACTTTAAAGTTGCTATTATTTTTGTTTGTTTGTTTCTGTTATTTCATTTCTCTTCTGTCCCTTCCTCATACACGTCCCCACCAATAGTGAGTAGTCCTTTCATCTTGCTTTTAGCTTCATTTGTTTTTGGATGCTGGGCATTTTAAATGAAAAATTGCAAAGGTATCAGCTGATTATCTTGCTCCTGTCAGTTTTGGTCTTGAGCATTGTTAGGGCTGAACTATTTCAATATGTCTTTACTCCTTCGGTGAGGTCCTTCCTCCTGAAATGTGGCCATTCTCATTTCATAATAGTGCCCTTTACCTTGCTGCTGCTGGGACTGCCCAGCATCATACAGCTGCTGAAATTGCCACCCAGCTCTTTAATCACCCACTTACTCTTTTCTGATAGGTTTTGGGGGAGTCTTTCCTTGTGCATGCCAGCTATATGACAATTTGAAAGAAATTTGTTCCCAGAGGTTTTTCACTCCTGTCTGGTTCCCTTCTCTTGGGGGTTTTGTCCTTGCTTCTTTGCCAGTCCCATGCTTTGAGCTCTGTCATCTTGACCCAGTAAGACCACTTCTTTCTGCTTGGGTTCTGTACCGCCATGCCTGCTACCTAGCAATTTGGAAAATGTCCTCATGGGAAAAGCCAGATAAATGTGGAACTCATTCCCTATGCTTTCCTTCACTTAGGAATTATAGCCCCTCAAACTTTGCTTGTGTTGATGCGCACTGTAAGGACTCGAAACAGTTGCTTTATGTTACCTTGCTCTTTTGCCCAGGCTGAGTGCAGTGACGCCATCATAGCTCACTGAAGCCTCCAACTCCTGAACTCAAGTGATCATCCTGCCGCAACCTCCCAAGTAGCTGGAACTAATAGGCATGTGCCACCACACGCCCAGCTAATTTTTTGTAGAGACAAGAGTCTCACTATGTTGCCCAGGCTGGTCTCGAACTCCTGGCCCCAAGCAGTCCTCCCGCCTGAGCCCCCAAAGCGCCGGGATTATAGGTGTGATTGGCCATGCCCGACCCTTACCCAGCTTTTAAATAATTGCTTTTGGTGGAAAGGGTTAGTCTGCTACAAACTGTTCTATCATGACAAGAGGAAATTCTTGATCACTGACTTAGGGTCTAATAATGCTTCAGAATACATGACAGATGTTAGCAAAACAGTACAATCTTTCTTCCACCCTTGATGCACTGTGGATTTCAAATAATTACTTGATGCTAATTTTTTTTTTATGCTAATTTTTTGTGTTTGACTATATTACTTTGTTTCCTATAACCTCATAATATTCATGGTATGAAGTAGATATGAATTAATAATTGGTGCTTTTGGTTTCATATCTACTGAGTACATTGGGAAAAAGTATTCATGGTGACATTTGATATTTCACAAATTTATTTTCTCATAGAAACATTCTTCATTGTGCATAGCTGATGAGTTATATTTTTATTATTCTCTTTGTACATTGGCCCATGTCATTCTACTGTAGTGTCAATGTTTATTAAGGCTTATTGATAAGATCTCCATTAGATGCTACCCCTCTCTTCTGTCTATGAGACACCAGGGCAGAAGCAGCAGTGAGTAAGCTATTAAATTAAGCATTGCTTTTTTCCCCCTAAAGGTCTTAACTGCAGAGGAATTGAAAGCTGCTCAGACATCCGTTGCTTATGGCTGTATCAAATACGCCGACCTTTCCCATAGCCGGTTGAATGACTACATCTTCTCCTTTGATAAGATGCTGGATGACAGAGGAAACACAGCTGCTTACTTGTTGTATGCCTTCACGAGAATCAGGTAATTGTGGGTAGACATTGCTTTATTTTGTATTGAATGAAGGCATACTTGGGTTGCTCCAAAAATTTTTTCTCTGATTTTTCTGTGTACTAGCCTTTTTGGAAATATGTCCTCTTTTAGAATTGCAGGTTATACTGGAATCCCTAAGCCTGTCCCTGTTTGCTCTGGCAGATTATCTCCTAGGCATTCATGGTTTAAATACCAGGAAAGTGTCTTCTGACCTCGCCTAAAAGAATTATATTCCCATTTTTAATAATATGAAATGCTTTAGACCAGATTATTTATTTGCCTAATAGTATACCCTACAATAAATTCTTCATTTTGTAAGAACTTCTTAATTGACGATAATTTCTGATTTATGTCAGTTACTTGTTCTGCATTTTTGAGTGGAGAAGAATGAGTTTGCCTAACAAAAAGGAAAAATGACGGTTGCCTAATTTTTCAGGTCTATTGCACGCCTGGCCAATATCGATGAAGAGATGCTCCAGAAAGCTGCTCGAGAGACCAAGATCAATTTGGACCACGAGAAAGAATGGAAACTAGGCCGGTGCATTTTACGATTCCCTGAGATTGTGCAAAAAATTTTAGATGACTTATTTCTCCACACTCTCTGTGATTACATTTATGAGTTGGCAACTACTTTCACAGAGTTCTACGATAGCTGCTACTGTGTGGAGAAAGACCGACAGACTGGTGAGTGCCTCAGTTAGTGGCCAGATCGGGGTGGAGTGTCATCAGGGCATTTGAATTAGGAGGGTTTTCACATTTGTTTTATTCATGAAATCTCTCCCTCCTTTCTCCCCCCACAAATGATAGCACAGTCATCCGTATCATTTATAACAGGCAAAATTTGAACTTGTGCTTAAAAAGCAGAATTCTTTGTTTTTCCGCTCTCAGGGACATGGGATAGAATGTAAACAATTGGAAGACTACTGGGTATAGAACATTGCCAATAAAAGTAGTGTCTAAAGGTCCCAGAATTTTGCATAATTAAATAGACTGAATTAATATATTTTAATAATTTTCAAAAAGAAAAACAATATCTTCTCTTTTCTTCTCAGGAAAAATACTGAAGGTCAACATGGGGCGTATGCTGCTGTGTGAAGCAGTAGCTGCTGTCATGGCCAAGGGATTTGATATCCTGGGAATAAAACCTGTCCAAAGGATGTAGTCCTTCGGTTTAAACAACTTGTGTTGTTACCAAAGTGGCCATTAGCACTGTTTGCTTTTTTACAATCATGTGGATACAAAAACAAGTAAAGAAAATTTGTCAACTATCTATGCAAAATGTAGTTCTTTATATCTCTAACATCTAAATATAGAAAGACATCACTTTCATAAATATGCTTATTTCTTACTGAGCATTAAACCAAAATGACTTAGTAGAGGCCATGAAGTAACAGGATTTGCACACCACAGTGAGTCTATTGGCTTGGTAGGGATGTGTTTTCTTAGTTTTTTTTTCTTCTTTACAGACAGGGTTTCACTATGTTGCTCAGCTGCCCTGGGACTCCTGGGCTCAACCTCCAGAGTAACTGGGAATACAGTCGCCACTGCTCCTGACACCTAAATTTTAATTAGATAAGGAATATCCCATTTATTGAGCTCTACCATAGGCCCCAAGAGCTTTACACGCCTTTATTGTCCCATGTATTCCTCATTTGTTGCTTTTTGATAGTTATCTGTGTTTTACAGGTAACGAAACTGAGGCCTGGATGGCTCAGGAACAAATATCAAGATTCATATCTATGCATATCTGTCAAATTTAAGCTCTTTGCATTTTAGCAAAAGAAAACGTTGGCAAGGCCAGGCGCGGTGGCTCACTGGGAGGCCGAGGTGGAAAGATAGGTCAGGAGTTCAAAACCAGCCTGAGCAAGAGTGAGACCCCGTCTCTACTATAAATAGAAAGAAATTAATTGGCCAACTAAAAATACATAGAAATTAGCCAGGCATGGTGGCACATATGCCTATAGTCCCAGCTACTCGGGAGGCTGAGGCAAGAGGATCACTTGAGCCCAGGAGTTTGAGGTTGCTGTGAGCTAGGTTGATGCCATGGCACTCTAGCCCAGGGAATAGAGCAAGACTCTGTCTCAATAAAAAAGAAGAAGAAAATGTTGGCAATATAACAGTCCTAGTTTCAGAGTAAGGGGGCAAGAAAATAGACTGGAAATTTCCCTGAAACTCCAGATTAATTCTTAGCATCTCCATGGTCATGTGCCGATCCTAGTTGCAGAGGAAGCTAGGAAAGCATAAATATCTAAACCAAAAGGAACATTGCCATGATTTACTCAGACCTGTCTAAAACCATTCCCTTTGCTTGGTTTATTGTCTTAGTGTATGAAATTAGCAAGACAGTAGAGATTGCTGGTGGCAGCAAGGGAGGTTGTAGGGTAGGGCTCAGCAATGGTTATTGAGTCAGTAGTAGTAGTAGCATCTGCCAACACAATTAAAAGTGAAATGAGAATCTGGGTCCAGTGGCACACACCTGTAGTCTCAGCTCCTCGGAAGGCTGGGTCCATTGGCGCACACACCTGTAGTCTCAGCTCCACGGAAGGCTGAGGCAGGAGGATCACCTGAGGCCAGGAGTTTGAGACTGTAGTGTGCTATTGTGCCTGTGAATATAAAAACAAATGCTTAATGTACATGAAACATACGTGCTTTTACCAAAGGTCTCCAAAACACCCTTAGAGACGATCTTAATGAGTTATATAATCATTGTTATGTAAAAGCCTGACGTGTATATTAGATCACTGCGCTCTCCAACAAATATGGGGGGCTAAATAATTTCCTCTTAGCCAACTAACTACAAAGACAGTCCATCTAGACTATTGAGTCCAAGGGTCAGAATATTTAGAAAATTTTATAAAGTAAAAACAGGATTCAATGATATATAGGAGAAAATAAGGAAAAACTAGGGGAGTATCTTAAACCAAAGGTCATGATTAGTTCATATACTAACAAATCATCTCTCAGCTCCCAGAGACCATAACTATATCTAATCTCATCTTTAAAACATTATCATAATTTATAGAAATATCATTTGATAATATAGATAATATCAGGAACTTTTCCTTAGGAAATAGAGTTCTGATTAGCCTGGGGTTTTTTTTTCTTTTTTAAAAAAAAGCTGTGGGTATATCACAAATGATTAGCTTGTTCTTAATGTGCAAGTCTTTGGGATAAAAAAGCCAGTTTGACTTCAGAAAATCCTTATTTGATTTCATCAAATATACGGGCCCTTGGGAACCTAAAGCTTGCCTTCATTTGACCTCTAATAGAGGTCAAAAGAACTTAACATTGGTTAATAGAAAAGACAAGATTTTCAGATGACCATATAGTCATTTATACTAACTGACTTTTCTATAACCCCAAATTTATTTTCTGCTAAGAAATTATATTTCATTAGCTCTAGATACCACAGTTTGCAAGATACTATTAATTTTTTGGCACTACCAAGAAAAAAAATTTGATCAATTAAACTGACAACTTCTACATGTACTGAAGTATTTGAGGCTTTGGTTTTTGTCATATAATCACTTCTGTGTAAACTTAAAATACAACTGAAATTGGTTGAGATACTCCTAAAGCTTCAGAATGTTCTAGAACTCAAGCATCCCACTCTTTTGAGATACTTGATGCAGAGTCATCAACGTCTGTCTTTTCTACACAATATCATCCTCTGTGCTATCAAAAACATTGACGATGCAGCATTTTGATGTTCCACTGTTGTTCCCGGGGTTATTTTCCAAGCCACTGGCATCTCTCGAGTTCTGACGCTCATGAAAGCAGTGACAGTGATGTCACAATCATCTGACTGATACTGTGAGGTATGTCACAATTACAGAGATCTAAAAATATACATCCTAAAATTGATGAAACACAGAAGTAAATGAGGAAAGTAAAGTTGCCAAGAAGAAGTTTGACCTAGTATGGCTCATTGTCCCTACATAAATGTGAATTCTCCACATTTAATTTTTTTTTGTTTTGTGTTTTTCTGTTTGATTTCAGCATATTATGGGGGTACAAATGTTAAGGTTACATATATTGCCCATGCCCCCCTCCCCCCTCGAGTCAGAGCTTCAAGCGTGACCATCCCCCAAACATTGCACACACATTTAATTTTTTTAACTTACAGGGAGCTGTTGGCTGAGCTAGGCCTATTTCTTTTTTAAAGTTTTTCTTTCAGAGATGGGGTCTTTCTCTGTTGCCCAGGCAATAGTGCAGTACAGTGGCACAATCATAGCTCACTGCAGCCTCCAACTCCTGAGCCCAAGTGATCTAACCCTCAGCCTCCCAAAGTGCTGGGATTATAGATCTAAGTCACTGTGCCCAGCCTGGGACTATTTTTAGGTGTTTCAACGCAGTGTTCTTTGACACACAAGGCTTCAAGTTGTCCCTCACCTGGAGAGGTCAGTTACTCTCCCCCAACTCCATCCCCTTACCCCCAGAATTCTTTCCCTAACCTACACTTTCTTAAAATTTTAGTGTTTCACAGGGTCAGTGGAATGATGTATTTAACATGCTGAAAGGGGCAGAGGAATGGGATGGGAAAGTCAGCTAAGACTTCTATATCCAGCAAAACTATCCTTCAGAAATGAAGATGAAATTAAGACATTCCCCAATAAACAAAAACTGAGCATTTGTCACTAGTAGACCTTATAAGAAATGCTAAAGGTTGAAATGTAAGGATCCTAGACAGTAACAAATCCACACAAAGAAATAACACCAGTGACAAGGGAATTAAAATGGTACACTAAAAAACACCTATTTATCATGTTCAAGGCAAAAGGAAGTAAATAATAAAGATCAGGATGGAAATGATTGTAAAATAGAGAATCAAAAACAATAAAGTGAATTAAACCAAAAGTTGGTTCCTTAAAAAGATCAACCAGATTGACAAACTGTTAGAGCTAGACTAACAAGACAAGACTGAAATTACTAAAATCTGTCACGAAAGTGGGATTACTATTGACCTTACAGAATAAAGACAATTATGAGACTACAATGAATAAATGTATGCCAAAAAATTAGACAACCTAGATGAAATGGATAAATATGAGAAACAAACTATGAAAATTGACCCAAAAAGAACTAGAAAATCTGAATAGACCTATATATTAATAACAAGGAGATTGAATCAATAGTCAAAAAACTTCTAAGAAAGGCCCAGGACCAGATGGCTTTTGTAGTGAATTCTACCAAATCTTTAAAGAATTAACACCAATCCTTCTCAAAGTCTTCCAAAGAAATAGAAGTGATAATAGTTTACTTCCTAACTGATTTTATAAGGCCATTATTATCCTGATACTAAAACTAAAAGCATCACAAGATAATGAAATATCCCATATCCCATATGGGATCAATATCCCATATATAGATACAAAAAACCTCAATAGAATGCTAGCAAACTGAACTCAGAAACATATTAAAAGATATACCATGATCAAGTGAGATTTATCTGAGGAATGTAATAGTGATTCAACATATGATGTAAACTCATGGTGACAAACCATATTAATAGAATGAAGAAGGGGGAAAAACCTACGTGAGCATCTCAATAGATCAGAAACAAGATAAATGTATGCTCTTGATACATCTATTCAATAGTCTACTTAAGTTCTAGCAGGGCAATTAGGCAAGGAAAAGAAAGAAATGAGTTCAGCAAAGTTGCAGGATTCAAGATCAAGGTATAAAAATTAGTTGTATTTCTATACACTTGCAATGAACACAAAAATGAAATTAAAACAAATCTATAGGCCGGGCGTGGTGGCTCACGCCTGTAACCCTAGCACCCTGGGAGGCTGAGGCGGGAGGATTGCTCGAGGTCAGGAGTTCGAAACCAGCCTGACAGAGACCTCGTCTCTACTATAAATATATATACAAAAAATTAGCCAGGCATGGTGGCGCATGCCTGTACTCCCAGCTACTCAGAAGGCTGAGGCAGTAGGATCGATTGAGCCCAGGAGTCTGAGGTTGCTGTGAGCTAGGCTGATGCCACAGCACTCATTCTAGCCTGGGCACCAAAGTGAGACTCTGTCTCAAAAAAAAAAATGAAAACAAAAAACAAATCTATGATAGCATCAAAAGAATAAACTACTTAGTAACTCATTTAGCTAAGAAAATGTTAAGACTGGTATACTAGAAACCACAAAATACTTTTTTTTTTTTGAGACAGAGTCTCACTCTGTTGCCTGAGCTAGAGTGCTATCAGCCTAGCTCACAGCTCAAACTCCTTGGCTCAAGCAATCCTTCTGCCTCAGCCTCCCAGGTAGCTGAGACTACAGGCATGCGCCACCATGCCCAGCTAATTTTTTCTATATATTTTTAGTTGGCCAATTAATTTCTTTTTATTTTTAGTAGAGATGGGGTCTCGTTCAGGCTGGTTTCAAACTCCTGACCTTGAGCAATCCACCGGCCTCAGCCTCCCAGAATGCTAGGATTACAGGCATGATCTACCTCGCCCAGCCCACAAAATACTCTTGAAAGAAATTAAAAACAACCTAAATCAATGGAATGGCAGTCCATGTTCATAGATCGGAAGAATTGACATTGTTAAAATGGCAAGGATACCCGAATTAATTGTCAGATTCACTTAATCCCTATTATCAGAATCCCAGCTGACTTCTTTGCAGAACTTGACAAGCTGATCCTAAAATTCACATGAAATTGGAATCAGCCCTGATTAGACAAAATCTTGAAAACGAATAAAGTTGGAAGATTCACAATTCCCAAGTCTTACTACAAAATTACAGTAACACTAAAACAATGTGGAACTGGCATAAGGATAGACATATGGATTGATGCAATAGAACCGAGAGTCCAGAATATAAACTCATACTTTATGGACAATTGATTTTCAACAAGGGAGGAAAGAATAGTCTTTAGAAATGGTGCTGGGATAACTAAAAGAATGAATTTGCATGCTCACTTCACAGTGTATTCCAAAATTAACCCAAAGATCTACATAAGAGCTAGAGCTATAAAACTTTTAGAAGAAAGGATAGGTGTAAAACCTTGTGACCTTGGATTAAGCAACAGTTTTTGGTTTTGTTTTAATTTTTTGTAGAGAGGGCGTCTCTCCATGTTACCCAGTGTGGTCTTGAACTCCTGGGCTCAAGCGATCCTCCCATCTCTGCCTCCCAAAGTGCTAGGATTACAGGTGTGAGCCACTGTTCCTGGCCAATAGTTTCTTAATACGACACAGAAAACATAAGCAACTAAAGAAAAAATAGATATATTGGACTTCATCAAAATTAAAAACTTTTGTGGATTAAAGGAACACTATCAAGAAAACAAACCATGCAATGGGAGTTTACAAATCATGTATCTAATAGGGTCTATTGTCCATAATATGTAGCAATCTCTTACAAGTCAGTCAAAAACAAAAATACAAACGAATCCTATTAAAAATGGGCAAAAAACTTGAATAGAAATTTTTCCAAATAAGATATGCAAGTAGCCAATAAGCACATGAGGAGATGCTCAACATTATTAGTCATTAGGCAAATGCAAATCAAAAACCACAATGAGATACCTCCTTCACACTTACCAGAATTAAAAAAAAAAACAAAAACACTGGGGCTGGGTGTGGTGGCTCACGCCTGTAATCCTAGCACTCTGGGAGGCTGAGGCAGGTAGATCATTTGAGCTCAGGAGTTCGAGACAAGCCTGAGCAAGAGGGAGATCCCATCTCTACTAAAAAAAAATAGAAAGAAATTAGCTGGACAACTTAAAATATATAGAAAAAATTAGCCAGGCATGGTGGCGCATGCCTGTAGTCCCAGCTACTCGGGAGGCTGAGGCAGGAGGATCACTTGAGCCCAGGAGTTTGAGGTTGCTGTGAGCTAGGCTGATGCCACAGCACTCTAGCCTGGGCAACAGAGTGAGACTTTGTCTCAAAACACACACACACACACACACACACACACACACACACAAAACAGACAATGGGAAGCATTAGTGAGGATATGGAGAGACTGGAGCCCTCACACACTGCTAGTGAGAATGGAATACAGTTTGGTGGTTCCCAAACAGTTAAGCACAGAGTTGCTATTGATCCAACAATAGTGCTCCTAGGCTGTCTTAGTGTGTTCAGGCCAATATAACAAAATATGATAAACTGGGTATAAAAAACAAATTTATTTCTCACAGTTCTGGAGGTTAGGAAGTCCAAGGTCAAGGCACCAATAGATTCGGTGTATGGTTAGGGCCTGCTTTCTGGTTCATAGACAGCGCCTTTCAGCTGTGCCCGCACATGTTAGGAGGGGCTAGCTAGCTTTCTGCAGTCTCTTTTATAAAGGCACTAATTGCAATCATGAAGACAGACCCCTCATGACCAAATCATCTCCCAAAGACCTCACCTCTTAATACCATCACCTTGGGGATTAAGTTTCAACTTATAAATTTGGAGAAACACAAGCATTCAGACTATAGGATAAGTATACGCCTAAGAGAATTGAAAACATATGTTCACCCAAGAACTTACACACGAATGTTCATAACAGCATTATTCATAATAGATCAAAATGGAAATAACCCAAATATCCATCAACTGGTCAATGGATACTCAAAATGTAGCCATACAATGAAATATTGTTTTTTTTTTTTTTTTTTTTTTTTTTTTGGAGACAGAGTCTCGCTTTGTTGCCCAGGCTAGAGTGAGTGCCGTGGCGTCAGCCTAGCTCACAGCAACCTCAAACTCCTGGGCTTGAGTGATCCTTCTACCTCAGCCTCCCAAGTAGCTGGGACTACAGGCATGCGCCATCATGCCTGGCTAATTTTTTATATATATATCAGTTGGCCAATTAATTTCTTTCTATTTATGGTAGAGACGGGGTCTCGCTCTTGCTCAGGCTGGTTTTGAACTCCTGACCTTGAGCAATCCGCCCGCCTCGGCCTCCCAAGAGCTAGGATTACAGGCGTGAGCCACAGCGCCCGGCCTGAAATATTGTTAATTCGTAAAAGGAATAAAGTTCTCCTGCAATCTTAGCACTCTGGGAGGCCAAGGT
The DNA here is from genome assembly GCF_040939455.1 of Microcebus murinus. Classification (NCBI taxonomy): domain Eukaryota; kingdom Metazoa; phylum Chordata; class Mammalia; order Primates; family Cheirogaleidae; genus Microcebus; species Microcebus murinus. Next base: position 31,601,782 of record NC_134124.1, read on the forward strand.
GGAAGGAGTGGTTGAGCTCAGGAGTTCAAGACCAGCCTGAGCAAGAGCGAGACCCCATCTCTACTATAAATAGAAAGAAATTAGCCAAACAACTAAAAATAGAAAAAATTAGCCGGACATGGTGGCGTGTGCCTGTAGTCCCAGCTACCCAGGAGGCTGAGGCAGGAGGATCGCTCAAGCTTAGGAATTTAAGGTTGCTGTGAGCTGAGCTGACACCATGGCACTCTAGCCCACGCAACAGAGTGAGAGACTGTCTCAAAAAAAAAAAAAAAAAAAGGAATAAAGTTCTGATATGTGCCAAAACATGAATAAACCTTGAAAACATTATGCTAAGTAAAAGAAGCCAGATGTAAACTATATTATTTAATAAAATATCCAGAATAGGCAAACTCATAAAGACAGGTGTAGATTTGTGGCTTCCAGGGATAGTAAGAGGAGAGAATGGGGAATGGTACTTAATGGACATGGGGTTTCTTTTTAGGGTAATGAAAATGTTCTGGAATCAGATAATGGTGATGTTTATATAACATTGTGAATATACTAAAAACCATTTAATTGCACATTTTTAAATAGTTAAAATGATAAATGGCATATGAATTTATATCAATTTAAAACATTTTTTATGTCCTTACAGATTTTCTGATTTTCTATCAGTTTCCAAAGGTTTATTAAATTTTTCCACTATGCTTTTATATTTATCTATTTCTTTTCTTTTTCTTCTTTTTTTTTTTTTTTTGAGACAGAGTCTCACTCTGTTGCCCAGGCTAGAGTACCATGGCATTAGCCTAGCTCACAGCAACCTCAAACTCCTGGGCTCAGGCGATCCTTCTGCCTCAGCCTCCCGAGTAGCTGGGACTACAAGCAAGAGCCACCCTGCCCGGCTAATTTTTTCTGTATATTTTTAGTTGGCCAATTAATTTATTTCTATTTATAGTAGAGACGGGGTCTCTCTCTATTGCTCAGGCTGGTTCGAACTGCTGACCTTGAGCGATCCTCCCGCCTCGGCCTCCCAGAGTGCTAGGATTACAGGCGTGAGCCACCGCACCTGGCCTATTTCTTTTAATTCTGTCCAACTTTGTTTTATATATTTTGAGGTTATGTAATTTTATACATAGAAATTTAGAAATGTCATGAAGTCAATCCTTGTTACTCGTGGTAGTAAAGTTGTCACAAATGCTGAATTAGTAAATACTTAACCGTTTCTCCAAGGGGAAATACAAGGTTAGATTCTTGTTAAGCCTTTGGTCACAACATTTTCATTAATTGAGCAACACATCACCTTGTTTTATGTATGTTTCTGTTTAACCACTTCAGTACCAGCGTCAACTATAGTCGACAGCCACAGATGAACGCGCACAGCGACTTTAGCCGACAGCCGTGACATGACTTTTCTAAGTTTTCATTTATCAAAATAAAATTGTGAACATTTAAAAATAACATAATGAGGCCGGGCGCGGTGGCTCACGCCTGTAATCCTAGCTCTCTGGGAGGCCGAGGCGGGCGGATTGCTCGAGGTCGGGAGTTCAAAACCAGCCTGAGCAAGAGTGAGACCCCGTCTCTACTATAAATAGAAAGAAACTAATTGGCCAACTAATATATATAGAAAAAATTAGCCGGGCATGGTGGCACATGCCTGTAGTCCCATCTACTCAGAAGGCTGAGGCAGGAGGATTGCTTGAGCCCAGGAGTTTGAGGCTGCTGTGAGCTAGGCTGACACACAGCACTCTGGCCTGGGCAACAGAGTGAGACTCTGACTCAAAAAAAACCCAGCAAAATCACCAACAGAAAGCACAAAAATATGAAAACCATGAAAAACGTGGCACTAAATAAATAGGCCATGAAAAGAACAGCTGTTTACAGTATGGGCGCTGAAACAGGAAGGCAGAGTGTTACCATATTTGACCTCAGCTAGGAGCATGGTCACTGGATGACTCAAATTGAATGTCCACATGAATATTGATTTGGGCGTTACAACTGAATTTTAGCAAGGTGGCAAATTTGCAAATATGGAATCCTCATATAATGCGGATCAATTGTATCTTGCTAGTGACTTGATTTTCTGTCATTCTGAAATATCCTTTTGGACTGTATTGTCTCTTGTGAACCAGTGCAGCCCTAAAAGTTTTACATGCGCACCCCACTTACAAAACGGAAGCTGGAAATGCTGCTGGTGGCCAGCCCACTTTCTGCCCTATGGAGCAGACATTCTTTTATGATGGTTACACCCACATTCCTTGGCATATGCGTTTCCTGCTGCTGTTGTAACAGATTATCACCAAGTTGGAGGCATAAAACAATAGTTTATTCTCTTATTATTCTGGAGCCAGAAGTCTAAAATCAGTATCACTGAGCCAAAAATCAAGGTACCTTCATGCATGGCTTAAGGATGGGGTAGGTCCTGAGAAATGCATTGTCAGGTGATCTCCTTGATATGGGGACATCATAGTGTTCTTACACAAACCTAGATGAGACAGCCTATTACACCCCTAGGATATAAACGTTACTGTACCGAATACTGTAGGCAGTTATAACTCAATGGCATTTGTTTATTGAAACCATTTTATACCATATTATAACCATATTATAATATTATACCATATTATAGGCCGGGCGCGGTGGCTCACGCCTGTAATCGCAGCACTTTGGGAGGCTGAGGCACGTGGATTGCTCAAGGTCAGGAGTTCGAAACCAGTCTGAGCAAGAGTGAGACCCATCTCTGCTATAAATAGAAAGAAATTAATTGGCCAACTAATATAGAAAAAAATTAACCGGGCATGGTGGTGCGTGCCTGTAGTCCCAGCTACTCGGGAGGCTGAGGCAGGAGGATCGCTTGAGCCCAGGAGTTTGAGGTTGCTGTGAGCTAGGCTGATGCCACAGCACTCTAGCCTGGGCAACAAAGCGAGACTCTGTTTCAAAAAAAATAATATTATACCATATTACAACCAATGGACCATCATCATCAATGTGGCCCATCCTATATGCAGTCTTTTGTTGACCAAAATGTCATTAGGTGGCGCATGACTGTACTGTCCAGGAAAGAATATATTCTTTGCTTCTGCCAGCTTCTGGTTGCCACCAGCATTCCTTGACTTGTGGCCACATCATTCCAATCCCTGCCTCTGTGGTCACGTCACCTTCTCTTCTGTATGTGAACTCTCCCTCTGCCTTCCTAGAACAGGTGATTACATTGGGCCCACCTGGATAATCCAGCACAACCTTGCCAACTCAAGATCTTTCATTAAATCACATCTGCAGAGACCTCTCCCACGCAAGGTAACAATCACAGGTTCCAGGAATTAAGACTTGATTGCTGCCTGGGCTAGGTGGCTCATGCCTATAATCCCAGCACTCTGGGAGGCCGAGGCGCGAGGATCATTCGAGGTCAGGAGTTCGAAACCAGCCTGAGCAAGAGCGAGACCTGTCTCTACTATAAATAGAAAGAAATTAATTAGCTAACAAATATATATAGAAAACATTAGCCAGGCATGTGGCACATGCCTGTAGTCCCGGCTACTCAGGAGGCTGAGGCAGGAGGATCGCTTGAGCCCAGGAGTTTGAGGTTGCTGTGAGCTAGGTTGACACCATGGCACTCTAGCCTGGGCAACAGAACTCTGTCTCAAAAAAATAAAGAAAAAAAAAAAACCAAAACACCTGATTGCTATCTTTGAGGGACATTTTTCAGCCTGCCAAACCTAGTCATCTGTCCTCTGGGCAGGAAGTGCTCAGAGTCCCATGGGACCTCCCAGTTTGTTCCCTGAGAGTTCAGCACCCCCCGAGCCTGGACAGGACATGTCCAACTGGGAGGCAGAGCAACACACAGAGGCCAGAGTAGGACCCAGAGCCAAGAGACCGGCGGTATTTCCAGCTCTGCTGTGTACTTAGGGCAAAGGGACCAAGCTCCCACGCCCTCATGAAACCGTGAGATCAATTTGATCAGGTCTGGCCGGGCACAGTGCCTCACACCTGTAATCCTAGCACTCTGGGAGGCCAAGGAGGGCAGATTGCTCCAGGTCAGGAGTTTGAAACCAGCCTGAGCAAGAGCGAGACCCTGTCTTTACTAAGAATAGAAAGAAATGCATTGGCCAACTAAAAATATATATACAAAAAATTAGCCAGGCATGGTGGCACATGCCTGTAGTCCCAGCTACTCAGGAGGCTGAGGCAGCAGGATTGCTTGAGCCCAGGAGATTGAGGTTGCTGTGAGCTAGGCTGACGCCATGGCACTCACTCTAGCCTGGGCAACAAAGTGAGACTGCCTCCAAAAAAAAAAAAAAAAAATGTGATCAGGTCTGCCTGCCCCGCTTGTTTTTGTTTGCTTTTTGTTATTTTTCTTTTCCTTTTTCCATGAAGCTGAAGGCCACAGTAGCTAAAGGCTGTACTGCTGAATGCTGAAACTTAAACTTCACTGGCTACTTTATAGATAACATTCATAAGTCACCATGGTAATGGTTGTTTTTTCAAGAACTTGGGCCACCTCCTGTCCAGTTCAAACCAAGCTGAGACCACCAGCTGTTCAATAGGGCCTCCACAAGTGCCCGAGGGGACAAAGCCAAAAACTCTACCCTCTGATCATGCTAATGATGCCATTTTCTGTACATACATCTTATGCCATGGACCCCAACTATGCTTGCACAAAATAAACCTGTGACTTCATTTTTCTACACTGCCGACCACCTTTCCCCATGCCTTGGACAATCCCACTTCCCTAACCCATAAACATCTCTAAGCCTTCCCTTCAGGGAGGCAAATTTGAATGCTGTTCTTCTGTCTCCTCTATAGCCTTGCAATGAAAACTTTTATTTTTGCAAAACCAGTATCACCGTGGTTGATTCACTGCACATGAGCAGAACAGACCTGGACCTGTCCTGTAACACTCGGGTCCCTTACTACTTCGCTTTTTTGTGTGTTGTTTTTTTTTTTTTTGGTTTTTTTTAGACAGTCTCGCTTTGTTGCCCAGGCTACAGTGAGTGCCATGGCATCAGCCTAGCTCACAGCAACCTCAAAGTCCTGGGCTCAAGCAATCCTCCTGCCTCAGCCTCCCGAGTAGCTGGGATTACAGGCATGCGCCACCATGCCCGGCTGATTTTTTCTATATATATTAGTTGGCCAATTAATTTCTTTCTATTTATAGTAGAGACGGGGATCTCGCTCTTGCTCAGGCTGGTCTCGAGCTCCTGACCTCGAGCAGTCCGCCTGCCTCGGCCTCCCAGAGTGCTAGGATTACAGGCGTGAACCACCACGCCCTGCCTCAGTTTCCTTATTTCTAAAGTAGGTACCATGGAGTTGGATCAGGAGCGGGAGCGGAGAGCAGACCCCAGAGGGCCCTGTGCAGCCCCACCGCCGCCACCGGCCCAGCTGCCATCACACATCTGGAAGAACCGCAGCCCGCCCCAGTCACCATCACCGCAACTACGAGCAACGAGGCCGAGGCCGAGGCAGCCGTGGCCCAGGCGGCCTCACATGGGTGGCACCTGCCTGCAGGGACAAGAAAGTCATTGCAACAAAGGTTTGGGGACAGTGAAATGGTTCAATGTAAGAAACGGATATGAAAAAGTTTCTGTTCATTTCCATTGCCCATTTCTTGACTGGGTTGTTTGTTTTCTTGTTAATTCTTTTGAGTTCTAGATAGATTCTAGTTATCAGACCTTTATCGGAAGTAGGTGGGGGGGGCCCACATCTGAGGGGTGCGGTGAGCATTGCGGAGGGGAAGGGCACACCTCTAACCCTTGCTAGGGAGAGGCAAAGATATAAAATGTAACCAAAATGTTCATACTTTCCTATTTTCTTGAAATAAAATAAAAAGAAATGAATATGGTTTCATCAACAGGAATGCCACCAGGGAGGACGTATTTGTACCCTAGACTGCCATAAGGAAGAATAACCCCAGGAAGAACCTTCGCAGCGTAGGAGATGGAGAGATTGTGGGGCTCGATGTCGTTGAAGGAGAAAAGGGAGCGGAGGCAGGGAATGTCACAGGCCCCGGTGGCATTCCAGGGCAGGGCAACCAATGCGCAGCAGACCGTAACTGTCACAGACGCTATCCATCCGCGTCACCGGGGCCCTCCACGCAGCCACTAGCAGAATGACCAGAGCAGTGAGAGTGGGGAAAGAATGAGGGACCGGAGAGTGCTCCTGCAGGCCAGGCCAGCAACGCCGGCCCCACCGCAGGCGAAGGTCCCCACCGAAGGTCCCCACCGCAGGCGGAGGTCCCCACCTTACTACTCGCAGAGACAATGTGGGTGGCGATCACAGGATGCCAACCCTCCCGTGCAGGGGGGAGTGGTGGTGGGCGCTGGCAACCAGGGTGCAGGAGAACCAGACAGGCCACCAGAAAGACAGAATCTGTATCGGGGTTCTAGACCACGATTCCGCAGGGGCCCTGCTGGCCAAAGACAGCCCCGAGAGGACAGCAGTGAAGAGGACAAAGAGAAGCAAGGAGATGAGACCCAAGGTCAGCAGCAGCCTCAACGTTGGGACCGCCTCAGCTTCAGTTACTGGCGCAGACGCCCAGAAAACCCTAAACCACAAGATGGCAAAGAGACAAAAGCAGCTGAGGCACCCGCTGAGAATTCGTCCCCTCCGAGGCTGAGCCAATGCCGGCTCACCCTCTCTACCATCGTCCGGTTTAGTCACCCAGCAAGAAAGGAATATGAAATTCCAGCAATAGGAAATGAAGAAAAGATTGGAGCTGAAGACCTTACATGCTTGCTTTTTGCCCGTTGACCAGATAACTATCTGCATTATCTATGCAGCATGGGGATTTTATTGTTTTTACCTAAAGATGTCCTTTTTGGTAATAACAAACGTGTTTTTTTTTTTTAAAGCCTGGTTTTTCTCTATGCCTTTAAAGGTGTAAAGGTGTTTAAATTGTTTCATATCTGGTTGAGATTTTTAAGAACTTCATTTTTAATTTGTAATAAAATTTCACAACTTGATTTAAAAAAAAAAACTCAAACTCTGTTGGAGACTAAGACCCTCCACATTCCAACGACTTGTCCTGACTTGTCCTACGCGCAGAAAATAGCCTAAGAGGAAAATAGCACCCAGCCCTCCAGCTATAGTTCCGAAAAGAATGCATTCCATGACGTGCTTGCTCCAGGGCATGCTACCTGCAATTGTTCCGGACCCCCTGCCAGGTTGGGGTTGAGTGATCCATCACAAACAGCTTCCGGTGCCACTGAGATGCTGATTGGGGCTGATTAGCCCACACCCAAGCCTCATCATCCCCCCACTGTATTTTTCTGTTTCTACTTCCTTGTTTTCTGTATATAAAACCTACTAAAAATCCAAGTAAAGTAGACCTTGACAACCATTTGCTTGGTCTCGTTCCTTTCTCTCGCCCATCTCTTTCAGGCACGGTCCCCCTCGCCCCCTCGAGTAACAGAAGGTCCCGCGCGGGCCGGGACAAAATTGCAAGCACCTATTAATAAGGGTCTGTCTCAAAAAAAAAAGAGTCTCACTGTGTTGCCCAGGCTAGAGTGAGTGCCGTGGCGTCAGCCCGGCTCACAGCAACCTCAAACTCCTGGGCTCAAGTGATCCTCCTGCCTCAGCCTCCCGAGTAGCTGGGACTACAGGCATGTGCCACCATGCCCGGCTAATTTTTTCTATATATATGTTAGTTGGCCAATTAATTTCTTTCTATTTATAGTAGAGACAGGGTCTAGCTCTCGCTAAGGCTGGTTTCAAACTCCTGACCTTGAGTGATTCACCCGCCTCGGCCTCCCAGAGTGCTAGGATTACACGCGTGAGCCACTGCGCCCGGCCAATAAAGGTCTTAAATAATAAAAAACAAAATAAAATAAAGTAGGTACCATGATATCAGCTCTTCCTCATTAAGAGACCCAGGAGTGGCTACAGATGCAGCCTGTAAATTGCAACCCCCTCCTTAGTGAAAGGCGATCTACGGGGGCAGATTTTTCTCGTCTTGCTGCTTTGGCTGAGTCCACACAGGTGTGTCCAACACACATCAGCAGAGCACCTACCCTGCGCCAGGGTTCCTCCTGGGGCCTGAAATAACACAGCACTCCGGACATCAAGGAGCTCCCAGCTGAGATGGGGGAGGTATAACATGGCTAAACAGTACAGGAAGCCCCAGGGCAAGAGCCTCAACTATATCTCAAAATATTCAGATCCACTCAGACTTTTATAAGAGATGTTTTAAAACTGCCTTAGGTGCTTTCAAAAACCAGGTAAGATATGATAAATAGATTAAAATAGAGAAATTAGACAAATTAGATACAGTTAACCTGGTAGGGAGATGAAGTAACCATAGGCAAACATTTGCATAATTTTCCAAAAATTTGACTTGCCTCTAGTTCAGAAGAGAAGGGGCTTTGAAGCATTAAAGAGGACCATCCAGAATTCCTCCCTAGATTTTGCAAGAGGAACAGGGACAGGCTCGACCCCTAGAGAATTCCTCTTCATTGGACATAGAGGTTAGAGAGCAACAGGGACCTCAGTGGGCTGAGAGACCACCATGCCGCAGGAAGTGCCAGGCCAGGTCTGCTGTGCTGGTGCCTGACCGAGGCAGGAGTCGTGCAGAAATCCTGGGTGAGCGACTTCTGCAGGCTGGGCGCAGACGGATACGGCCTGCTCTAGGCCACCCTCGGGGAGACCCTTGCTTCGCCCAGATCACCGCCTGTCTAGGTCCACTTTGTGTTGCTATAAAGGAATACTTGATTTCTACATTCTTCCTCAAAAAAAAAAAAAAAAAGAAAAGAAAAGAAATTATGGAAAATATTTAAAAAAAAAAAGGAATACTTGAGGCTGGGTAATTTGTAAAGAAAAAAGGTTTACATGGCTCACCATTCTGTCTGGTGGAAGGTTCACGGTTAGGCATCTGCATCCGGTGAAGACCTCAGGCTGCTCCCACCCACGGTGGAAGGCGGAGGTGGAAGGGGCTGTACGGAGATCACGTGGTGAGAGGAAACAAGGAGAGGGGGAGGAGCCAGGCACTTTTTAACAACCAGCTTTCCAGGGAATTAATAGAGTGAGAGGTATCTCCCCATCCCCCCAAGGAGGGCATTAATCTGTTCATCAGGGATCCACCCACATGACCCAAACACCTCTCATTAGCCCCCCCCTCCAACAGGGGGACCAAATTTCAACATGAGGTACAGTGGGGACAAACAAACTACATCCAAACTATAGCACCGGCCAGGCGTGGTGGCTCACGCCTGTAATCCTAGCACTAGACCCCATCTCTACTATAAATAGAAATAATTCATTGGCCAACTAATTATATATAGAAAAAATCAGCCGAGCATGGTGGCACATGCCAGTAGTCCCAGCTACTCGGGAGGCTGAGACAGGAGGATTGCTTGAGCCCAGGAGTGTGAGGTTGCTGTGAGCTAGGCTGACGCCACGGCACTCACTCTAGCCTAGGCAACAGAGTGAGACTCTCAAAAAAAAAAAAAAACTGTAGCACCACCCTTTGTCACCTTACTTGGTTAAGAAGGGCTGTGGGCAGCCATGTGTTCTTCCCTTCCTGCTCAATGAGGTGGTTCGTTCAACATGATTTCAGTCATCTGTGAGCACCAGCTGCACACAATTAGGAAACTGTGAACTAAGAGAAGTTGTGTTTGTCAAAACCAGGGGTAGGAAACCTTTTCATGTTGGAAGGCCATGTTAATTTAGCTGTAAACAAATAAGGCCAGATTCAGGAAACTTCAATTAGATATACTTAAAAATGTACATTATTTTGTAAAAATCTAACTACTGTGTGCTTAATATTTTCAAAAAATAAAACTATTTGTTAATTTTATTTATTTTATTTTTATTTATTAATTTTAAAGTTAACTAGCCTTTTGGCCAGTTGTGGTGGCTCACGCCTGTAATCCTAGCACTCTGGGAGTCCAAGGTGGGAGGATCGTTTGAGCTCAGGAGTTCCAGAACAGCCTGAGCAAGAGCGAGACCCCGTCTCTACCAAAAATACAAAATATTAGCCGGGCATGGTGGCGCATGCCCTGTTGTCCCAGCTACTCGGGAGGCTGAGGCAGGAGGATCGCTTGAGCCCAGGAGTTTGAGGTTGCTGTGAGCTAGGCTGACGCCACGGCACTCTAGCCCGGGCAACAGAGTGAGACTCTGCCTCAAAAAATAAAAATAAAGTTAACTAGCCTTTTTTTTTTTTTTTTTTTGAGACAGAGTCTCGCTTTGTTGTTCAGGCTAGAGTGAGTGCCGTGGCGTCAGCCTAGCTCACAGCAACCTCAAACTCCTGGGCTCAAGCAATCCTCCTGCCTCAGCCTCCCGAGTAGCTGGGACTACAGGCATGTACCACCATGCCCAGCTAATTTTTTATATATATATATCAGTTGGCCAATTAATTTCTTTGTATTTATAGTAGAGACGGGGGTCTCGCTCTTGCTCAGGCTGGTTTCGAACTCCTGATCTCGAGCAATCCACCTGCCTCGGCCTCCCAGAGAGCTAGGATTACAGGCGTCAGCCACCACGCCCGGCCTAACTAGGCTTTTAATGACTTTGTTGTGTCTGCTTTTTGCTGGAAAGCATTTGAATCTTTGGTTGCAGCAAGGAGGTCCACAGTTTCAGTTGAGCCTCTGGACGGGTATCAGATACTTGTGACTTTAAGGACATCTTGATTTAGTTAGGTAGAATTGTAGGTTCACAGCAATAAGTGGTTGAAAAACAAGAAAGCATTGTTCGGGCATGTTGCTGAAGGCGTGCGTATTCTACTGCATTCTTCCACATTTCAACTGGATCTTTCTTAGAATCAAACAATGACTTTAAAATGTCATCCACGATGGCTCACGCCTGTAATCCTAGCTCTTGGGAGGCCGAGGCGGGTGGATTGCTCAAGGTCAGGAGTTCAAAACCAGCCTGAGCAAGAGCGAGACCCCGTCTCTACTATAAATAGAAAGAAATTAATTGGCCAACTGATATATATAGAAAAAATTAGCCGGGCATGGTGGCGCATGCCTGTAGTCCCAGCTACTCGGGAGGCTGAGGCAGAAGGATCACTCAAGCCCAGGAGTTTGAGGTTGCTGTGAGCTAGGCTGACGCCACGGCACTCACTCTAGCCTGGACAACAAAGCGAGACTCTGTCTCAAAAAAAAAAAAAAAAAAAAAAAAAAAAAATGTCATCCACGAGAGCTTAATCAGTTCCATCTGTAGTTCTTTAGGTGCCTTGCTTATATCAACTAGGTGAGGCTGAAATGTCAATTTGAATGTGATGTCATGATTCTCAAAGTCAGTGAAGCTTTCATTGTATTCCCCAATTAGTAAATCTGTAACAGCTGTGTATTCTTCAAATGATTTGCAGGTGTCATCAGTGACCTTTGCTAACTGGAGAAAATGTTCATCTGAAATTTCCTTTTGAAGAAGCACTTTGAAAAAAGATAGCTTTTTTACAAAATGCTTGGATTTTTTTTTTTTGCCATGTATCATATATAGACTTAGTTTTGCCTTGCAAAGAAATATCCAAGTCATTTTGATTTCACATGATATCACACAGAAAGGTTGCATTCCTGTAGACATCTTCTTTCAATAACTCACATTGCTGTTTCTGATCATAAAATTTCATTACTTGTTCTTGCAGAGATAAAATTTTGGCTAAAACCTGTGCTTGTGATAGCCAATATACTTTAGAACAATGAGGCAAATCCACAATGAATACCTCATCATTCCAACTTTAGCATGTTACGAAACTGACGAGGCCATGTTGCAGTTGCAGGAATATAGTTAGCGACTGTTATACCTTGTTGCAAAGTGTCACTTAAAATAGTAGCTTTAGCACAGACTTTGCTGATGGAAGATACACTGACAAGAAATGAGAGCATCTGTATCTGTTAATACTTTTTCTTATCTGTGCAATAAACCCTTGATGTGTTCTTGTCCTGGAAGGTGCACTGTCTATACATCCACTCCCTAAACTGACCAAATTCAATCCAACTTCAAGACATTTATCTCGAAAGTTGTTGAAGATATCTATTCCGAATGTTCTGTTCTCAACAGTGCCCAAAGCGAGTAACTCTTCAGAGCAAAGAAAGTCTTGTTATGACCCAAATGAAGTATAAAACCTGTGCCACGTCAGTAGTATCAGTTGATTCATCCAAAGAGATTGAATAATATATTTTCTCTTTGAAGTATTGCATGAAGTTGTTCTGTTAAGTTGAAGGCTAATTCATGCTGCTGATTAGTTATGGTTCTCCTTGAAAGAGGCAGTTGTTTATACTTTGAAACATTAGTCCTGCAACTTCCACAATGTATTCTTTCACAATTTCTACAGCACTGAATGGCTTCTTTTTTTTTCTTGAATATGTAAAGCTACTTTTTAAGTTGCTGCAGTGGCATTATTTCCAGGTCTTATTTATGCTTGAAAGAATTTTCTTGGCTTTTGCTTTTCAACTTTTAATTTCTGCAATACTACCTTTAACACCTCTCCCTCTAATTTAAAATATGTGAGGTCCTTACGAGTGCTATAATGCTGATGAGCACTGAATTTCTTTAATGTTGATATCGCAGGATCACAAATCAAGGAAATCATCTTATCTGTAGCAGAAACAAGATAACATGGCAGTTCCCAAGCCTCATTAAAAAATCTGTTTTCTTCCTTCACCATTCTCTTGGTCTTCTTTAACACGATGGGCTGTTAAGCAGACAGAATTAAAAAATACTGTTGAGCTGTGCAACTATTCACATATTCCACTTCAAACAGGAACACAGTGCACCACTGTCAAAAGCTGACAACAGACTGGTGTACTTGACCCCCATAAACTCTCGCCCACTAGTTGGGTGGGAGAGTTAGAACTAAATCAGGAGTGTAGCAGCCATCAATTTAGCCCTATGGCTTACTAATCTTCTAATTGTGCTGATCAATCTGGGAAGATTATTTCATTGAAACTGATTTTATTCTTTGGCATTTTACATACATTCATTTTAAAAATAAAAATATAAAAAGATGAACAAAAATGTATTTAAAAAAAATAGAAAGATTTGTTCTGTAAAATTTGGATTCAAGTCAAAAGGCCACATGCACTACAGGACCTACAGGGCCATATGTGGCCTTAAGGCTGCAGGTTCCCCACCCTGGTCAAAACCCATATCATGTACAATAACAGTCCCCAACTTTTTGGGCACCAGGGATTGGTTTCCTAGAAGACAGTTTTTCCGTGGACTGGGGGGCGGGGGTGGAGATGGTTTGGGGATGATTCAAGCTCATTACACTTATTGTGCAGTCAAACCTCTCTGCTGATGACAATCTGTATTTGCAGCCACTCCCCAGCACTAATGTCACCACCTCAACTGCAGCTCAGATCATCAGGCATCAGATTCTCATAAGGAGCAGCAACCTAGATCCTCGCATGCGCAGTTTACAGTAGGGTTTGTGCTCCTTTGAGAATCTAATGCAGCCGCTGATCTGATAGGAGGTGGAGCTTATGCGGTGATGCCAGCGAGGGGAACAGCTGTAAATACAGATGAAGTTTCACTCACTGGGCCCCCCACTCACTTCCTGTTGTGCAATCTGGTTCCTAAACAGGCCACAGAAGGGTACCGCACACCACCCAGGGGTTGGGGACTGCAACATTAGAGAAACAATATGGGCCAGGCGAGGTGGTTCATGCCTATAATCCTAGCACTCTGGGAGGCCAAGGTGGGCGGATCCATCAAGGTCAGGAGTTCAAAACCAGCCTGAACAAGAGTGAGACCCCGTCTCTACTATAAACAGAAAGAAATTAATTGGCCAACTAAAAATATATAGAAAAAATTAGCCAGGCATGGTGGCGTATGCCTATAGTCCCAGCTACTCAGGTGACTGAGTCAGGAGGATCACTTGAGCCCAGGAGTTTTGAGGGTGCAATGAGCTATGATGAGGCCATTGCACTCCAGCTGGGACCACAGAGTGAGACCCTCTCTCAACAAAACAAAACAAAACTAGCCAGGGATGGCGGCTCATGCTTTCAGTCCCAGCTTCTCAGGAGGCTAAGGCAGGAAGATCGCAGGGTACCTGAGCTCAGGAGTTTAAGGTTGCAGTGAGCTAGGGATCCCACCACTGCACGCTAGTATAGGCATTGCAGTGAGACCCTGTCTCCAAAAGCAAAACAAACAAACAAAAAGGTTCTGATTTAATATTATAGTTGTTACTTTAAAAAATGTTTTTTTCGGCCGGGCGTGGTGGCTCACGCCTGTAACCCTAGCATTCTGGGAGGCCGAGGTGAGCAGATTGTTTGAGCTCAGGAGTTCGAGACCAGCCTGAGCAAGAGCGAGACCCCGTTCCTACAAAAAATAGAAAGAGATTAAGTGGCCAACTAAAAATATATAGAAAAAATTAGCCGGGCATGGTGGCGCATGTCTGTAGTCCCAGCTGCTCGGGAGACTGAGGCAGAAGGATCTCCTGAGCCCAGGAGTTTGAGGTTGCTGTGAGCTAAGCTGACACCATGGCACTCAGGCCTGGGCAACAGAATGAGACTCTGACTCAAAAATATATAATAAATTTTTTTTTGCTTCTTGGTCCTGGAGCCTGCACGGCTGAGTCCCCATGTCCTCCTTCCGCTCCCAGCATCCATGCCTGGCTCTGCACCACGTAGCCTCACCAGAAACCACCTTGACCTTGAACTTCTAGTCAGTCTCCAGAATGGAGAAAAAATACATTCCTGCTGCTTAATCTATTTACTGTGTAGTATTGTGTCATGGCAAACTGAGGAGACTGAGCAGTGAGGATGGGCCATGTAGCACGGGGCTTAAGGGCAGAATGTGTGAGTTTCGATATGTATTTAAACCCTCCTTTCGCCAGTTATTAGCTATGTGACCTTAGACATGTTAATTAATTTCTTCATGTCTAGTTAGGGAAGACAAACAAGAAAATATATATGTATATGTTAATATATACATGGTATTCAAAAATGGTAGTCACCACGATTACTGTTACTGCTACTAATTGAGATGGCTCTGTGTAAACACTCAACAAATGTTAGTTACCACTTCCGAGCTGTATAACTTGGCTTAGAAAAGTTACCTCCATTTCTCAGATCATTAACTTCCCCATCTGTTCATTGAAAGTAATGACACCCCCTTCCCAGGATTACTGGGATTACAGGAAACAAACCATTTGGCTCAGTACTGGGAACACAGAAGGATGTTTTTCTCCCTCAGGGATATTTTAGAGACACCTATCTCAGAAAAAGAATGCATAATGCCTGGCAGAGAAACCTCTAGAGGGTTTCTTTTGCGAAGAACTCTAAGATCAGGGGCTGAATCAGTGAGATCTGGTCAAATTAAAGTCTTTGCCCTCCAAGTCTTTGCCTTGGAAAAAGGGTCTTTTCAACCCTGCAGCCCTGATGTTCGGTTGCCTCTTGCTGGGTTTGCCTGGCCGACTGCAAAACTCATACCAAACTAGCAGATTGAAATAAGACCAGGGATTAGGTGGGGGAGGGGGTGTGTGTGAGAAATTCTTTCTTCCAGTGTTCTTGCTTAGTAAATACCTGTCAGCTTTCCAAGAAGTTGTGAGCAGAGTTAAATAAAGATATGCCAATATCTGGCAGCAAATGCCCTCTGTCAACATCGTAAACCCTTCTGCACCTGCCCTGGCTTAATAGCTTTGATAAGAACCAGTTGTTATTGAGCACCTACTGTAAGACTCTATAATCCTTACAACAACCTTGCAGGTGTGTATTATTGTTCCAGTGAAGAAGATACAGCTAACGATTCATAGAGCCTGGGCTGGGACCCATGTCTCTTTGCCTTGAAGTACATGTTTTTCCTTCTCCACTTTCTCTTAATCTTCTGCTCGTTCTCTTCTACCGGTTGTCAGATTCCTCCCTTTCCTTCTAGCCTGCCTGGATTTCAGGCCGGCCTTTGTGCCCATGGCTTCAAGGTCAACTGTTCCTATAACCCTGTACTCCACTGGCTGACAAGGATGCCATCTGCTCTTTCTTTGCAGGGTACAAAGCCCTGAGTAGCACACCAAGCCAGACCTGCAGGGACCCGGGAGCTGACGACTCCTGACGTTCTGAATCACTGAGGACAGCGTCAGCCTAGCTCACAGCAACCTCAGACTCCTGGGCTCGAGCAATCCTCCTGCCTCAGCCTCCCGAGTAGCTGGGACTACAGGCATGCGCCACCATGCCCAGCTAATTTTTTCTATATATATTAGCTGGCCAATTAATTTCTTTCTATTTATAGTAGAGACGGGGTCTCGCTCTTGCTCAGCGGGTTTCGAACTCCTGACCTTGAGCAATCCGCTCGGCCTCCCAGAGTGCTAAGCGTGAGCCACCGCGCCCTGCCTAAAGGCATGTTTTAAAAAATAGCATGTTTGGTCTCCACCCTCTCTGCTTCATTTGACTGCCCTTAAAAAATAATTACAATAATTTTTAAAAATAGCATGTTTGGGAACTTGCGTATTTTTTGGCCAAAATGATTTTATATTTTGATCAAGAGAATTGAATAAAAGAGTTCAGTTAAGGTACTGTGTGGAGGCAATCACAGTGCATTTATTTTTTATTTTATTTTTTTTTTTGAGACAGAGTCTCACTTTGTTGCCCAGGCTAGAGTGAGTGCCGTGGCGTCAGCCTGGCTCACAGCAACCTCAATCTCCTGGGCTCAAGCGATCCTCCTGCCTCAGCCTCCCAAGTAGCTGGGACTACAGGCATGTGCTCCAATGCCCAGTTAATTTTTTGTATTTTTGGTAGAGATGGGGTCTCGCTCTTGCTCAGGCTGGTCTGGAACTCCTGAGCTCAACAATCCTCCTACCTCTGCCTCCCAGAGTGCTCGTATTACAGGCGTGAGCCACCACGCCCAGCCCCAGTGCATTTAAATAGACTTATGTTGTAACAGTTAAGGTTTTTGTTTCCCTTAAAATCACTTTCAGGCTGGGCATGGTGGCTCACACCTGTAATCCTAGCACTCTGGGAGCCTGAGGTGGGGGGATTGCTAAAGGTCAGGAGTTCAAAACCAGCCTGAGTGAGACTCCGTCTCTACTAAAAATAGAAAGAAATTAATTGACCAACTAAAATATATATATACAAAAAATTAGCCGGGCATGGTGGCGCATGCCTGTGGTCCCAGCTACTTGGGAGGCTGAGGCAGGAGGATTGCTTGAACCCAGGAG
The DNA here is from genome assembly GCF_040939455.1 of Microcebus murinus. Lineage (NCBI taxonomy): Eukaryota > Metazoa > Chordata > Mammalia > Primates > Cheirogaleidae > Microcebus > Microcebus murinus. Next base: position 31,618,841 of record NC_134124.1, read on the forward strand.
TTTGAGGTTGCTGTGAGCTAGGCTGACCACACGGCACTCATTCTAGCCTGAGCAACAAAGTGAGACTCTGTCTCAAAGAAAATAAAAAATAAAAAGAATAAAATAAAATCACTTTCAACCATCTGACATCTGAGAGAATGTCCAAAGGCAATTGGAATCATCAAATAGTCAGTGGTAGAGGAGTGACAAGATTGAGGTCAACTTTGATCAAGTTTCTTTTTTCTGGAAGCCTTTGATATTTTCCCCCCATCTTCCTAGGAATGTCTAAAATGGAGAGATGCCAAAATAAGATTATAAGGTGAAGCTAAGCTGCAGAGTCAGTTAGGATTAACAAGGAATCATGGGGTTAGTGAAGAAGAGGTTTTCTCTCCAATTCTGAGTTGACAAAATGTACAAATCCTAGAGACACAGAGAATCCATAGGGCCAAGGTGATGTCACCAACAGGTCGTCTGGAGTCCCCCAGGGGGCAAAGACCAGACATGAGAGCGACTGAATATGTTCTTTTACTTTCTATGGTTACATTTGGGGCTTTTCTGCCAGCTGTCAAACTCTCAGACAGCAGAGAGAATGAACTAATGATACCAGCAGGGTCATAGAGAAATTATTCTGAACATACTGGGGTAAATGAGAGGTCATCTGCTATCCACGGGGGGTCATCTTGATTTTTTTCCCTCTATTGAACAATAAATCCCTTTTTTTTTTTTTTTTTTTTGAGACAGAGTCTCGCTTTCTTGCCCAGGCTAGAGTGAGTGCCGTGGCGTCAGCCTAGCTCACAGCAACCTCAAACTCCTGGGCTCAAGCAATCCTCCTGCCTCAGCCTCCCGAGTAGCTGGGACTACAGGCACGAGCCACCATGCCCGGCTGATTTTTATATTATATATATTAGTTGGCCAATTAATTTCTTTCTATTTTTATGGTAGAGACGGGGGTCTCGCTCAGGCTGGTTTTGAACTCCTGACCTTGAGCAATCCGCCCGCCTCGGCCTCCCAGAGTGCTAGGATTACAGGCGTGAGCCACCGCGCCCGGCCTAATAAATCCCTTTTTTAAAAAAGACAGAGTCTCAGCCCGGCGGCGTCGTGGCTCACGCCTGTAATCCTAGCACTCTGGGAGGCCGAGGCAGGCGGATTGCTCAAGGTCAGGATTTCAAAACCACCCTGAGCAAGAGTGAGACCCCCGTCTCTACTATAAATAGAAAGAAATTAATTGGCCAACTAAAAATATATACAAAAAATTAGCCGGGCATGGTGGCACATGCCTGTAGTCCCAGCTACTTGGGAGGCTGAGGCAGGAGGATTGCTTGAGCCCAGGAGTTTGAGGTTGCTGTGAGCTAGGCTGACGCCAGGCACTCACTCTAGCCTGAGCAACAAAGCAAGACTTTGTCTCAAAAAAAAAAACAAAAAAACGACAGAGTCTCACTCTGTCACCCAGGCTAGAGTACCATGGCATCAGCCTAGCTCACAGCAACCTCAAACTCCTGGGCTTAGGCGATCCCAGGTAGAGCATGTGACCGGCTATGGCCAATGGGTCGTGAGTAGAAATGATTGTGTCCAATTCTCAGCAAAACATACAGAAAGGAGGTGAGTTCTCCATGCACTCTCTTCCGCAATAGTAACAATGGAAACCCTCTTTTTCCTCATGTTGCACACACAAGATGTTAGTGCCTGAGTTGTTCAGTGGCTGTGTGGGGCAAACTTTCCACTGACCTTCAGCAGACATGACATATAAGCAAGAAATAAACATAGTTGTATTAATCCATTGAGATTTGGGAGTTATGTGTCACTGCATCGTAGCCCAGCCCATCTTGAGTAAATACAGCTGTGCCTGTCACTGGTGGTGGAGGTCACCCTTAGATGTGGCCATGGCTTATAGAAAACAGGTTGGGAAAGCTGCTTTGCCCATGAATGTTTAAGTGCTATGAGAATGGGGGTGGGGGGGTTCTACAGCCATCCTGCTGGTTTTACTGAAATCATGGCTAGTCACTCTTCAGGGAATGCTGGGATGGCGTGTGAGGAAACAGAGCAAAGTTGCTCATGCATCTTTTCAAATCTGTGGGTAGGATTAATATACCCTACGTCTTCCTCTGAGCCCCGGTCACAGATGTAATTATGGCATAGCCATAGAGCATGTCTTATGGAATAACAAGGTAATTGCGAACAAAAGTATAAGTGACTATAGTTATTCTTACTGGCTCTCAGAGGGAAATGTACGGATCACAATGCCAACTTCTCCCATTAGGAAATATCTTAGTAGATGGGATCCACTGCTAAAAACCTCTGGGAATGAGACAGATTTCCATCTTTTCTGTGGTCCCAGATGAAAACTTTAATGAAAGAATCTTCTTGACGCCTCAGTCCACCTATGACACCAATACCTGGCATGAGTCCCTGCCCTGGTGGCATTCTGTGGGCATTCACAGGAAAGGAGCAACATGCTCAGTGGAATGAAAGTCTTGCTGGCCGTTGGTTGCTCCCAGGCTGTAGTGTCCCAGCAGACAGCCCGTAACAAATGGCCCTGCCGGAGGGTACTCAGAACCAAGGCCAGGAGACAGGACACTTCTCTGCGGGAGTCAAACACTACGATGGCAAAGGATTCTTCTGGTCAGAAGAAAGACTGCAAACTTGGTTAGATCAGTCCTGTGGCTGTCACCAGCAATGAGACAGTAGAAAGAGGCCTGAGAAAGCTAGTTTGGGCTTGCCTACCCTTAGCAGATTATTGGAAATGACAGCAGTGACGTGACGAAATTGATGAGCAGCTGGGGGCAGCGATGGGAAGGCATCTGGAGAAAGTGTCACTGCTAGAATTCAGCAATGTGGCCCAATCCAACTAGTTTACAGCAATCGGTCCTAGTGAACAGCTCTAAATTCATTAAGTTGTCACCTGTAACCACTAGACACCCCCCCCAATGGATTCCATCTAATAGATCGCATGAGAAGGCACATCTTTGAGTATCAGTTCTGAAATGAGCAGCTAATATTCTGGAAGGGCCACTTCGGTCCCTTTCAGAGGCTGTGGACAGCGTCTCAGGAGAAACTTGTATTGTGGTAAAGGAGAGTTAATGACAATGTAACAGAAAGCGCTAAGACAAAGGCGGGACTGTGCCGGTAGGCGTGCCCTCTAAGGCTTATGTCTGGAGTGAAGAACAGACTCGTGGAAACTGTTTTAGACAAAAGTCGGCAGATCTCTTGATGTTGGAGTTGGGTCTCCTCCCGCAGCCTAGAGGCAGAGTGGAGAGGCTTCATTGTGGGGCTGGGCTTTGGAAGCTTGCACGAAAGGCAGAAGCTAATTAAATGTAACTGCACACTTTCATGTGACACCTATTATTTTTCTACAGCAGAGTAGAAAATTATAATGCTATTGACGAAGGCTTTGTAGGCTAAGTTGAATACCTGCATCACATGTAGTGTCAGTACATTTATGATATGGCTGTCTTTCCTAATGTAATAAGCTTTATGAGCTCAAATAAGTTTTTTAGTTTGTTGGTTTGTTTTTTGTTTTTGTTTTTTTTTTTTGAGACAGAGTCTCACTTTGTTGCCCAGGCTAGAGTGAGTGCCGTGGCGTCAGCCTGGCTCACAGCAACCTCAATCTCCGGGGCTCAGAGATCCTACTGCCTCAGCCTCCCGAGTAGCTGGGACTATAGGCATGCGCCACCATGCCCAGCTAATTTTTTGTATATATATTTTTAGTTGGTCAATTAATTTATTTCTATTTTTGGTAGAGATGGGGTCTCGCTCAGGCTGGTTTCGAACTCCTGACCTTGAGCAATCCTCCCGCCTCCGCCTCCCAAAGTGCTAGGATTACAGGCGTGAGCCACCACGCCCTGCCTGTTTGTTTTTGAGACAGAGTCTTATTCTGTTGCCCGGGCTAGAGTGCCTTGGTGTCAGCCTAGCTCACAGCAACCTCAAACTCCTGGGCTCAAGCAATCCTCCTGCCTCAGCCTCCTGAGTAGCTGGGACTACAGGCATGCGCCATCATGCCCAGCTAATTTTTTCTATATATTTTTAGTTGGCCAATTAATTTCTATTTTTAGTAGAGTTGGGGTCTCTCTCTCTCTCTTGCTCAAGCTGGTCTCGCACTCCTGACCTTGAGTGATCTTTCTACCTCGGCCTCCCAGAGTGCTAAGATTACAGGTGTGAGCCACAGCGCCTGGCCGAGACTGCATCAGTTCTCAAGAAACGGATTAGTAACCCAGAGAGTGGGTTGCTATGAAGCCAGGACACCCCCGGGTTTTCTCTCTTCCCACATGTTGGCTCCCCCTCTGAACTTCTCCACCATGTTATGGGGCAGCACAAACACCCTTACCAGAAGCCAGGGCCATACCCTTGAACTTCCCAGCCTGCAGAACCATGAGCTAAATAAACCTCTTTTCTTCATAAATTGCCCAGTTTTAGGTATTCTGTTATAGAAACACAAAACAAACTAAGGCAGTCGATTAATGTCCAGCCTCCCAGTCTGCAGTGGAACAATTCTGAGATGCTTCCACACAGTTTCTCTGAGGGTAGCCAGAGCACTTGAGCCCCCTTTGCCCAATGTGGTAATCTGCTCGATCATGCACCCTTTCTTAGCCTTTCTATCTTCTCCGTCTTGTTCCCCACCCCCACAGGTGCTTCCTGGGACCGCCTCACAAATAAACAAGTCCTTGTCTCAGGCAAGGTCTCTACCATTCAAAGTTCTCCAGAGAAATGGAACCTGTAGCATATACACGTGCGTGTGTGTGTGTTTGTGTGTGCATGTGTGAGTGAATTGGCTCATGTGATTGTAGAGGCTGGTAAAATCCAAAATCTGCATAGCCAATGTTCCAGGTCAAAGGTTCCCAGGCAGGAAGAACTAATGTGCAGTTGAAAGGCCATTGGGTAGAAAAAATTTCTCTTCCTTTTGGAGGGTCAGCCTTTTGTTTTATTCAGGCCTTCAACTGATGAGATGAGGCCCACCCACATCATACAACAACCTGCCTTATGAAGTCTAACAACTTAAATATTAATTTCACCCCAAAACACCCATGTAGGCCGGGTGTGGTGGCTCACGCCTGTAATCCTAGCACTCTGGGAGGCCAAGGCAGGTGGATCACTCAAGGTCAGGAGTTTGAAACCAGCCTGAGCAAGAGAGACCCCATCTCTACTTAAAAAAAAAAAAAAAAAAAAAAAGAATAGAAAGAAATTAATTGGCTAACTAAAAATATATAGAAAAAATTGGCCAGGTATGGTGGCTCATGCCTGTAGTCCCAGCTACTCGGGAGGCTGAGGCAGCAGGGTTGCTTGATCCCAGGAGTTTGAGGTTGCTGTGAGCTAGGCTGATGCCATGGTACTCTAGCCTGGGTAACAGAGCGAGACTCTGTCTCAAAAACAAAAACCAAAAACCCATGCAGAAACACCCAGAATAATATTTGACCAAATATCTGGGCACCTCATGGTCCACTCAAGTTGACACACAATTAAGCCTCACAGGGTCTGATTTTTTGGGGAAACCCAAATTAAGACGCCAAGTGTAGCTCATCATTTTGGAGAACATTCTTTAGTTTGCAGAGAGAGTGGAAACCTCCTAGGAGAGTATTTTACACGAGTATTTTACTTACCTCAGGAACCAAACATTTCACTCTCTGACCCTTGTTCACATTCTAATGCATACACCTCTGGCCCCCATTAAGGAGGCGCTCTAGTCATCAGGGAAAACCAGGCCTGGCATCGCTGTCCGTGCATGTGAGGCAGTCAGAGCTGTGGTCCAGGATGGAACGAGAGCTTTGCCGTTTGCATGTCTGGAGCGTTCAGTGCCGCCTGCCTGATGTATGCTCAGATCTTCAGATACACTCTGTCACTCTCTCTGGACCAGGTACTTAGTTCCTCCAATAGAGAGGTTGCCCAGTTGCTTACACCGCCTACACCAATTTCCCAGGCTCTTGGGTGAACCCCAACCCCCCTCCCCTGCAGTAGCCAAAATGGCCTCGATTGGTGTCGCTGTCCATGGTGCTGACCACATGCTAACGCCTATGCATCTTTGTTGCTGTCCTTGGTTCTGCCCAATGGTTCTTTTTTTTTTTTACTATCAAGATGCTGCAGATTAAAAAGAGTGGAATTTTGAAGCATAGATGAGAATCCAAGAATAAACATGACAGTCTGGCTCTTGCTGAACTGTGTTATGAGATTTAGGGTACTGACCTGTGTATCCCCATTCACACGGAAGAATCAACACATTTTTTTTTTAAAGACAGAGTCTCGCTTTGTTGCCCAGGCTAGAGTGAGTGCCGTGGTGTCAACCTAGCTCACAGCAACCTCAAACTCCTGGGCCCAAGCAATCCTGCTGCCTCAGCCTCCGGAGCAGCTGGGACTACAGGCATGTGCCACCATGCCCGGCTAATTTTTTATATATATATATTAGTTGGCCAATTAATTTCTTTCTATTTTTATAGTAGAGACGGGGTCTCACTCAGGCTGGTTTTGAACTCCTGTCCTTGAACAATCTGCCCGTCTTGGCCTCCCAGAGTGCTAGGATTACAGGTGTGAGCCACCGCGCCCGGCCCAAGCAACACTTTTTTTGCTGACTAACATCTCCAGAACAGGTTCTGGGATTTAGCACAGTTGGGGTAGTAGTGCAGAGCTAAGCAGGAAGCACCCAGAGCTGCAGTTTTCAGACTATTCACCACAGCAGGGGAGCTGCTAAACTTTGGCAATCCATGGCTTTTCATTTTCCTCTTTCTGATTTCCCGTATTTGGATGCATCGGAAAGTCCTGTGAATTATACCTTATAAATATCCCTTGGATTCTTCCACTCCTTCTTACCCTGCCACCACTTCCATGACAACAGTGATCACCACCACTACTGCCATCACCACCCTCATTCTGTTAGTTCGAATCATTTCTTGCAAAGATCACTTTTTTAGAATAAAACTTCCAAAGTGGAATAGCTAGGTCAAAGCATTGATACATTGTTTAAGTGTCTTACAGTATCTGTATCAATGTGCATGCCCAACAAACTTTTCGAAGAGGACCAGTGCCACTCTCTGAGGGCAAAAGCTTTAACAGTAATACATGTATCTAAAAGAAAGCAAAAAAAAAAAAGAAAAAAATGGTGCATTTAATTGTATGTAAACTATACGTCAATAAAGAGATTGACCAAAAGAAATGTGTAGAAATCCAAACAAAAAAGCTAATGCTGGCCAGGTGTGGTGGCTCATGCCTGTAATGCTAGCACTTTGCGAGGCTGAGGCAGGAGGTTCGCTTGAGGCCAGGAGTTTGAGACCAGCCTGAGCAAAAGGAAGATCCTGTCTTTACAAAAAGTAGAAAAATTAGCCGGGCCTGTAGTGCACGCCTGTAATGCCAGCTATTGGGAAGGCTGAGACAGGAAGATCACTTGAGCCCAGGTGCTTGAAACTGCAGTGAGCTATGATGACGCCACTGCACTCCAGCACAGATGACAGAGTGAGACTTGGTCTCTAAAATAAATAAATAAATAAATAAATAAATAAATAAATAAATAAATAAAAGCTAATGCTTACAGCGCACTTAGCAGATAGAATGATGAGACAGATTAAGAAGCTTGCCCAAACTCAGACAAGATCCTCAAAGTCAGGTAAGCTTCCTGAGACCACACAGCAAGCAAGTGGCACAGCAAGGATGAAGCTGATGTTCATCTCCCCTTTTCCCGCTGCAGAGACGTCCCTGTCCCCACCGCACAGGGAAGATGGGGAGGGGGAAGGGTGGCCGAGGAGACGTCCCTGTCCCCACCGCACAGGGAAGATGGAGAGGGGGAAAGGTGGCCGAGGAGACGTCCCTGTCCCCACCGCCCGGGGAAGATGGGGAGGGGGAAGGGTGGCCGAGGAGACGTCCCTGTCCCCACCGCACAGGGAAGATGGAGAGGGGGAAAGGTGGCCGAGGAGACGTCCCTGTCCCCACCGCCCGGGGAAGATGGGGAGGCGGAAGGGTGGCCGAGGAGACGTCCCCGTCCCCACCGCCCGGGGAAGATGGGGAGGGGGAAGGGTGGCCGAGGAGCAGGCTGCGTCTGCGCGCGGGCGGGGAAGCGGGGCTTCCGGGGCTGCGGGGTCGCCCAGGCGGGTGTGATGCAATCACGCCAGGCGCTGCGTCAAAGGACCGCTCCGGGGATGCGGGGACTGCGGTAGAGCCGGCCCGGCGCGCCCCCGCCGCGAAGCGCGCGGACGACCACTGCCACCAACCCTCGTCCCCCGCAAAGAAGACCACCCAGGGCCCCGCGACCCCGGCAGCCGCCCCGAGCACCGGTAACGCTGAGGGCCGTGCCCGGCCGCCCGGGCGCGCCATGAAGCCGGCGAGCTCGCGCGGGGGCGGCGGCTGGGGCGGCGGCTGGGGCGCGGGGCGAGGCGGCGAGGGCGGCGGCGCGGCGGGCAAGGCGGGCTTCGGGGCGCGGGCGCGCGGCGGCGGCGGGGGCGGCCGGGGCCGGGGGCGCGGTGGCGGCGGCGGCGGCGGCGGGGGCGGCCCGCGGCGGGGCGGCGCGGCCAAGAGCAAGAGCCGCCGCAAGAAGGGCGTCATCGCCGTGTCGGTGGAGCCGCACCGGCACGAGGGCGTGTTCATCTACCGCGGGGCGGAGGACGCGCTGGTCACGCTGAACATGGTGCCCGGCCTGTCGGTGTACGGCGAGCGGCGCGTCACGGTGACCGAGGGCGGCGTGAAGCAGGAGTACCGCACGTGGAACCCGTTCCGGTCCAAGCTGGCCGCCGCCATCCTGGGCGGGGTCGACCAGATCCACATTAAGCCCAAGTCCAAAGTGCTGTACCTGGGCGCCGCGTCGGGCACCACGGTCTCCCACGTCTCCGACATCATCGGCCCCGACGGGCTGGTCTACGCGGTCGAGTTCTCCCACCGCGCCGGCCGCGACCTGGTCAACGTGGCCAAGAAGCGAACCAACATCATCCCGGTGCTGGAAGACGCGCGGCACCCGCTCAAGTACCGCATGCTCATCGGCATGGTGGACGTGATCTTCGCCGACGTGGCGCAGCCGGACCAGTCGCGCATCGTGGCTCTGAACGCGCACACCTTCCTGCGCAACGGGGGCCACTTTCTCATCTCCATCAAGGCCAACTGCATCGACTCCACCGCCTCCGCCGAGGCTGTGTTTGCCTCGGAGGTGAGGAAGTTGCAGCAGGAGAACTTGAAGCCTCAAGAGCAGCTGACCCTGGAGCCCTACGAGCGGGACCACGCCGTGGTCATCGGAGTCTACCGGCCCCTCCCCAAGAGCGGCGGCAAGTAGCGCCAGCCCCGCTCTCCTCGCCGTCTCCCCGGGCCCGTGCTGTGCTGGGTGTCATTATGGATGTGCCTCCTCTGTATTTCGTTTTGTTGTTTTTCTATTAAACAGCATAAAGAAACAGTACCCAGGAGTCTGGTGGGGCCAGGCAGGGCTTTGCCGCGGTAACAATCTCCCGCGAAATCGCAGAGCCCTAAAACAGCTGGTGTTGGGGCCCGCCAGGTAGCACAGCTGTGCCCGTTCTACTCGCGCAGGTCCCTGAGTCCCACGCGCCTCCTCTAGGGCAGGGGAAAGAGAGCTGGCGAATTGCTAATGAGCCGTTAGTGCTCCCGTCGGAACTGATGGGGCGCTCTGCTCACCTTGGCCAAGTCCCATCACCAAGCCTGCCTCCAGGAAGGGGCCCTGGGTATTGACGGACAGTAACACAGTCGAACCCCTCCCCCCATCTGTCTGCTGCATTTTTTTTTTCTTTGTAGGGGGGGTAGTGAGGAGGGAGGTTCAGTTTCCCTTTTTTTTTTTTTTTTTTTTTTTGAGACAGTCTCACTCTGTCGCCCTGGGTAGAGTGCAGGGGTGTCATCATAGCTCACTGCAGCCTCAAACTCCTGGGCTCAAGTCATCCTGCCTCAGCCTCCTGAGTAGCTGGGACTGCAAGCATGAGCCACCATGCCTGGCTCATTTCAAAGCCAAAGTCTTAACCACAATAAGTTTTTAGTACTTATTCTTCAACTAAGTCCTTTTGCATCCACTGTTCCATGTAATCATCACACCAGCCCTGAGATGGCTTTGATACCATTTCCATATTTTATGTGGAGCAACAGAGCTTCTGAAGGTAAACAAGTTGCCCCAGTGGTTTTTTTTTTTTTTTTTTTTCTTTGAGACAGGGTCTCACTCTGTTGCCTGGGCTGGAGTACAGTGGCATCATCATAGCTCACTGTGGCCTCCAAGTCCTGGGCTCAATGGATGCTCCTGCTTGAGCTTCCCAAATAGCTGGGACTACAGGTGTGCACCATGCCTAGCTAAGTTGCCCAAATTTATACAGCCAGTAAAGAGGCAGAACTTAAACCGCCAGCGTGTAGGGCTCCAAATACCCTGCTATTTCCCTGGCTCCAGTGGGATTTTATCTCTTTCTGCCCCCATGGCATGCACTGGGACACATGCTCTGTGGCCTCATTGTGTTCTTTCTCCCCACCCCACAGTGCTGCCCCTTTCTTAGGTTTTACAATAGCAAAACAGGGCAGGGGCACAGGACATGGGTCCATCTAGCAGATGGTTCCCACTGCAGGGCATAACATACCCAAAGTGGCATCACCAAATATTTGCAGAACAGCCAGAAAAGTTACTCCCAGGAAGTACCTGTCTCTGCAGACAGTTCCTGCAGACCCTGAGATGCTGGGTGAATTTGCCTTCCTGGAGATGTGTTTGGGCAGAGATTGTGGTTAGTCTGCTTTTTCTGAGGGTGTACTTCCTGCAAAACAAAAAAGATAAGTTACTATACTTTTATTTGTTTGTTTGTCTGGGGTAGATGCATGTGGAATAAATCAGACTTTTATAAGGCAGCCACCGTTCACCACTCCTCCACCCCACCCCACAGTTCAGGGAGAGAGCCGCTGTTCAGATTTGTTGGCAAGACTGACTCAGGAAGAGAGTGAGTGAGGTAAATGTGTATAAAAATCCAAAGCCAGCATTTCCATAAACAAATGGATATCTTCATTATTGCCCTGCAAAGCCAGGATCATTATTCCTATTTAACAGATGAGAAAACTGCAGTTCGAAGAGATGGCGTGACTTCCTTAAGGTCCCCCGGTAAGGCTCACAGTCAGAAATCAAACCCCTGTCAGTCTGACTCCAAAATCTATGTCTTTCCACCAAAGTTCATGCCGGTTTTGTTTCTTTGAAAAGCCCTCTCTCCAATCCTAGGCTAATTGATTAGTTGCTGGGAAGCCCTGAGGTTGGGACACCCAGGAGGGAAGGCCTCTGCAGCAGCGGGGGCCCACGAGCCAGCCCTTCCTTGGAGCCACAAGGGCCTCCACACAGAGTCTCTGTGCCCCAGGGTGGGGGACAGAGCAGGGGAAACTCAACCTCTGTCCTTGGCGTGGATGCTCCCTTACTTCCTGCCCCCCCCATGAAATTTACAGTCCATATCTGAGGCTCCTAGAAGTGCAGATCATCAGTGATGACACGGTAGGAAAACAATCTCCTATAGAATTTCTCTGCACAGCACAGCGGACAGGTTCCCGAGCCAATGGAATGGCACAGTAAGTACCAAGAGGAACACAGGAACAAGGACAGAGGGAATATAAGAGGCAAACTGGAACCTGGTTTTGGAGGATGAGGGCAGGGGAAGGGACTGTCACTGCTGCCTCCTGGGACACCTAGAGGCAGCAGTGACTCTGGGCAGCAGGCCTGCTCAGAGCTGGGACCTTTGGCTTGGGTTCCCAGAGGCTTTACATTTGGATTTCTAGGCGCCTTACTCTGTCATAACAAAATATCACAGAACTAGGTGGCTTACACAGCAGACATTCATCTTCTCACAATTCTGGAAACTAGAAGTCCAAGATCAAGGTGCTGGCAAATTTGGTTTCCGGTGGGGGCTGTCTTCCTGGCTTGTAATCAATGGGTCACCATCCCATAATGTGCTCACGTGGCCTTTCCTCTGTGTGCACACAGCGAGAGGGGTCAAGCTCTTTGGGGTCTCTTCTTCTTGCAAAGATACCAGTCCTACTGGATCAGAGCCCTGCCTTGATGGCCTCTTTTAACCTTAAGTTGCCTCCTTACGGGCCTATGTCCAAATACAGTCATATTTGGGGTCAGGGCTTCAACTTAGGAATTTGGGGGGGAGGGCGCAGTTCAGTTCCCAGCCCTAGGGCTGGATGAGCACTCCCAGCTGGAACGCCTGTCTCACTGGACTGGGAGAAATGGCTGAGG